>NC_039365.1:59974079-60310243 GCF_003573695.1 Papaver somniferum
TGACGTTTCTTCAATTGTTGCAAGATTCCAACACAGATAACCAATCTTTCTTATTTTAATTCGGATCATAGAGAAATTCTTGTGGATTTTAACCCAGCAAAATTTAAATATGTACCTAGGCCTTTTAGGTTATAAGCTATGTGGCTTGAATATCCTAGGTTTGAACATGTTGTTTCCCAGTGCTGGTCTTCTTTATCTTCTTCTCTTACTATTCCTAATATATTTGATAAGTTTAGTACTTTACGTAAACATGCTTTATTTTGGAATAAAATAGTTTTTGGACAACTAAGAACTAATATTCAGAACTTTAAATCTAACTTGTATATTGCTCAACAACATTTTGACAATGTTCCTTCTGTGTTTAACAGAGATGTTTTTGATTCTTGCATTAAATCTTGTTTGGATGCTTTGCAACTTGAAGATATTTTTTGGCATCAGAAGTCTCGTGTTAAATGGATTAAATGTGGTGACTTAAACACTCATTTATTTCATATTTCTACTTTGGTTCATAGGCATAGAAATCAAATTCTTAGGCTTAAAAATAATCATGATCTTTCTGGACAATTTGAGGTTTCTTCTGTTCTTGTAAAGTTCTTTAACTCTCTTTTTCCTTCTTCTGGTCCTTCTCCTTGTTCTTTATCTTACCTTAAGTACCTTATCACTAAGTCTATCACTCCTGATATGAATGCTTCTTTGATTGCTCCTATGACTGATACTAAATTTTTTAATGCTTTACATGGTATGGGTCCTTTGAAAGCTCCAGGTCCTGATGGTTTTCAAGGCCTAATTTTTGTTCAATACTGGCATATAGTAGGTGCAGATGTTTCATGTTTAATTCACTCTTTTGTTCCTAATGGGTTTATGCATCCTGAACTTAATAAGACTATTCTAACTTTAATTCCTAAGTTAGATAACACTTGTTGTGCAAGTCAGTTTAGGCCTATTAGTTTGTGTAACTTTTGTTATAAATTAATAACTAAACTTTTAGCTTCTAGGCTTGTTTCTTTTCTTAAATGCATTATTTCTTCTTCTCAATATGTTTTTGTTAAAAATAGATCTATCTTTGATTCTGTTTTGATAACTAATGAACTGTTACACACTTCCAATCACATGAAAGGTAAATCAGGTTGGTTTGCTTTAAAACTTGATTTTGAGAAGGCTTATGACAAGATAAGCTGGGAATTTTTGAATCTTGCTCTCCAAGATTTTAATTTTCGCCCTGTCTGGATCAAATGGATAATGTCTTTTGTTTTTTCTTATTCTTTTCAAATTCTTGTTAATGGTTATCCCTCTACCTCTTTCCTATTTTCTAGAGGTGTTCGACAGGGTGATCCCTTGTCCCCCTCTTTGTTTATCATATACTTAGAATTTCTCTCTTTACTCTTAGATAAAGCTATTACTAATAAATCTTTAGTTGGTTTTAAATCTTGTATGGGGGCTCATTTCATTTCTCATAGTTTCTACGCTGATGATAGTATCATTTTCTTGAAGGCAACTCATTCAAATTTTGTTAATCTTTCCTATGTTTTGGATCTATTTTGTAGTTGGTCTGGTGAAAAAATAAAATTTCAAAAATCTAGTCTTATTTTTTCTTCTAATGTTCTTCCTCGTGATGCTAGAGATTTGGCTAGCTTGTTGAATGTTTAGATTTCATTCAATCCAGGTAAGTATTTGGGTACCCCTGGTTTATGGACTAGGACCAATATCCAAACTTTTAAATGCTTCTTTGACAGAATTTCTCAAAGATACTCTGGTTGGAAAAAGAGGTATTTAAATTTAGCAGGTCGTAATACTTTGATAAAAGCTTCAGTTGACCCGATAGCTAATCATCTAATGTCTACCCTTAGACTTCCTGTAGGTGTGACTAAGGCAATAGATAGAATGAGAAGAGAATTTTTCTGGGAGGATTTTAATGGACATCGCAAGATTCATTCTATTGCTTGGAAAACTCTTTGTCGACCTATTCTTTTTGGTGGGTTAGGGCTCAGAGAACTTTCTTCTGCTAACCTGGATTTTCTGACAAAAATGGCATGGAAAATATACTATAATATAGACTCTCTTTTGTATAAACTAGTTCATCCTAAGTACTGTAAGTATACTTTTTTTTGGTATTGTTCCTCTTCTTTTATGGTGGGTTTGTTTGCAGAATTCACCATTTCTAGGAATTTATAATCCCATGCGATTACAAATTCTGGGATTAATGTAAATTCCTTGTGTGTTTGGTAACTCAGTTAAACTTCCTAGGATTTATAGAGGTTTTGTGTATTAAAGTCTTTGTACCGTTTGGCGTTACCCTCAAATTTCAAAATTGCATATATATGGGATTTAGAGTTAGAAAAAAAGTGGGTCCATAAATCCCTTGATAAGTTTTCCATCAAATCTTAGGGGGGAGGGGATTGCTAAATAACTGAATCCCGTAGGAAACATGATTCCAACGATATAGGCAACCAAACGTACAGAGGGAAATGTAATTCTACCAAATCCCCTGGACCTATAAATTCCACCTTTAAAATTCTACATCCAAACCCACCATTAGAGTTTCATATTTCTGGTATAGCATTTTGAAGGGTAGGTATATTCTTAGAGATTGTATAAGGTGGAAAATAGGAAATGGTTTGTCTGTTAACTTTTGGTATGATGTTTGGGTCCAAAATTTACCTTTATCTTCTTTTTTGAGTCCGGACTCGCAGTTTGGTTCTTCCTTAAAAGTTTTTGATCTCATTAACTATTCTAATGGTCAATGAGACCTTTATTGTGTGGCAGGTATTCTACCTTCTTACATTTTGAATCTCATAAAATCTATTCCAGTTTTATCTTGTTCGACTATTTCAGATACGCTGGTTTGGCCTTTATCAAAATATGGAATGCCTACTATTAAGTCAGTTTATAATCATATGGTTTCTGATGTAGCTTTAAAAAAAATTGCATGGAGAAAACTTTGGCACAAAAAGTGTTCTCAAAAGATAAAACTTTTTATCTGGCTTCTTTCCCACTGTTGATGCATGAAAATAATTAATCTTAAAAGGGGTAGCCCCTTAACCTACTAAGGGTTCCTCTTAAGAATAAGGAACTTGGGGACTGTGTCCAACCCATAGGATAATGGATGTACCTAGCCCAAGAAGGAAAATATTGAAATAGTTGGGCCTCATCCCAAGCAAAATGGGCTCTTTTCCTAGTTCCTTGATAACTTGGAAAAGAGGAAAGTGGTAGTTTTGTAATATATTAGCCTCATGAGTGTTTATTCATAAGGAGGAGAGGAAGGATTATTATAAAAAGGAAAGGAAGAATACTTAAGAGGACAGTCTGAACTCATCCGTTCTCTCTCTTCACCTATAAGTGAGTAGGCTTTATGTGACTTGGACTAGCTTCTCCTTCCCACTTTTACCCTATCAACATTGCGAACACAGTGGGAGAGGCTTAGTTTCTTGTCCAGCAAGACCCGTCCGCTCAAATTCTCACAGCTTCACATCTCTCTTACCTCGTCTATCTCTGCTTTCCACGAATCAACTCACCTCTCGACTCGCATTTTCAATTATCCGCTCAACAACCCTTTTTCTTCTTTAACTTCTCTTCCGACCACAACTGATTCACTATATCAACGCCGCCCAACCCCATGATCAGCGCAACTTCAACACACCAGCGCAACCCAACTACATCAACGCTTACCTATGCGTCTCATCTTCTAATCTTCCGAGCAGCCTTGTTTACTCCGCTTACCTATGCCGAGTCACACCAGCTCCGCTCTATACTGATTCTCCGATTACCACAAAGTACATCAGCGCGCTTCATGACCGAGAATCAACACGGAGAGAGAGACTCACGTACTCATGTTTCTCTGAAAACAGAAAAGATTACGAAGAAGCAACTCTAAATCAGAGATGAGTAAAGAGGATCAAGGAAATAATCACCAGCCATATCAGAAGATTCAATCGTCAAAACGAATAAAAAGATAAGTTCTATTCTCATTGAAAACTTTCTGTAATTGTTATCTCACCGATTTCAAAATTGATTTCAGAAAATCTTTTACGACTCTTAAAAAACCTAATTTCACTGATTGCATCTTGAAATCTTTATTCAAAGCTGGACGTGATTACAGATCTTTAAATACCACATCTCGATCTATCTTTTGAGATGAAAATATTGAGGAATTTCACTTAAAACTTCTAGGGTTTCTTGATAACAAAATTAAGATACATCAGTTCCAATCTCTCTACTGGCTCGATATAACTTATCTTCATCACTTCATCAACCAGGAGTTGCTACCACCCAATCATGTTCAACACAATCATCTTCTTTGATTGTGCTAGTCATTAATAATTATCCATGAACCTCCAACCATTTGCATAATGAAATACCAACAGCTTCTTCATCTATTTATCAACAACTTGCATCAAAATAATAACCCCAAATCATGATTTCTGTTTTCCTCCAGTACCATTCAATTTCATTCCCCAAAACATATTCAAATCCTAAGATCCATCTCATCTCTGCAAACCCTAAATCAATAACTCAAATCCTAAAACTACTGCTCAATTCATCATCCTCATCTGAACTACCCGATTCAGGAACCCTAACTCCAATTTGGGAAAGAACAACACGAACCCTAATTCACTATGAAACTAAAATTAAACCTTATACAATCCTGTCTACCCTAATTAACAACAACCCATGAAATATAATACCAAACCAAACTCGAATTCATAAGAAATCAATCAATACAAGAACCCTAAATTTTAATCTTCAATTTACCTTTTCAGAGAATTCTGAACACAATAATCAAACCAACACCAACACCACCACCATTCCTTGATTCTTGATTAGTCTCTTCTTATCACGATCTCATAATATCTCACTTGTCTCTCAAATCACCAGCAGGAACGAACAGAGAAGAGAAGAAGAAAAAGAATGAATAAAGAGAAAGAAGAAGAAAAAATGACTTTCTCTTACGAATGGTTTTGGATAAAACCAAATAGAATTATGAAGGCACCCACAAAATGGATAGAGGCATCCAAGACGGTCGAAGCTAAATTTCTATTCTACCCTTCACACTAATATGATGATATCTTCTTCATCTGGTATCCGATTGTCACGTTCGAGTAGTCCATTTCGTATAACTCTTCAAGACCTATCAATTGGTATTAGTTTAGTCTCTAGATAGTTGTTAGATTAATTTCTAATCATTAAAATTTACATTAACTAATCGAGTCACTAACGGCTAAAACGTCTCTTGATCATCGCTAGACCAGTCAAATAGCGTTGACATGCTGGAGGGTCTCTACACATACTATCTAACCAAGTGACCATACAGACTCGTGCGCATAGGTAGAACACCAAGAACTTGTCCGCACAGGTAAAACACCAAGATCTTGACCATAGACTCGTGCACATATATGTAAGTAGCCGCTGCTCTCAATAATAATAACGCCGCTCAAGAAGCAAATGAGAAGGTAGTACACCGCTCCTGTAAGCTTCCATCACAAGACGATCGACGTCTATCAATCGGAAATGTCAAAGCGAATTTTCACTATAAAATGATCACATGCGAGACGGAGTAGGCTCATTAGACAATGGAGGATAATACTTGCATAACATGAGAATCCAAACAGTTAAGTGCTCATCCAGCCGCACATGGGAAACATCATCTACCCGCCCCATTGGATACCCAACGGGCCTCATAAAAATTATTATTAATTAATTAAAAACAATAAAAAAACAAAAGGAAGGGAAGAACAACAAACTACTAATAATTTTTATTTAATACTTAAAAAAATATAGAAACCATATGCATCGAAGGCGCACAGACAATAAGCCACATATCATAGCTCTAATAACACTTAAATAAAATTCCGGAGTCATATGCTTCGGAGGCGCGCAGGCTGCACTCATCCGCCCTCCACTTGAACACTTATTCTAGGAGGCGCGCAAGTTGCACTCATCTGCCCTCCACTTGAACAATTATTCTAGAAAGCGTGCAGGCTGCGCTCATCCGCCCTCCACTTGAACACTTAAATAAGACTCTCATACTAAGTAATTATCCACCCTATTATTTTCAAAAGAGAGAGAGGGTAAAAGAGACAAATTAATGAAACTTCAACACTTACCCAAAGAGAGAATTAATCATCATGTTGATGGAACACAATATGTAATAGCTTAGCTAGCTAATTTCCACGATCCTAGAGCAAACGAAGATCATGGGAACATTTGATCGATTTAGATCTCCCTCATCACCATTCAGAAACAGTGTGATAAAAATAAATTCCAATGCTATGTATTTTTCATTTCACATAGAGCTCATAACAAGCGAGAAACATAAAATTCCGCTAGCGTAAAAAATCCGAGCCTAAAAGCTAATGTAGGTCTAAAGTAAACAAGTAACTAATACAGTACCCCGCGCATCGTTTTAAGACGTAAGGCGCTAAAGAAGCGCCTTAACATATCCTAAAGAGTAGGAGTCAATATCTACACTGATCTCAAAGTCTATTGGTCACGTGAGCGATAACTAATCACAAACATGCCTACTATGCGAACAACCTTACCATTTTTATTAGACCATGAAGCGCTTACATTTACGCGCACCTATTCTCCGTAAGAATATATGTCCGCTTGAGCTAGACGATCGATATGTAACCACTCGGATGTTGTAAATAAAACCACTCTCTGTAAGCCGCCTTACCATACATCATGACTCTCATATACTTGCGTCTCATGAGGAATAGTCGCATATGCAAGTGTGTAAAGCATAATTTACCCGCCATGACTCATAATCTGTTCGTTTTGACACTCGGGGACTGCATTATAAAAATGTCAATATCTTCTCTATCGCCTGCGCCTTTATCACATATTATGCTAATAATACCCTGCGCCTACTAGGATACAAACGTGAAACCCATTACTGACATATAATAATCTTATTGGACTATTATTGGAACACGACAAACATCGATTTGAATTATTGGGACTCGGATGCGCGGATATAAACTATTCATCATGTTTTACCAACTTGCATAGATCTTGCCAACTGTTTCAGCAAGAAAAGAAGCCTCATATTCTTTGAGCCGGACAAGGGAGGCAAGGAACTGCCCCTTTAAATAACCTTCTGAGGAGATTCCTCATCAGCAAGAAGCTCCCAACTCCTCTTTATCCTTCCCTTTCTCCGGAGCCTCGACTTTAACTTAGTCCAAAATTTGGAAGTTTATCGAATTTTCCTTGGATAGAATCAAATGATCTCGAAGATACCTATCGCTCTTATTTATATCTTTAAAGATACAAGACTCAGAATAGCAGGTGTCTCCATGAATAAGCCAACCATTAAGCGCGACCACGTCTTCTAGCACTGAAGTCTCCTCCCTCCAAGCAAATAAAAATATTTGAGGATCAATCATACAACAAGCAAATAAGCGCACCAAACCGTCATGATCTCTCCGGACGGTGCTATACCGTTAGGCTGCTATGACATCCTCTATGCCCAAATAGCGGAGCATTTCCCAACAATCTGGGTTGGAGTATATGTAGTCCACCCAAGGCTCCCAAGCGGGTGGAGATTCAGCGGACAAGCGAAACGCGATTGTCGGAAAAATAGTCTCCCTATGAGCTGCTAGGCGAGGTACTTCCTATAAGGCGGCTATCGGGGACACATCCGCCTGAGGACGGATAAGTCAACCATCGGATGACGATGGAGGGAACACATGAGGATTCCACATGCACGGATGTGTCCATCTGAAAATTCCATCAGTTGCAACCATTAACTAACGAATCAACATGTGACTGTTGACCTGGCCTATGATCAGTCAACAGTCAGGGGACTAATGTTGATACATGAAAATAATTAATCCTAAAATGGGTAGCCCCTTATCCTACTAAGGGTTCCTCTTAAGAAGAAGGAACTTGGGGACTAGGTCCAACCCATAGGATAATGGATGGACCTAGCCTAAGAAGGAAAATCTTGAAATAGTTGATCCATACACATTTGACGAGCTGCTCTATCGATGTTGTATTCTTCTACTGAAAAGTCTCCATATATTGTTGATATAAAGTGACCTGGAGTACAACTCAACATGAAGGATCTCTCGCCATCACTCAAGTCAGCACCATATTTCAAAGTCATACTTTCTTCAGTATTGAAGGTTGTCAACTGAGAAACATAAGAAGGAATTGACACCCATGGGCGAAAATTAAACTCAGATTCGTTGTCTAACACATCAATGAGACGTATCTTGGATTGAGGTTGCTTTGTAGACCAGCGCATAATCCTGGCATTATCCTTCTCAGGAAAAATACGACGAGCATCAGCAGCATTCAATCCTTGCAAGATATTACGAGGAATAAGTGCATAATTTCTGAAACGTTCCCACATCAAGGCCTGGAGAAACATCGTATTGGCGTAGCATTCAATCTTCATAAAGCCATTCGAAACACTTGAGTCTATAACCAAGGAGTCTAGGTTAGAGTGCAAAGAACCCAAGAATAGACTACCTATGGGAAGTTGCTCGCCTTGAGCCATCTTAATGGCAAAAGGAATTACGAACGGCTTTAACAAAGTTCCAATGTCTTCAAATACGTCCCTGGACAGCCATAAACACAAGAAAGCAGCAATAGATAACATATTTTCGACAGCTCTATCAAGAGGGGTATCTCTCGGCCACCAGTGTGTTAACCAGTGGGCATAAAAACCTTTGCTAGACGTTTTACTAATTCTCTCCATTTCGACTGTCAAGATGTTGGAAACTGCTGTCTCCTCTGCTGAAAGCTTTTATGAAAAGTTACCCGTGATTGGGAGAAGCAACAAGGCAACTACATCCTCCAAAGTGATGGTAAACTCTCCCCATCTACATATGAAAGTATGAGTTGGAATGCACCAGCGAGCAAGTAGAACTACAATACCTCGCGTATCATGAAAAATGAACAAGTCTCCAAATGTTTGGATATCCCTGGTCACCTGTGCACTATCCAACATGGCTCTAACACGAGGAAAACCTAGCATGTGTCTCGCCCATCCAGAGAATTTTTCTAAAGGTCGTCGAGAAAGCTTGAATTCTATAATTGACGCAAGAAAAAGTCCTCATTCAAGACAAAATCGAATGTCTTCTCGAGGAGTCACCAATTTCTTCTGAACAACCTCTCTGGGATTTATCAGAAGACGAAATGCTGGAGTTTTGAGGCATTTTTCAGTTCCCTGCTGAACCGCGAAGAATGCATCATCTATGTTTGGAACTTTTTTGATTCCAGGTGTTTTTTCTTCTTCTTCACCAACGGAAGTATCATCCATACATGTGTCGTCTCTGGAGGCATCATCTTGGGAGTCAGACATCCTTGCGAAGCAGCTGTAATGTGTACAAAACATTCTACTTCAGTACATATCATACAAGATGCAAACTTCGACAATATGATGAAATCATGCAATATGACGATAAAATGCTCATGCAAGCATCTACAAAATGGTAACTCTCAACTCTTATCTGTTTACGATTATACTAACAGTAGTGATTGCGATATAAGAGTTAACACATCAAAACTTGCTCCTTTCTTCGAATCTACAAAAGACGAGAAAAACTCAGATTTTCATAAAATCATGAACACTTCCATTATGCGAGCATTAATCATCGGATTATGAAAACTAAACAAATATTTTATCATAAATAATTGTTTGATGTTGATATTTATCAAAGTCAGGCTTTGATATTCGAAAATACATATATATATATATATATATATATATATATATAAAAATTAAAAAAAAATGTGATTAACTCACGTAAAAAAAGATTGACATGAGCTTTCAAAAAAAAAAAAACTTTGTGGATGCTCTACGGTTTGATAAAAAAAATCTTTTTTCCTTCGTACGATCGTCTTTCTTTGAAACGAAGGTTTATTTCGGTTTTATGAAAAGTTTACACCTTTTAAGATAAAGTTTTGGTTTCCATGAAAGCTCGTAAACAAAATTTTATCACTGGACACAGGTCTATTTCAAAAGAAAAATCTCTCAAGCTAGGGATTATTGGTAGTCTCTTGAACTAACGATCGAACGAACATACGTTTAATAAAATAAGGGTTTTTCTACAAAACTCACACTTAATGTATGCACATGTATATGATATTAGCATGAACAACTCATGAAAAATCACCAAACTTCTGATTTTTTTTTTTTACCTGGTCGGTGCCGGAAATTGGCCGGACGGTAGCAGCGCCGGTCGGACGACGACGGAGCTCCGACGAAATTTTTTCTGGCGTGTTCTCTGCTCTGACGTGAGGGAGATGGAGGATCAAGGTGGTGGTCGGTCGTGGAGAAGAAACAAAGAAAAAAGGAGAAGATTAATTCCTTTTATATCAAATTTTGTTTCCAAAACCTAATTTCACAAGGATTTCTTTTCTTGGGTCTGGACCCGTGAATCCTAAACCGACCAAGGTTCCATCACTAAATCAGCGGGCCTACATCAATTTAGACTCGTTGGACAACGCTCTATCATGCCACTGGGATCTTCGTTCAAGCCATGGTTTGCTCATGCAATTTAAAACCCGGTAACATCTTATCTTACGACTAAGTTCAATTACTTACTTCGTTTATAATTAGAAAATCACCATCCAGTGCTGACTGAGGAACATGACTGTCCCTCACTAAGCAGGGGACTTAATGTAGATGGTGGATTTTCAACAAGGGTTAAAATCGTAAAACCATAATTGTCATGCTCCTGATCCAACAATCAGATGAGTATTGAGGCTCATGTCTCTCATCGAAGCATGAAAGCTCATGCCACATGAATCTCTGACTGAAAATACTATCTCTCAGAGTATATACAGATATGCAGTCTCTCAGCTGAGGCAATGGTGTATCTCATGAATACTGAGCAATTCAGTAATTACTTCTATATAGAATCGAAAGATTAGACGGCTCCTAGACGACTTACCTGCTAGTATAGAGCAATAACGTCTTCAGGATGTAACAATGTTTTCCCTGACTATGTAAGGAAAATATGACGCTTCAACAAGCTCATATCGCTCAATTCTCAGATAATTAATGCTCCTAGACAGCATGCCTTCTAGTATAGAGCCATCAGTTAATTATTTATAATCTTTAAATTCATTAGCTGAATATTTGGAAACATTCTATGTTCTTCATAATATTTCATTACTTCAATTAATGGTTTTCCCAGCGGAATTCCATGGGTTAGTAATAAATATTCAACGAACGGGCGTCTGAGCCGCTATCGAGTAAGCCCCAGTCAAAATGGTGCAAGTGTACTCATCTATAATGCACAAACGAGCACCTGAATGCACGAACGAGCATTCCAAAACACGAAGGAACGATGAACCTATGCAAAATAGGAAGAAAAATAATAATAAAAAAATATTAGCAAGGGCGCTAAGGGACTGGGCCCACCAGCCGGGCGGTCACGCCGTGGCCAGTCCCACGCCCAATTATATATTTTATCATATTTTATTATTTTTCCCTGATCTCATGAAAATCCCTTCATTTGAGCAAATCTCCTTCGTCTCAAGGAAACTCCCCAGTCTCATGGTGTTTCCTCGTATCAAAGAAATAATAAAAATTAGGAAAAGTATCATGGGACCGGGCCTACTAGCCGGCTGGCCATGCCCTAGCCGTGGCCGGTCCCATACCTCATGATTCCTTATTATTTTATTATTATTTCTCTCATCCCAGGAAAATTCCTATATTTCATGATATTTCCCTCAACACATGAAAATAACATAGGATTAAGGAAAAGCTCACGGGACCGGGCTTATTGGCCTGCCGGCCATACCCTTGCCGTGGTTGGTCCCATACGCCCTTGTATAATTATTTTAATATTATTTGTTTCCCTCATCTCATGGAAACTCCTTCACTTCAAGGAAATTCCCTAGTTTCAACAAACTCCTTGACTTCATGATATTTCCCTAAAATCATGAAAATAATATAAAATTAGAGAAAGTGCCATGGGACCGTGTTCATTGGCCGGCCGACCATGCCTTGGACATGGACGATCCCACATTTCATGACTCCCTATTTTATCATTATTATTTCCATAATCTCATGGAAATTCCCTAACCTCATGAAATTCCTCCGTTTCATGGTATTTCCTTCACATCAGGGAAAATACTTAAAATTACATAAAATTGGGAAAGATGTTGCGGGACCGAGCTTGCTAGCTAGCTAGCCATGCCCTAGCCGTGGCCGGTCCCATACCTTATAATCCCCTATTTTATTAATTATTTTTCATCATCTCATGAAGATTCCTCGGTCTCAGCAAAACCCTGAATCCTTCATATTTTCTCAAAATGTGTCTCAAACGCGCATCAGAAAATATCGAAACTCTCAGGATTGAGAGACGGACATTATAGTGATACGGGCATGTCTCCTTGACCGACCAAGGCTAGCCTTAGGGCTTGCAAATAGCCGGTCCTATATGTTTTAATAATTTTGTCCTAATTTGCTCAATTGCTCATATTGGGTCCAAACTCTTCTCAAACAACTTGGAGTTTGCTCAAACGACCATCAGCTGGTCCCACGACCACCAAGGATCGGTCTCATGTCCTCTTGGACGGTCCCTCATCTCTTCATAATTAGGTTTCATCACCTAAAGCTCAGACGAGCACCATTTTAATGAATGATTAAACCAACATTTAATTATCCTTTCACCAACTGGTCTTCAAGAGACTTTGGTATTTTGCTCATTTGAGCATCAGGGCGTTACATGGTCGACTCGTCATCCCATGTAGCCGGTCCCTCCTTCACTCTGTGGTTGATTTTAAATAAATCATCAATTGATCAAAATTAGGGTTTCGAATCCAGAGCTCTGCAAAAACATAATTCTGAGCAGATTCAAATACTAATAATTTTACGTTGATCCCGTGATCAACACTTTAATAATTATGCTCGGCTCAGATTTCAACATCTTAAATTAATATTTTCATTTGATCCTGATACCAATAATTCATCAAACGAGCAACATTTGCTCAGACTAAGGAATATTGGTTCAACTATCAATATTCAACGATTCAGCAAAATTTGCTCACCTTAAGTTATCAACAGTTATCTGATACGTTTGTCTCAACAGAAATGTTCAATTCATGAGTCTCGGAACATTTCCAAATAACGTTCGACTCAGCAATACAAGGACTCATCGTTCTATGAAGTCAGCAACTGGCTCCACAATCAAGAGACATAAATCGTGTCACATGGGGGATATTAACTAGGGTTTTGGTCTGGCGGTCTACGACACGTGTGCTCATACACACGACGAGAATGTGAGCAAGTCGTGCAATAAGTTGGAGGAGTTAGCAAAGTAGTGGGTAGAAAATCAACCAAGTCTCCGCACGATGAGCAACTGGTTTTAACACGATTTTCATTTCCCCACTCTTTGACTCCAATAACTGTCACACTTCATGGGATCAAGGTGTTTACAATTCTAGCAATATAAATAAGTCTCTGAATCATGATTGAAACAACGGACAATCTTTCGTCAAGCAGAAATACAAGAGATTAAGAACTCAGCATATCAGAACTTATCATATTTTCTTTACGCAGAATACACAACACACTTACAATCTTTTATTACCATTGATCTCACACATTTCTCATCTTCCCTCCTATAGATCGACCCATCCTCTCTTGTGACCGAATTGACTCTGGAACGACCATTGTCTTGGTTTAGGCTGGAGTCCTACAGATTGATCTCTCGAACTTAAAGCACTCCCTTCTTGCAGTGCATCTGTGTGAGGTTGAGCATTTGCTCGTTCAAGGAGTCTCCTCCGCACGGTTATCTCCTCAATCCCGTAAAAACCAGCAAATTGTTTTCCCCCATCTATAGATTGGCGACCACAGTGGGAGATTATTCTCTCGGTTGCAATCTCACATTTTCACAAGGTGGCTGGTCTTAGGTCTTGGTTAGTTACGAATGCAAATGACACTAGCACTAGCAACAATAACAATGATGGTATTCCAGAAACTATCCCTGCTTCTGACAATGGTGGCGACGTTAGTCCTCCTCATCCCAATACTAGAAATCATCCTCTCTTTGGCCGGCATCCTGAGGAAGTTAGAGAAAATTCGCCTACCATAGGCGATCTCATGAAAGTGTAGGAAACTCTTGCCAAAAATCAAACTGATATGGCTGCCACTAAGAAGGAATTATTCAATTATCTCAAGACTCTTACATAAAATGTGTCAGAGAAAACTCAGGAGAAAGGAAAAGCTAAAGAAACAACTTCGGACGCTGATCCTGAAGTCACTCCAATTCATGAAGTAGATGATGAGGAAGTTTCTAAAACTAAAGCTGCAGAGTCGAAGGAACCGTCCAGTTTTATCACCCGTGAAGACTTGGAGCACCTCTTGGAAGATCGTGTAAAGGATAAGGCGTCCTCTTCTGTTCACCATCACCAACCCCCATACCCTGCCGCAACACAAAGGATTCCTCTGTCAAAAGATTATGGTTCTCCAACGTTCACCCTTTATGATGGAACATGCAATGCTCGAGAACATGTTTATCGGTTTCTGGAAGCTTTGGGTGAACATGAACATAAACATGTTGTCCGCCTCAAGTAATTTTGAAAATCTTTGAAAGGAAGAGCATACACCTGGTACAACAACATCGAACCATGAATTATCAAAATTTGGGGAGAAATGATTAATGATTTATACAGAAAATATTTCTTCGTTTCAGAGCAAATCACTCTCTCTGATCTCGGAAGGATGTTTCAAAGAAGCAACGAACATCCTAATGATTATGTGAAAAGGTTTAGGGTTCAAGCCCTGGACTGTCATGATCCAAATGTCATGGAGCAACATGTTAGAGCACTGCTCGGTTGAACCCACTAGCGTTGGTATGTCAAGTTAGTTGTCAATTTTAGTTGCCAAAATGCATTCTTGATTTAGCATACTAAAGATAGTTTCGGACTAGATTAGGTCTAAGAAGTTGAATCGAAGCTATCCTTAAAGGATGAAGATTGAAGACTACAAGAAGACATCAACAAGTACTTCATCAACAAAGGTATGTGATTGATTTTATTTGGATTCTTGTTCAATTCTACCTTTCTAATCTATCAAGATAAATGCTCACTCTATGGAGCAATTCCAATGACGGTAAATGTACATTTACGTATATATACTTGAGGTTATTTGATTCATGACCTTGGAGACAATAACCTTTATTCTTATAAATAATTTCATGTTAAGGTGGATGAGCTTACGAATCCAACGAGCCAAGAATCACTCAATTCCGAGTTATAACGATGAAGTTATGAGTGATTTACTAAAGTTTGTTAGTAGGAAACAATCCATGGGTTGTTTGTAACAGTTCACGGACTTGGACCCAGTTACGTGACGAAAAGCTATTTTTGGTCAAGTTGGTGATGTTTCCTTGTCTAGGAAATATGGTTGTTAATCCAAACATATCTGATTACCATATTAAAGTGTTTGTGATAACTTTTAATTCCTGCCTAAGTTAAAATGTGATTTATTCACATAAATAAATATTTTCTAATTAATTAATTATTTATTTAATTATTTATGCATAATATTTATAACTTAGGAAAGACTCCCACAATTAGGAGAGTCTTAAAAAAGGAAAATAGCTTTGCTTAGATTCCAAGCTATTGTTCACTATAAATAAAGGGTTCATGAGTTTACACGTTTTTCATCCCCTTTTGGAAAATTGGCGTAAGCTTTGCAGGTTGTTTCCATGTCTTCTGTTCTTCGTGAACAAGAGTGAGATAAAATTCTTTGTATTGGGGATCACAAATGCAAGTTGGATTTAATCTTCGTGATTGATCATACAATTTGTAATCTAGGTTTTTCACCTCTTGTCTATTCTAAAGGTTTTCTATTCTGATATAAAACCATTCAAGAGTTGTTGATCATAAACCCTAGGTTTTGATAGATTTCAGTTTCCGAGCGTATACCAACACTTGTTAGTCGAAATCGTAAGCTAGAAAGAAAACTTCGATTAAGGTATCTCGTAAAAATCCTTAAGAAGTTTAAACAAGATATCTCTAGATTTATTCTAGTTGTTCTTGTTGTAGAATCATTAAGGTTTTCTTAACTTGGAAATTGATCTTTAGAATCACCAAAGTTTACTTACATAAATCAGGTTCACGGACTCCTTGTGTGTACGTATACTGATTGTAAGTTAAAACCCTAATCTACAAGATTGTTTTGATATTACTTTTACCTAGTAATTGTTTTTATCAAATTAAACACAAGATTTCCAAAACCTTGATTCACATCTAAAGGGAAATCAAACTGGTGTTTTGTGCAAACAAAATATCAAATCGTATCAATCGTGTTGGTGTATCTTCTAAAGAGAACTTTGGGTTATGCTAGAAGATTTGTGTGAAGAGTTCCTAAAGAGAATCAGTATTCTGCTAGGATTTCTATAAGTGCTGAAGAAGGTATCACATCTAGTCCGAATAGGTAGTAGGAAGTTGGTGTAACAACTTTTAATCAGTGTGTGTTTATTCTGGACTAGGTCCCGGGTTTTTTTTGCATTTGCGGTTTCCTCGTTAACAAAATTCTGGTGATTGTGTTATTTCTTTTCCGCATTATATTTTATTTATATAATATAAATATCACAGGTTGTGCGTTAAGATCAATCAGTTCTTGTATCCGGCCTTTGGGTTGTTGAGTGAATTGATTGACACTTGACCATTGGTCTTTGGTACCTTCAAGTTAATCCTCTTATATTCAATCGGGCTCGCAAATTCTTATTTGCTGATTGCGGATTGGATCAAGAGATAGAGATATAAAACTCTTCGATATACTTTTTATAGATTGAGTCTAACTGTCTAGTTGATTCTCTTGAAAGTATATTATAGTTTGTCTATTCAGATTTCCAAACGAAATATTGGGTGTGGTTGTTAGACCCCAGCTTTTTCAATTGGTATCAGAGCAGGAAAACACGCTAAGACCTCATAGGTCTGTGTTTATAGCAATCTCATTCTATGGACAAAGGTGCTATCTATATAAACGTACCGCCAGTCTTCGATGGAACGAACTATTTGTGGTGGAAAATTGCTATGCGTTCTTTTATTCAAGTGCGGGATTTTCAATCATGGGTTCGTATTGTTAATGGCTATGATCCTCCATCAGTTACAGTAGACGGTGTAATTGTTGAAAAGAATATTGGTGATTATAATGATCTTAAGATTCTTGTTGCAAAGAAAAATTCTGAAGGATTAAATGCGATCATCCACGCCATTACCCCAGATCGTCAGTACCACGTTAATACGTGTAATAAGTCTAAAGATGCTTGGGATATCTTAGAAACCGTATTCTAAGGGAATGCCGCAGAGAAAGAAGCAAGGCTTCAAAATCTAGCTTCTGACTGGGAAAACCTTCGCATGTCTGATGATGAAACCTTTGATGAGTTTAACCAAAGACTTTCTCAAATAGTTAACTCCTCGTTTGCGTTAGGAAGAACTATTCCGAAAAAAGATATTGTGTGCAAAATTCTCAGGTCTCTACCATCAAGATACTAGTCTAAGAAACATGCCATTGAAGAAGGAAGCGATCTTTCTACACTCTCCAGAAATACTCTTGTTGGAAAGTTAAAGATCTTTGATAATGAACACGCAAGAAAAGAGGTGATTTCTCTTAAAGCTGCAAACAATTCTGAATCCTCTAAGGATAAATCTGGTTCGCCAGATACTAAGGATGTTACTCCATGACAATTTATGAAAATTCTTGAGAGACAGGAAAAAGAGTTTTTCTAAAAGTGTAACATCTCCTAAGGATGATGTACAATGCTATAACTGTCGTGGTTTCGGGCACTTGTCTTCAGTATGTCCTAGCTGGAGCCATAGACAATCGGCATATGCAGCAGATTTGCCTACTCTTGATGATGTACCTGAATATTATAATCCTCAAGAGCTCGTAGGCGAGGTTGCATTAGCTTCTGGAAAAATTCTTTCGGACACTGATTCTGATTCTGACGAATTAGTGTTCCATGTTGATCCAGTTTCTAATAATCTTCTTAAAGAATGTCATCGGAAACTTTCGAAAGCTGATAGTACCATTTTCAGTGAGAAAGTTAAATATGACAGACTTCATAGTCGGAATAAAGACTTCCAAGACAAACTTGATTCTAGTCGTGCAAGATATTATCTCAACGAAATACGAAAGCTTAAAGAAAAAATTGCCGAAGGTTGAGATTGGGAAATTATTCTTCAAGCAAAGCTAGATAACTTGGAGAACGTGGAGATGAACTTGTTATTGGAATCGGAACGAGAAGATCTCAAAGTTCAATGTGAATCATCCAAGAATGATCTAGTTATTGTACTTGAGAAGGTCAAAAGTTTGGAAGAAGAAAACTCGAGCTTAAAAGAGAGGTTGTCTAGAAATAGCAGCTCAGATAAATTAACCTCGATATTGGGAGCATGTAGAATTCATCGTGATACACGAGGATTGAGCTATGAAGGAATAGACGCTCCTAGTATTTGTAAAGAGGTAAAATTTGTCAAAGCTAAAGATTATTCTCAACCAAAACCTTCCACGGTCGACAAAAATAAAGTATCTCTATCAACTGCTGATAACGAAAAGAGGAAATCTTGTCAAGTTCCAAAGAAAGCACATAAACATTCAGGTAACACTAAACATAACTTTTTCCATTCTACTAAACATTGTTTTTATTTTGGAAAACCAAGTCACTTGCAAAGGAATTGCAGATTTCTTAAACGAGATAAAACCAGATCTTATTCTGTTAAGATGACAAGATCTGATATTCCAAACTGGAGAAAAACTGAGTCTCATAATATCAGTTTTTCAGTATTCCCCCAAGAAGTTCCATAATTATATTGGGGACAAAAAGAAAAACGTTGCTCCAAAAGCTGCTCAGAAATGGGTACCAAAGAAGACCAATAAAGCAACGAGTACTATTAAGAATGATCTCCCAGACAAGAATTCTACAAGGGATAACATCTTAAAAAGGTATGGAACAGTTACTGAAAGTTTCAAGGAAGTTGTAAAATTCCTAGATTCCATGTTTGATTTTGTTTCGAATACCTGTCGTGAGCAAGATTTTGCTCACCTCAACACAACCTGATTGTGTTGAAAGTGCATCCTCACCATGAAGCCCTATTAAATGTCGTGAGGATTGAAAAAGAATTGGGGCACACATATTATGTTGGGTAATTTCTGGATATGTGGAACAATTTATTGTTTCGAGCTGAGTCTAACTCGCTTACATATTTCTCAAAATATGTGTTGGTAAGCTTTCGCTTCAACCAAGTTCATCTTTACCTAGTGACGAAAGTCATGATATGTTTCAATCACTTTAAAAATTGCTTTGACGAGAAATGGTGTAATAACTGTATAACGTCCTCTAAGAATGTTTCAATGATTGGAATGAGAGTTTAGATTACATAACCAATGATGGACATAAGCATTGTTGTGGAAACACATTTATGTATAAGTCCTATTCCTTGAACCAAAGTTTGCGAACTTTTTTGATCAAGAGAACCGGAAGAATGGCGTGAGCCAAGTCCGCGAACTTAGTCCGCGAACTGCCGAAGTTCTCAAACTCGAGAATTTCTGCTGGAGTTGGCAAACTATTTGCATGAAGCTAAGTTCACGAACTCAGTCTGCGAACCCAGTCCGCGAACCGGCGAAGTTCTCATACCCGAGAATTTCTGCTGGAGTTTGTAAACTCTGCCCAGTAACTTAAGTCCGCGAACCTAGTCTGCGAACTTGAGTTAGGTTATATCTAAAGACGATTGTTTGTGAACTTATACTTATATAAACTAAGGAATGCATTTTGCAAACCGTTGTTATAAATTTTATGAACCGATTCAAGTGAATCAAATCGTCTTTGCTTTAATTGTGTCTTGTGTAGTTACATAAGATTTCCTTGCAATTGAACAACTCTCTAACTAGTTCATTTGAGTCATTTGAACTAGTTATGGTTAAGATGAATATGGTTAGATACCACGTGTATAAGTCTTAATTACCTAACTTGATTTGTGATTGGAATTCTTAAATATAACAGGTTAGAAGCAATTGTCAAAGCCATGGATGTTGGTTTTTATTGTCAAAGAATCTTTTTCATACTCTTATGGTAACCATTCTTGGTGTAGATCCTTATGGAAAAGATTATTCTTCCTTCTAAGCATATCAATTCTTGTTCATACAAGTTTGTATCTTAGAAAAGATGATCACAATATTTGATCTTTATGATTACATTTTGTGTATTATTACCATGAGATAGTTTTATTGTTCAGTAACTTGATATCATGAGAGACTTTCAATGATTGGTTCTTAGTTCGTATCTCCTTTTGGGTTTTCTAAAATCCAATATATAAATCCTTATCTCTGGAGTAAGGTCACTCTTGTTGTCCTTTCGGGAATGACATCTTATGGGGGAGAGTTCTTAAATAAACTTGTGCTTAATTGATATATCTTTGAGGGGATAAGCGGTTGTGGAACATGTAGGGGTTAACTTGTATCTTAATAAACTCCTTGATGAATGCATTTAGCTTCGGCTTTATGATTGCATCTAAACAAGTTGGTATGGACTTTCTTTTAGTCTTGAAATATCTCTTTTGGAAATTTCATTGGGATCCCGTTCTTGTACCTTTGCCAATTTTATTAACAAAAAGGGGGAGAATTAATATGTAGTTCACACTACAAATACATATGGTTTCCGGATCATTATGTAAGGGGGAGTAGTTTTCATGTGAGATGGAGTATTGACTAAGGGGGAGTGATACATATCACCGTAGTATTATGTCAAAGTTGTGATACAATGAAACTTTGATACTGTGTATTAATGCTATGATGGATCTTCAACGAGTACAGGATGAACACATGCAGAGTTGAAGAACCAAGGAAATCAAGATTGTCGTTTTTAGTTTTAACAAGTACAAGCCATATGTAAAATGGTTTTGTCACTAAAATTGACAAAGGGGAGATTGTTAGAGCACTGCTCGGTTGAACCCACTAGTGTTGGTATGTCAAGTTAGTTGTCAATTTTAGTTGCCAAAATGCATTCTTGATTTAGCATACTAGAGATAGTTTTGGACTAGATTAGGTCTAAGAAGTTGAATCGAAGCTATACTTAAAGGATGAAGATTGAAGATTGTAGACTACAAGAAGACATCAACAAGTACTTCATCAACAAAGGTATGTGATTGATTTCATTTGGATTCTTATTCAATTCTACCTTTTTAATCTATCAAGATAAATGTTCACTCTATGGAACAATTCAAATGACGATAAATGTACATTTATGTATATATACTTGAGGTTATTTGATTCATGACCTTGGAGACAATAACCTTTATTCTTATAAAGAATCGCATGTTATAGTGGATGAGCTTACGAATCCAACGAACCAAGAATCACTCAATTCCGATTTATAACGATGAAGTTATGAGTGATTTACTAAAGTTCGTTAGTAGGAAACAATCCATGGGGTGTTTGTAATAGGGGTGTAAATTCGGGCAGACCGGGCCGCCCGACCCAAAAACTAAGACATGCCGGGCAGACCAGGCTTAATATTTGTGAGCCCGTAAACAAATTCAGGCCGGACAGGCCGGGTACAAGTAGATAATTTGCTACCCAAAGACCGCCCAAAGCCCGCTTTTTATACGGGCAGGCCAGATTGGGCAGGACAGGCCACTATTTTGAATTTTTTTTTAAGTTTAAATTTTCAAATGAACGGTATTAAATACAATATCCTTTCCTTTCCAACATCACATATCGTAAGTGATAGTATTATTTTATATTTAAATTACACTGACAAATTTTTAATTTTAGCCTATAATAAATAATTAATTAGAGTACAATAAACTTTCTAATAAGAAAATATATTACCATTAATGTTTTGAAAAGGTTAATTATAAGTAAAAATAATTATATATTTTATTTTCTTGAGACAAAATTGACAATTATAAAACTGTAAATTTTAAGTCTTTTTAAGAGGATATTAAATGATTAATGACACATATAAGGCTTTCAGGCCGGGTATCAGGTCGGGCATCATAATTAATCGCAAAGCCCGAGACCGCCCAATAAATTAATCCAGGTCAGGCCGGGTAGCCCGCAACGGGCCATAACAGGCTTTGGGCAATTTCAAGTACATGCGGGCTTGGGCGGGTACGGGCAGGCTGAGTTTTTTCGGGTAATATTTACACCTCTAGTTTGTAACAGTTCACGGACTTGGGCCCAATTACGTGACTAAAAGCTATTTTTGGTCAAGTTGGTGATGTTTCCTTGTCTAGGCAAGATGGCTATTAATCCAAACATATTTGATTACCACATTAAAGTGTTTGTGATAACTTTTAATTCCTGCCTAAATTAAAATGTGATTTATTCACATAAATATTTGCTAATTAATTATTTACTCTCTCCGTTTCTAAAAAATAGGCTTGTTTAGTTTTCATAAAAATTAAGAAAACTAAACACTGGAGCCACCTTTCCATATTTTTTCCTAATCTATCCTTTGGTCCCCACTCATTTGTTATTAGAGAAAGAGGAGAGAGAAGTGGTCCTTCTATGGGTATAGTTATAAAATCATCACATTTGACTTTCCACATATGGAAACAAGCCTATTTTTTGACATACCCAACAAAGGAAACCTGCCTATTTTTTAGAAACGGAGGGAGTATTTAATTATTTATGCATAATATTTACAACTTAGGAAAGACTCCCATAATTAGGAGAGTCTTGAAAAAGGAAAATAGCTTTGCTTAGCTTCCAAGCTATTGTTCACTATAAATAAAGGGTTCGTGAGTTTACACGTTTTCATCCCCTTTTGGAAAATTGGCGTAAACTTTGCAGGTTGTTTCCGTGTCTTCTGTTCTTCATGAACAAGAGTGAGATAAAAGTCTTTGTATTGGAGATCACAAAGCCAAGTTGGATTTAATCTTCGTGATTGATCAAACAACTTGTAATCTAGGTTTTTCAGCTCTTGTCTATTCTAAGGTTTTCTCTTCTGATAAAAAACCATTCAAGAGTTGTTGATCATAAACCCTAGGTTTTGATAGATTTCAGTTTCCGATCGTATACCAACACTTGTTAGTCAAAATCGGAAGCTAGAAAGAAAACTTCGATTAAGGTATCTCGTAAAAATCCTTAAGAAGTTTTAAACAAGATATCTCTAGATTTATTCTAGTTGTTCTTGTTGTAGAATTATTAGGGTTTTCTTAACTTCGAAATTGATCTTTGGAATCACCCAAGTTTACTTACGAAAATCAGGTTCACGGACTCCTTGTGTGTACGTATACTGATTGTAAGTTAAAACCCTAATCTACAAGTTTGTTTTGATATTACTTTTACCTAGTAATTGTTTTTATCAAATTAAACACAAGATTTCCAAAACCTTGATTCACATCTAAAGGGAAATCAAACCGGTGTTTTGTGCAAACAAAATATAAAATTGTATCAATCGTGTTGGTGTATTTTCTAAAGAGAACTTTGGGTTATGCTAGATGATTTGTGTGAAGAGTTCCTAAAGAGAATCGGTATTTTTCTAGGATTTATATAAGTGCTGAAGTATGTATTACATCTAGTCCGAATAGGTAGTAGGAAATTGGTGTAACAACTTTTAATCAGTGTGTGTTTATTCTGGACTGGGTCCCAGGGTTTTTCTGCATCTGCGGTTTCCTCGTTAACAAAATTCTGGTGTTTGTGTTATTTATTTTCCTCATTATATTTTATTTATATAATAGAAATATCACAGGTTGTGCGTTAAGATCAATCATTTCTTGTATCCGGCCTTTGGGTTGTTGAATGAATTGATTGATACTTGAACATTGGTATTTGGTACCGTTCAAGTTAATCCTCTTATATTCAATCGGGCTCGCAAATTCCTATTTGCTGATTGCGGATTGAATCAAGAGATAGAGATATAAAACTATTCGATATACTTTTTATAGATTGAGTCTAACTGTCTAGTTGATTCTCTTGAAAGTATATTAGAGTTTGTCTATTCATATTGCCAAACGAAATATTGGGTGTGGTTGTTAGACCCCCGCTTTTTCACAGCAACTTGTGGACTTGTGCATCAATGGAATGATCCCGGTCTATAGAGATTTACTGGAAAATCTACGCTTCCAGACCTTTTCAGAACTTCATGAAGCGTCTAAGAGATCGGAAACTACCGCACCCGCTTTACTAGAAAGGGATAAGGCTACAAAAACTGAAGAACCACGAGAAACTCGGGTTAGCAGACGTTTAATCAACAAGCAGTACAATCTCCAACCTTCCACAAATGTTGTCGCAGAAGGGAGCAAACGAAAATCCGAGCCACGCAAGCATACCTCAGCTCCTTCAAAAGCACAAAGGAAGGATAAGCAAGATTCACAAGCCCCTGACCAAAGCATAGGAACTGATCAAGAGGCACCTGAGTTCCCCTTTTCCATTGAAGAGGTGATCGAACTCCTGGATGTATGGATCCAAGATGGTGCAATCAAGTTTCCATATGTCAAGAAAGAGCCAACTGAAGAGGACATGGAAAGTCCTCGTTACTTCCGCTTCCACAGGTTCGTCAATCATCCCACAAGTGACTGCAGAGTTTTGAAACGCATATTCAGGGAAAAGGTTGAATCAGGAGAGCTTAACTTGGGGACTGAGGGAGTACACAGATACCCCCTGCCAGTCAGAACTTTCATTCTCTCTAAACCACCTGTCAAGGAAGCAGTTCAATCCTTAATTGAACATAATTGTGAATTGTTGTACCTATCAAAGGCTCAAAGGGAGGACATGTTTTCTGCATTAAACTACATCGTGTCAGGAAAGCGTTTGGTGATCCAGGAGATGCTCCCTGAGCCTTCAGTAACGGACAAAGAAATGTATGACTGGGGACTTCTCACCACATTCCATCTCAAAGGAAATGAGTTCAAATGAGCGTTGATTGATGTTGACACTGCTGTCAATGTTATCCCTCTAAAAACTCTCAGAGCTGCGGGTATCACTCGACAAGAAGCCATCCATGCTCCAACATCAATTATGGATCATGAAGGGACGCCCAGAGACGCCTATGGCTACATTACTCTCAAGATGAAGGTGGGCTCAACCTGGACAAAGATCAAATGTTACATAATCCGGGAAGATCCAGGATGTGATATGATCCTTGGGCTTACGTGGATTCATGCTGGAAAGGTAACTCCAACACCTTCAATCACATATTTCTCCGTTGAAGAAAGCTCTGATTCGGAATAAACAGAAGATGCTCCACCACTTGAGCATGTCAAAGATTTAATGGAACTGACCCAAAATCTGGAAGAAAGTGCAAATGCTTTCGTCAAAATGTTCCGCTCTCAGGCAAGTCTTCTTCCTACTAATGCATCCATTTTGTCAGTTTCTAACTATACCGCTTGGGTCCGAGGGCTTCGTCCTACCAACAACTTAGCTATTGAAAAATGCTATGAATGGATGACCTCACCTCAGCAATATTACACCAAATGGTTGAACACGGAGCCTCTCCAAATTGAGCACTCCATCAGAAGGTTTATTGCTGAAGACATGGCTCAGCATAACAGACAGTACTATGGATACTCCCCTTTGCATGAGTGTCCCTATGTGCCACAGCCATGGAATCCCATCGCACGAGGAATTTCGAATCAACAGAAGATATTCAAGGCGTGAACGATCAATCCTAACAAATTTCATGAAGGAGATTTAGTTGTTAAAGCAGCTAAGCGCAACTTTCATTCCGCAAAGAACTCTAATTTTGAAAGACCTCTTATGGTTGCTAAACCCATAGCTGGAGGATACTACAGGATAATCAACACGGATGGCAGGACCGTGCCAGTAATACACGAGAGTTGGCTCAAAGCATTTGATGCCTGAGATCATTGGATATTTGAGGTATTGGACGTTTGAACATTCATGACGTCTGGATTTGGCATTTAGGATTTTCTTTCATTATATTTCAATTCCCTCAAAATGTTTGCGATACTTGCATTCAGTACTTGAATTCAGTAATTTATCAAAGTTCAGTTCAGTTTACTTAAATAAAATCTCTACTAAATCCAAAGAAAATCCTCAATCATCTACTTATCCAAAACCAAGAAATAAAATATCACATCTCTCAGAAGTTTAGAAGTTCAAGAGATTACGAAAAATAAATTAAATAAAATCAGCAAAGAAAGATTTTCGCTCATTTGCATCCTTCAAGGCTCGCAAAGCCGGCTTCTCCGTGTTCAACTCCTCAGGCATCCTAGCAATCTTGTCTTCCTTCTCCTTCACAGCATCATTGGGAAAGGGTATGTTGTTCTCGCATGAGTCCTTCATAGCATCTATCTTCTTACGAAACCATTTCACGTTGAAGCCAAGTCTCTCAGAATTCTCCAAGTTGAACTCCCAATCAAAGAGTACATCTGGAGTAATAGTATTTCTGGCCCTGGCGCATATATCACTTACAACATGCAAGATAACACTTACTTGCATGGTTAAATAATAAGCACGCTTGGGATTTCTGGTGACGATGATGTGACCAAATTTCCTCCATATTTTCTCGTACAAGTCGGCATATCCAATAGGGACGCTGAATCCACCAACTAGTTCGTGGTATGGAAATGATGCATCAAATGGAGGATCAAAAGCAACCCATGCACTCGGGTATTCATGTACCACTATACGATTCTCAATTATTGGAGCAACTTCTACGGCCAGGGCGACAGTTTCTTCCACTCGTGGTTCGGCTTCTTCCGCCACTGGAGCAACAATAATTGAAGTCTCGGTCTCCTTAATGGTTTCATTAGAAATCCCCTCATGGCCTTGAAGTACAGAGGAGGTTTTCCCTTTATCAATAACCACAGGGATGTTCGAATCATCATTATTGGTTCCATTATTCTCAACTTCGGCATTTAGTTCTTAATACGAAGATTACATGAGATTAGAGCAATCTAAACATGGAAACCAAATGGAATCATAAACTACAGCATACAAGTGGTCTAACATCATCAAATTTCATCATTATTCATTTAATACACGAGCAAATAGCGTGAAAGTCATAAAAGCACATTCATTCATTCATTTCCCGTGTCAGTATCAAGAGTATCGTTACTTCCATTCGGTTTTGAACCCTGGGAATTTTCTTTATCTCCATCCTCCTAAGATGAACGAGCATCAGTACTCTCCACTTCCATGGCGACATACTCCTGGATATATTCTAAAACAATTAGCATTTTATCTACGAAGCATCATATTTAATTATACGAAGAAGTACTCACGTCATTCTCTTCTTCAGCACTCAAGTCAGAAACCGTTTGCCAAGCATCATAGAATTGAAGGACGTCAATACTTGATGGAGCAAAATTCTGTAACCAAATAACGAATACTGGTTTTATGATCCTAATAACACGGATAGGAAAGGGTCACGGCTGAAAAAGTATTGACGACTCACCAAAGAAACAACTGGGAACTTATGGTGTTAGGCAACAACTTGCAATTCTTGTTCCTTCCTTCACCACCGTGAATAACTGTTTATGCTTCTGAGAAGTTTACTTCACTTCGAGGTCTCACAGTATGATCGTCCTGCAAAAAGAAATTCATGCAATAATCAAAAGGCAATTATTTTAATTTTAGGAAGATTACGCAAAAGATACATACCAGTGAACACCCTGGAGATGTCTTTCGTTTGTCGCCGCCAGAGATATGTTTCAATCTTGGTCGAGAAGCGATCATCTCAGCAGAAGGAGGCTCTTTCACTAAAGGTTGTCCAACCATTACGAAATCGTGTAAACGCTCAAACTGTTGATCCCAGAAATCTATGTAACCTGGAGTTACATATGTAATTCGTTCAGAACAAGGGAACCAATAAGAGATTCCTTCCACATGTGTGCGATCTAAACATGTCTTAAGCTGTTCCACTGATGGTTTCTTCCTTCGAAAAGTTGGAACACATTGATCCATACCCATTTGACGAGCTGCTCTATCGATGTTGTATTCTTCTACTGAAAAGTCTCCATATATTGTTGATATCAAGTGACCCGGAGTACAACTCAACATGAAGGATCTCTCGCCATCACTCAAGTCAGCACCAGATTTCAAAGTCATACTTTCTTCAGTATTGAAGGTTATCAACTGAGAAACATAAGAAGGAATTGACACCCATGGGCGAAAATTAAACTCAGATTCGTTGTCTAACACATCAATGAGACGTATCTTGGATTTAGGTTGCTTTGTAGACCAGCGCATAATCCTGGCATTATCCTTCTCAGGAAAAATACGACGAGCATCAGCAACATTCAGTACTTGCAAGATATTACGAGAAATAGGTGCATAATTCCTGAAACGTTCCCACATAAAGGCCTGGAGAAACATCGTATTTGCGTAACATTCAATCTTCATAAAGTCATTCGAAACACTGGAGTCTATAACCAAGGAGTCTAGGTTAGAGTACAAAGAACCCAAGAATAGACTACCTATGGGAAGTTTCTCTCCTTGAGCCATCTTAATGGAAAAAGGAATTACGAACGACTTTAACAAAGTTCCAATGTCTTCAAATACTTCCCTGGACATCCATAAACACAAGAAAGCAGCAATAGATAACATACCGTCGACAGGTCTATCAAGAGGGGTATCTCTCGGCCACCAGTGTGTTAACCAGTGGGCATAAAAACCTTTGCCAGACGCTTTATTAATTCTGTCCATTTCGGCTGTTAAGATGTTGGAAACTGCTGTCTCCTCCGCAGAAAGATTTTCAGAAAAGTTACCCGTGATTGGGAGATGAAACAAAGCAACTACATCCTCCAAAGTGATGGTAAACTCTCCCCATCTACATATGAAAGTATGAGTTGGAATGCACCAGCGAGCAAGTAGAGCTACAATACCTCGCGCATCATGAAAAATGAACAAGTCTCCAAATGTTTGGATAGCCCTGGTCACTCTCCAACATGGCTCTAACACGAGGAAAACCCAGCATGTGTCTCGCCCATCCAGAGATTTTTTCTAAGGTCGTCGAAAAAGCTTGAATTCTATAATTTACGCAAAAAAAAGTCCTCGTTCAAGACAAAAATCGAATGGCTGCTCGAGGAGTCACCAATTTCTTCTGAACAACCTCTCTGGATCAGAAGACGAAATGCTGGAGTTTTGAGGCGCTTTTCAGTTCCCTGCTGAACCGCGAAGAATGCATCATCTATATTTGGAACGTTTTTGATTCCAGGTGTTTCTTCTTCTTCTTCACCAACAAAAGTCTCATCCATACATGTGTCGTCTCTGGAGGCATCATATTGAGAGTCAGACATCCTTGCGAAGCAGCTGTAATGTGTACAAAAAATTCTACTTCAGTACATATCATACAAGATGCAAACTTCGACAATATGATGAAATCATGCAATATGATGATAAAATGCTCATGCAAGCATCTACAAAATGGTATCTCTCAACTCTTACCTGTTTACGATTCTACTAACAGTAGTGATTGCGATATAAGAGTTAACACTTCAAAACTTTCTCCTTTCTTCGAATCTACAAAAGACGAGCAAAACTCAGATTTTCATAAAATCATGAACACTTCCATTATGCGAGCATTAATCATCGGATTATGAAAACTAAACAAATGTTTCATCATAAATAGTTGTTTACTGTTGATATTGCTCAAAGTCAGGCTTTGATTTTTCGAAAATATATATATACATATATATATAAATAAATAAATAAATAAACTTTGTGGATGCTCAACGGTTTGATAAAAAAAAGTCTCTTTTCCTTTGTACGATCGTCTTTCTTTGAAATGAATGTTTATTTCGGTTTTGTGAAAAGTTTACACCTTTTAAGATAAAGTTTTGGCTTCCATGAAAGCTCATAAACAAAATTTTATCAATGGACACAGGTCTATTTCAAAAGAAAAATCTCTCAAGCTAGGGATTATTGCTAGTCTATGGAACTAATGATCGAACGAACAAAGTCACACTTAATGTATGCACATGTATATGATATCAGCATGAACAACTCATGAACAAATCACCAAACTTCTGGGAAAAAAATAATAATTACCTGGTCGGTGCCGGAAGTTGGCCGGATGGTAGCAGCGCCGGTCGGACGACGACGGAGCTCCGACGAAATTTTTTCTGCCGTGTTCTCTGCTCTGAGGTGAGGGAGATGGAGGAGAAAGGTGGTGGTCGGTCGTGGAGAAGAAACAAAGAAAAAAGTAGAAGATTAATTCCTTTTATATCAAATTTTGTTTCCAAAACCTAATTTCACAAGGATTTCTTTTCTTGGGCCTCGACCCGTGAATCCTAAACCGACCAAGGTTCCATCACTAAATCAGCGTGCCTACATAAATTTAGACTCGTTAGACAACGCTCTATCATGCCACTGGGATCTTCGTTCAAGCCATGGTTTGCTCATGCAATCGAAAACCCGGTAACATATTATCTTACGACTAAGTTCAATTACTTACTTCTTTTATAATTAGAAAATCACCATCCAGTGCTGACTGAGGAACATGACTGTCCCTCACTAAGCAGGGGACTTAATGTAGATGGTGGATTTTTAACAAGGATTAAAATCGTAAAACCATAATTGTCATGCTCCTGATCCAACAATCAGATGAGTATTGAAGCTCATGTCTCTCATCGAAGCATGAAAGCTCATGCCACATGAATCTTTGACTGAGAATATTATCTCTCAGAGTATATACAGATGTGCAGTCTCTCAGCTGAGGCAATGGCGTATCTCATGAATACTGAGCTATTTCAGTAATTACTTCTATATAGAATCGAAAGATTAGACGGCTCCTAGACGACTTACTTGCTAGTATAGAGCAATAACGTCTTCAGGATGTAACAGTATTTTCCCTGACTATGTAAAGAAAATATGACGCTTCAACAAGCTCATATCGCTCAATTCTCAGATAATTAATGCTCCTAGACAGCATGCCTGCTAGTATAGAGCTATCAATTAATTATCTATAATCTTTAAATTCCTTAGCTGAATATTTGGAAACATTCGATGTTCTTCATAATATTTCATTACTTCAATTCATGGTTTTCCCAGCAGAATTCCATGGGTTAGTAATAAATATTCAACGATCGGGCGTCTGAGCCGCTATCGAGTAAGCCCCGACCAAAATGGTACAAGTGTACTCAGCAATAATGCACAAACGAGCACCTGAATGCATGAACGAGCATTCCAAAACACGAAGGAACGATGAACCTATGCAAAATAGGAAGAAAAATAATAATAATAAAATATTAGCAAAGGGGCAAGGGGACTGGGCCCACCAGCCGTCCGGTCACGCCATGGCCAGTCCCACGCCCATTATATATTTTATTATTTTTCCCAGATCTCATGAAAATCCCTTCATTTGAGCAAATCTCCTTCGTCTCAAGGAAACTCCTCAGTCTCATGGTGTTTCCTCGTATCAAAGAAATAATAAAAATTAAGAAAAGTGTCGTGGGACCGGGCCTACTAGCCGGCTGGCCATGCCCTAGCCGTGGCCAGTTCCACACCTCATGATTCCTTATTATTTTATTATTATTTCTCTCATCCCAGGAAAATTCCCAGATTTCACGATATTTCCCTCATCTCATGAAAATAACATAAGATTTAGAAAAAGCTCACGGGACTGGGCTTATTGGCCGGCCGGTCATGCCCTAGCCGTGGCTGGTCCCACACTCCCTTGTCTTATTATTTTAATATTATTTGATTCCCTCATCTCATGGAAACTCATTCACTTCAAGGAAATTCCCTAGTTTCAACAAACTCCTTGATTTCATGATATTTCCCTAAAATCATGAAAATAATATAAAATTAGGAAAAATGCCATGGGACCGTGTTCATTGGCCGGCCATGCCTTGGCCATAACCGGTCCCACACTTCATGACTCCCTATTTTATTATTATTATTTCCATAATCTCATGGAAATTCCCTAACCTCATGAAATTCCTCAGTTTCATGGTATTTCCTTCACATCAGGGAAAATACTTAAAATTACATAAAATTGGAAAAGGTGTTGCGGGACCGAGCTTGTTAGCCGTCCGACCATGCCCTAGCCGTGGCCGGTCCCACACCTTATAATCCCCTATTTTATTAATTATTTTTCATCATCTCATGAAGATTCCTCGGTCTCAGCAAAACCCTGAATCCTTCATATTTTCTCAAAATGTTGCTCAAACGCACATTAGAAAATATCGAAACTCTCAGGACTAAGACACGGACACTATGGTGACACGTGCATGTCTCCTTGACCGACCAAGGCCGGCCCTAGGGCTTGCAAATAGCCGGTCCCATATGTTTTAATAATTTTGACCTAATTTGCTCAATTACTCATATTGGGTCCAAACTCTTCTCAAACAACTTGGAGTTTGCTCAAACGACCATCATCTGGTCCCATGACCACCAAGGGTCATGTCTCATGTCTTCTTGGAAGGTCCCTCATCTCTTCATAATTAGGTTCATCACCTAAAGCTGAGACGAACACCATTTTAATGAATGATTAAACCAGCATTTAATCATCCTTTCACCAACTGGTCTTCAAGAGACTTTGGTATTTTGCTCATTTGAGTATCTGGGCATTACATGGTCGACTCGTCATCCCATGTAGCCGGTTCCTCATTCACTGTATGGTTGATTTTCAATAAATCATCAATTGATCAAAAATTAGGGTTTCGAATCCAGAGCTCTACAAAAACATAATTCTGAGCAGATTCAAACACTAATAATTTTACGTTGATCCCGTGATCAACATTTTAACAATTATGCTCGGTTTAGATGTCAGTATCTTAAATTAACATTTTCATTTGATCCTGATCCAACAATTCATCAAAGGAGCAACATTTGCTCAGACGAGCAATATTTGCTCAGACTAAGGAATATTGGTTCAACTATCAATATTCAACGATTCAACAACATTTGCTCACCTTAAGTTATCAAAATTTATCCGATACCTTTGTCTCAACAGACATGTTCAATTCATGAGTCTCAGAACATTTGCAAATCAGGTTCGACTCAGCAATACAAGGACTCATCGTTCTATGAAATCAGCAACTGGCTCCACAATAACGAGACATCAATCATGTCACATGGGGGATATTAACTAGGGTTTTGGTCTGGCGGTCTACGGCACGTGTGTTCATACACACGACGAGAATGTGAGCAAGTCGTGCAATCAGTTAGAGGAGTTAGCAAAGTAGTGGGTAGAAAATCAAGCAAGTCTCCACACGATGAGCAACTGGTTTTAACACGATTTCCACTTCCCCACTCTTTGACTCCAACAACTGTCACACTTCATGGGGTCAAGGTGTTTACAATTCTAGCAATATAAATAAGTCTCTGAATCATGATTGAAACGACGAACAATCTCTCGTCAAGCGGAAACACAAGAGATTAAGAAATCAGCATTCGGTCAGAACTTATCTTATTTTCTTTACGCAGAATACACAACACACTTATAATCTTTGATCACCATTGATCTCACACATTTCTCAGCTTCCCTCCTACAGATCGACCCATCCTCTCTTGTGACCGAATTGACTCTGGAACGACCATTGTCTTGGTTTAGGACGGAGTCCTACATATTGATCTCTCGAACTTAAAGCACTCCCTTCTTGCAGTGCATCTGTGTGAGGTTGAGAATTTGCTCGGTTCAAGGAGTCTCCTCCGCACGGTCATCTCCTCAATCACGTAAAAACCAACAAATCGTTTTTCCCCATCTACAGAGGAAAGTGTTAGTTTTGTAATATATTAGCCTTGTGAGTGTTTATTCATAAGGAGGAGAGGAAGAATTATTATAAAAGGGAAAGGAAGGATACTTAGGAGGACACTCTGAACTCATCCTTTCTCTCTCTTCACCTCTAAGGGGGTAGGCTTGTTGTGACTTGGACTAGCTTCTCCTTCCCACTTTTACCCTATCAACATTGCGACCACAATGGAAGAGGCTTAGTTTCTCGTCCAGAAAGACTCGTCCGCTCAAATTCTCACAGCTTCACATCTCTATTACCTCGTCTTTCTCTGCTTTCCTCGTATCAACTCACCTCCCGACTCTCATTTTCTTCTTTAACTTCTCTTCCAACCACAATTGGTTCACTACATCAACGCCGCTCAATCCCATGATCAGCGCCGCTTCAACACACCAGCGAAACCCAACTACATCAGCGCTTACCTGTGCGTCTCATCTTCTAATCTTCCGAGGAGCCTTGTTTACTCCGCTTACCTACGCCGAGTCACACCAGCTCCGCTCCATACTGATTCTCCGATTACCCCAAAGTACATCAGCGCACTTCATGACCGAGAATCAACATGGAGAGAGAGACTCACGTACTCATGTTTCTCTGAAAACAGAAAAGATTACGAAGGAACAACTCCAAATCAGAGATGAGGAAAGAGGATCAAGGAAATAATCACCAGCCGAATCAGAAGATTCAATCGTCAAAACGAATAAAAAGATAAGTTTTATTCTCATTGAAAACTTTCTGTAATTGTTATCTTACTGATTTCAAAATCAATTTCAGAAAATCTTTTACGACTCTTAAAAAACCTAATTTCACTGATTGCATCTTGAAATCTCTATTCAAAGTTGGACGCGATTACAGATCTTTAAAGACCACATCTCGATCTATCTTTTGAGATGAAAATATTGAGGAATTTCACTTAAAACTTCTAGGGTTTCTTGATAACAAAATTAATATTTATTTTTCAATCTTTAGCTCCGATTAAAAATAGGTTATTCGATTCATAATCGACTATCTTTTTATTGATTTCATTTTTATGGAATTTTAACTTTCAGACCTCCTACTTAGCTTATTTTTATTCCATATTAGTTATCTGATATAAAATCGAGTCTCGTTCAGTTGTTTATACGATAAGATTTGTGCAACGGAAATGTGATGTCTAACTGAAAATATTGTTGTCATCCTTATGGCCAAAGTAGATCTTATACAGAACATCTAGTGAAGATGAAGTGGTAGCTGCCTAATGAGGACTATGTTTCAATGAATTGAAACCTCAAAGAGAAGCAGCAACTGTCATCATCATCTGTGAAAGAATTGAGCTCAAAAGAGAAACAACACCTGCGCCATTCATCCATAGTTGATTACCAAAAATGCTATCTTGCCTTTCTATTTGACTCATCAAAGATTAAAAGTTGCCTGGAATTGTCACTTGAGGAATTGCACTTCATCTCCAACTACCGCGTATCAATGGCCAGTCACCATCCCCAACAAATCTAGAAGTGAGTAGCAGCTGAACGTAAAGCTCATCAGCGTCATTCAAATACATCAACGCTACTACTTCCTCATCCCTGCTCTCGCCTACATAACCATGGATAACACACTGAAAGGGAACTAGACATATCTCTTTGTGCTTAGTTGCTTTAATAATTTCATGATTTATTCCATGACTTGCATCATACTTTGACAGACACATGCATATCGTAGTCCTTTAGATTTAACAAGTAATACTCATCATATACTAATATGAATCCTTTAAGCTTACCAAGCTGTCAATCAGCAAATTCTTGTGTCTTTCCATATGTTATTATGAACATGTTTAAACTTCATCTATGAATGATTGAATTATGATCTCTCTTTAACACTAACAGCATGAGCTTAATCTCGAATATTTGCAATGAAGTCAATGCTTGAATGACTGGGTGTTGATGGTGGTTTTCTGTCCAAGGCTAAAATTGTAAAACCCTGTATTTAATGCGCTATCGCCCTGCAAGGGGATAAAGCCATTTAAAAGTGATGAGTTCAAGAAACCTTTTTGTTCATTGAGAAATTCAATATATATATATGAAATTCACTCAGAATGGTGCGTGTAGTAACAATCCCAAATATTCCGTGAATTCTATTTTCTACCAGCATTGTTCACTAATGCATTGCGCGCCTAGTATTTTCCTATGCTATGTTCCCAGCCGAACTCTCAATATTTGCATGACATGACAATTGATGTTCACTCGCAGCAGAGTAGCATGAATTTCCCGAAGTGTCAGTATTGAGATCTGCATGAAAATACTCACACAGGCTGCATCGTTCTCTGACAAAGAGATTTTCGTGTCGACGCACTTTTAATTAAAAGATAGCTCGATCGAACATGCTAAAATTCCTTAAGGAAAATTTAGACTATCCATATCAGTTTCAAAAATAATCACGGCCACACGATTTGGTCGCGCGATTCAAAAAGCCTAGACTACTCCTGGCGAACTAGGCAATCACCATAGTGACCACCGGAGGGCACACTAACCACCGGAGGGCACACTAGTTCCCTAGTCGGTCGAGTCCTATTTAGTTCATTCACAAGTGCATCGAACGTTAACCCAAACATGGGTGTTCGCGCTACTTGAAAATAAACTCAAACGAGCTAAGACCGACAAATACGGTCTCAAAAAACATCATGACCGTCCAACTTAGCCAGCCTAGTTGGACGGCTAAGATCTTCCTTGGAATGATCAAAGAGGCGCCAACATGTCCATTGGCGGCCCAACATCTCCCTGGGTCGATCGACCTGCCCGCGACAAGTCTGTAGGGCTTTTAAACGTTTGCCCGAACTAGGGCAAACACGCTATTTTAAAATCCTAAATTTTGGGTTGCAGCAGTATATTATTGTTGCAAATCATCGCATCCGTCCAACTTAGCCAACCTAGTTGGACGGCTTAGATCGCGTTTCAGACGATCAAGGAGGTTGATAGGTGTCTATAACACCTTGTTTTCATATCTATTGTTTATGCTTTCTTCGTTATTTCTCTTGTACAATATGTATCTTATGTTTACTTTTGAGTATTTAGGTACTTTGGAGTCATTTGGAGCAAAAGAAGGAGAAAACGTCCATTTGGAGCGTAAAGGCCAAAAAGGTTGATTTGAGCTGGTTACCCCTTAACCACTAAAGTGGGGTGCCAATAACAATTTTGGTTCCTACACCTACCCTAAAAATCAGAGAGCAATAATTTCTCTCATCATTACTTGCTCTTACTCGCCTGAAACAGGAAGAGACGGCACCATTACTTAGAGAGGAAATGGAGGCGCTGCTGATGGCTGATGTACATCGAGAATAAGAAGAAATGGTTAATTGAGAGTCTCAGGGAAGGATTCGAATAGGATCGATACAACTGGGTTGCTGTTGATATTCATGGGAAGTTAGGGTTCGATCTGTTATCGATGGAAGTGATTTACCAAAGAAGAAATTAATGAAGGGTTTTGAGAGATTAAATATCAATTCTAGTTATTAAGACAAGAACATGTTAGTGAATGAAAATGATATCCTTAATCAATATCTTTATATCTTGATTTGCGTGTTTGATTTTACTTTATAAAAATCAGAAAATCCCACCATTGTTTTATATAGGAAACCGAAACATATTGACAACCCAAGACCTCTTTGTGGGAACGATCCTTTCTTTCCCTTGCTATATTATATATTTTGAGTAGTGAGAAAGTAATTTATTTTTGATGCATACGACAGCGATCAAATTTTGGCGCCGTTGCCGGCGAGGCAGCGGATGTCACTTGTCTTTGGTTTCTTATTTTTTTGTTTTTAGTTTTGTTTTTATTTTTACATTTCTGGTTTTTAACCTTGGTTTGAGAATCTTATTTCAGGTACTTGTTTCTCATGGAAGGAGCATACTACATGAATGGATACGGTTTTCAACAACCTCAACAATATGATAACTACCAATTCCAGGGGTATAAACAAAACCAATTCATTGGTTATGACCAATATTCCATGGAACCTTATGATTTTCCTCAACAACCTTATGGCGGGTATGTGTGTGAACAACCACAAGGATGGGAGGATTCTTGTGCTCGTGAACAAAAAGTCTCTAACTTTGTAGACAAATTTTTGAACTTTGTACAACAAGAGTTTCAAAAGGATAAAGAGACTAGAGAAGAGCAACTCCAAGAACTTCGTGAAGGTATTGCTAACTTGGGAAGAGGCATTGATCAATGAAAGGAAGATATGGATAATTCTAATGTGCATATGGTTTGTGATGAATATTTGATTGATGTTAATGTTGAAAAGGGCCAATCCTTGGGAACTTTCGTTGATAATTGTGTAGTTAACTCAACTCTTGATCGTAATAATGATCATTCACCTATTCAAAAGGATGAGTTCGAGATTAGCAACACTAAATTCAGCGAGGACCAATCTTATGTTAACTATGAAAGTGACGGTAATTATAATACATTGCTTGAGACAACTCATGGTGACAACAACAAGGAATGTACGATGGAGTCTTTTTGGGATCAATATGAAGATGATGACGCTTGTGTTGATTACTCAAGCATTGATCTTAATAATGATAAAGAGCCTATTCAAAGGGTGGAGCTTGAGGATGATGCATTTTTGGATGTTCTAAAAAAGTTTCTTAAAGTGAAATTTGGATACGCAGTGGATTATATGCCTTACAACAAGGAGGAATATGTTGAGAATGTGACCGTTATGACCAATATTGTGGAAGACCCAATTGAGCTTGCAAAGGATTGTAAGGATGATGTTAATGTCGAGACCTTGGTTACGGTAGAAACGGACGAAGAATGGTTGCAAGGTTTGATAGAGGACCATGATATAAAATATCTGAATAATTCACTTGAGTTTTTTAGGATTCCATTCTACAGGAGATTGTGCAAGGTTTATCTAACCCGTTGCCTATTGTTTCCTCTCCTTTACCTCTTATTGGTTTGAATGTATGTGCTTCGAGAATATTGTTGAATGACTTTGTTTCTCGATATCCTCTATTAAAGATGCTTGATTCTCATACTATGCAGGTTTTGGAACAAGAAACCGTGGAAGTACCCGACTTCTATATTCTTTATACACTTCCAAGTGTAGACAAGAATAAGCGTGGGGGAAACTTTTATCGGTTAATAACTTCATTTTTGTTTTATATTATTAATATTTGTGTGAAGCTAGTGTTTGCAAAAGAGGTTCTATGGAAGGATCCTCAACTTTTCAGGTTATTGGTGTATGAGGAATTCAACTTACAAGTCGGGCTGACGACTTTAAACCAAGCGCTAAATGGGAGACAACCCACTGGTTTTGTGTATCTATCTCTATCTTTTTATTTCTCAAGTCTTTTATCTTTATTTTCTTATTTTGGATATTTGCATATCAAAACTCCAACTTTTAAAGATTTTTGAACAATTTAGAATAAACACTAGCCTTTCTAAGTAGATGGAATTTTTTCTTGACAATGAGGTATATATTGGCTGAGTTGGGATTAGATGCCAACTAAATAGCTTGTTTAGTGTTTATCCTCTATTGTTCAGAAATAGCTATGAGTTGGAGTATGAGTTTTTATTATGCATTTTATTTTCTTATTGTGTATATATATCATGTTATGAATTTCCCATCTTGAAATTTACTTTGAATAACTAAATTTTACATTGAGGACAATGTAAAGTTTAAGTGTGGGGGAGTATTCTCATATAGAGTTTTTAGCCTTGTTAGTTTTCCCTTGTGTTTATAAGAAAAAAAAAAGTAGAAAAACTAAAAAAAGAAAGAAAAAAAAGATGATAAACTCCTAAGTCTAGAAACTTGTGCCTTACATTAATGGAAGCATCGTGGTTGTAGGAGTTGAGGAACCCATTAGTAGAGTCTATTCATATAAAAATAAATAAAATATAAAAACAAATAACATGTTAGTTGTCACCATATCTCGGAGTCGTCAAGTGATTTGGTGGGGCACCAACATCGAATTGTTATCACTGCTAGGATTAAATAGAGTGATTGGGTTACTATAAAAAAAAAGAGACCAGACCAATTTGACCAAACGGTGTACACATAAAAAAAAAGATTGACACTTGGATAGCAATATGTGTGTGTTCTCCCTGTCTCCGTCGCCTAAACAAGCGTGGAATGCAGGATCCATGGGAATTACCATGTAAGCTGCTTACAAGAATCATGCGCTTGGATCCAAAAGATCCAATCATGTTGTCGATTTGAAAAAAAATATAAATTTTTTTTTATTATTATTGTGTTGAATAAAATCGATCACTGGTTCCCTTGTATATGTCAGTGAATTGATCTAGAATTAAGTTTGTCGACCGCTGGTTCCCTTGTATATGCCAGTCCTGTTGATATTAGTACTCATACCTGTAGCTCAATCCAATAGGATTTTTAGGTTTGTTTTGGCAGTGACCTTCAGACAGATATAGGAAACACCGTTCACCTTAGTCAACAGTCCGCCACCATCTATTTTCTATATCCATCTTCTTAATCTTTTCATGTGATTGTGGTTGATTAGATTCCGAGTATTATGGTTGTGTTCAACTTTCCGAATGAAGCTATATCACTAATTTATGAATTGGATTTGAAAGTAGGTACTTCCTCTTGTAATCATTGATAGTATGCCAATTAATAAAAATATTTAGTGTCATTCTTAAATTTTCACAGGTGGCTGGAGTTTGGAAGTATAGGTTTTGTAGGTAGACCTCTTGTAAACCTTCACGAGACTATAACTCGTCCACTAGGGATACATAGGGGTTCAAAGGCTTGTTATACACGCTAAGTGTAACCGTAGCCTCGACGACACGTATTTGTATGTATGTTTTTTTTATTTGATTTGCTCCAGGACTAGCAAAGTCTAAGTGTGCGGTAATTTGGTAGGTATCTATAACACCTTGTTTTCATATCTATTGTTTATGCTTTCTTCGCTATTTCTCTTGTAAAATATGTATCTTATGTTTACTTTTGAGTATTTAGGTACTTTGGAGTCATTTGGAGTAAAAGAAGGAGAAAACGTCCATTTGGAGCGTAAAGGCCAAAAATGTTGATTGTGAGCTGGTTACCCCTTAACCACTAAAGTGGGGTGCCAATAGCAGTTTTGGTTCCTACACTTACCCTAAAAATCAGAGAGCAATAATTTCTCTCATCATTGCTTGCTCGTACTCGCCTGAAACAAGAAGAGGCGGCACCGTTACTCAGAGAGAAAAGGTAGGCGCTGTTGATGGCTGTTGTAGATCGAGAATAAGAAGAAATGGTTAATTGAGAGTCTCAGGGAAGGATTCGAAGAGGATCGAGATAACTGGGTTGCTGTTGATATTCATGGGAAGTTAGGGTTCGATCTGTTATCGATGGAAGTGATTTACCAGAGAAGAAATTTATGAAGGGTTTTGCGAGACAAGAACATGTTAGGGAATGAAAATGATATCCTTAATCAATATCTTTATATCTTGATTTTGCGTGTTTGATTTTACTTTATTTTAGTTTATAAAAATCAGAAAATCCCCCCACTGTTTTATATAGGTGTTGATGGTGGTTTTTAGCTTAGGGTTAAAATCGTAAAACCATAGTCTGACGTGACGTCACTCTGTAAGGAAACGGAGCCGTGAGTACCAATATCTCCACTAGCGCATTTATTGAGCCTTCCAATACGTCTAGGTTAAAACTACCAGGGTACCTTTTTTTTTTTATGTATATGCTATGTTCCACGGCAGAGCCATCAGTACTGACTGGCATCATCTCCGCACATGCCAGCCGAGCATGCTTGCCAAGCGTGCCAATCACACATACCGCATATTTTAATTAGGGTTTCGATGCGCTAAACCCTAATTTCTACATCTCCGCGCCAGAGGCATGCCAACCATGCCAGCCGCACCATCGTGCCAATGACATGCCATGCCAGCCACATCTCCGCGCCAAAGGCATGCCAACCACATCTCCGCGCCAAAGGCATGCCAACCATGCCAGCTGCGCCATCGTGCCAATGGCATGCCATGCCAACCACATCTCCGCGCCAAAGGCATGCCAACCATGCCAGTCGCACCATCGTGCCAATGGCATGCCATGCCAGCCACATCTCCGTGCCAAAGGCATGCCAACCATGCCAGCCGCACCATCGTGCCAATGGCATGCCATGTCATCCATATCTCCGCACCAAAGGCATGCCAACCCTTCCAGCCACGCCAATGGCATGCCAGCCACGGCCATGCCTCCATGCCGCTGGCTGCCAAACGAAGGTTTGCAACAATCAACGGCCACCCTTCCTTCCGAGATGCAAATCTTAGCTGTACAAGTTCGCCACCAAACGCGTGGCAACTTCCGGCCCAATGCCAAAAAAATCCTAACTTTGGCCGCGCCTAAACCATGCCAAAACACTAATGTTGGTCACTCCTAAAACATGCCAAAGCATGCCGGCCATGCCTCCATGCCGCTGGCTGCCAAACGAAGGGTTGCAACAATCAACAACTACCCTTCCTTCTGAGATGAAAAAAATCTCAGACGTACAAGCTCGCCACCAAACCAAACGAATTGTGGCAGCCTATTGGCTACAATGCCAATTCTTTGATCACGGTGCCAAACCCTAATTTGGCCACGCCAAAGCCATGCCGGTCATGCCGCTGGCTGCCAACATCCCTCCTGAATTCTTCCCGAGTTTTACTTTCGGGCTGTTTTCATCTATTGAACGGGCACAAAACCTAAATATTCCTACGCTGGGAGATAGGAAATTATTTTCTGTGCAGAATGGAGGGGCGGACCATCAAAATCCGAGTCCACACGAGAATTATATAGCGATTCTAGTAAAGGGCGCTAATTAGGGTTTCAACATACTAAACCCTAATTTAGACAAAGCCGCACGTTGCCAGCGGCTCCCTTCCAAGCCGCACGCTGCCAGCGGCTCCTTTCCAAGCCGCAATAGATTCCCTTCCAAGCCGCAAGCGCTTCCCTTCCAAGCCGCAAGCGACTCCCTTCCAAGCCGCAAGCGACTCCCTTCCAAGCCGCAAGCGACTCCCTTCCAAGCCGCACACTGCAAAAGATTCCCTTCCAAGCCGCACACTGCCAGCTGCTCCACTTCACGTCAAATCCATACCGGCCATGCAACCATGACGTTGTCTACCAAACGGAAGGTATCCACGATCAACGGCTACCCTTCCTCCTGAGATGCATATCTCAGCCGTACAAACTTGCCACCAAACGACTTGTGCAAATCTCTTGGCTACGGTGCCAAAACCCTAATTTAGCTACGCCAAATCCATGCCATCCATGCCGTTGGCTGCCAAACGGAAGGTTGCAACAATCAACGGCTATCCTTCCTCCTGAGATGCAGATCTCAGCCGTACAAGTTCGCCACCAAATGCATGGCAACTTCTGGCCCAATGCCACATTCCTTAGTTTATGCCAAAACCCTAATTTAGCCACGCCTAAAACATGCCATACCGACCATGCCTCCATGCCGCTGGCTGCCAAACGGAGGGTTGCAGCAATCAACGGCTACCCTTCCTTCTGAGATGCAAATATCAGCCGTACAAGTTCGTCACTGAACCTGTAAGCCTCTCAATTTTAAATTTCCAAACAATAGCAACATGCTACACGTTTTCCACGAAAACACTCGAGACATCAAAACATGTCACAAACTGGGGGATGCTCATCAGGGTATTGGTCTGGCGGTTTACAGCGTGCGACGCGCAATACGCCCGTTACAGAAAAGTGTCATAAGAGTGAGGCGGTTAGTAAATACAAGAAGTAATGGTGAAACGTTTCCTTCATTATGGAAACATCAATTCCAGGCGTTACCCGCACTACACCATTTTTAGTGTTTAGTAACAGGTTGTTTCAGTTGCAAAGAGGGGTTGCAACAGTTTGACTCTGTTACGAAAGTCGATGTTGCAAGTTTTCGCAACGGCTCATAAGTTACGAATTTTCTGTTGCAACAGTTAACCACTGTTGCAACGTGAGATTGTCGCAACAGTTTGACACAGTTGCGAAATAAGATGGTCGCAACAGCTTCGTGAGACTGGAATTTCGCAACAACTGTTCCCAGTTGCAAATGTTTTGCAACATCAAAAAAATAGTGGTTTTGACTGGTCAAAACTTGGTTTTGACCTGGTCAAATCAAGTCAAAATCAGGTTTTGGACCGGTCAAAACCACTATTTATTTACTTTTTAATCAGGTTTTAATTTTTCAGTTCCCCTGTTCATTTGGAAATCATTCCCCTGCAACAATTTCAGGCAGCATTACAGTGAAATTCTTCAGCTCTTAGGCAAAAACATTCAAAGCATATACCCATAAGTTTCTAAGAGACAGAACTTTGGCAATACATAGTCATTTCATACATCGAATTATAAACACCAACCAACATTGAACTTAGGCAACTCATGAAATCATAAACTAAAGACTTATTATGTATACCTCTGAAAAGAACTACTTAGGCAATACATATAAATTTCTTAAGTTCCAATCTGTAGCTAGAAATATTTCTGAAGTTGCAAGGACATACAAATACTGTGCGTAGTATCAAAAAAATGACAAGTATGTAAACGTTTCCTAAGTTTTCAGGATATAGAAATTCTGCAGTTGCAGTTGTAATGTGAAGTGTAATATCAGTAGTAGATAAAATCTTAAAGGCACAAGACTGGAGACAAGCTCAACATTCATTACCTACATGCTCAAACAAGTATAGCTTCTTGTTGCTTCATAACCAGCCTTGTAAATAGTCGCACTTGCTACTCATATCTGCAACCTGCAAAACCCATGTACACCATGAGAGTAGCAATTTTCAAAAAGAATTGCAACAGTAATACAGGGAAACAAATAACAGTTTTCATTGACACTTAAACTAAAAAAGGTTAGCTAAAAAATTAGTGGTAAAGAAAATTTTTCCCACTTTCTAAGTGATTTCAGAACTCGAGGACTACTGTTTTTCTTCCATATATCTAAGTTTAATAGATATGAAAAAGATTAACTAAAACGAAAGCTATACGGTATAACTCTGTGCATTTTGAGCAACCATACGAAGATTTCTAGTAATCTCATCCAGCCATGACATATATTGGCTGAGACAAAATACAACGGAGTTGGTACCATTGGGTTGTGGGTACACCAGGAGCTGTGGTGAGCCATCGTTTTACAGTACTGCACATTCACTTTTGTTATTAGCATTAGCCTCATTATTGGACCTTATTCTCAAGAAGAATATGACAAAAGTACAGCATATCAATGTATTACAACTCACTTAGGCAACAAATGAAAGTAACATAAAAAATAAAAAGTTATGTTACACATACACATACAAATAAAAGAAAATATTATATAACTTCAAACTACTTACAATTTAAGATGTTAAAAATTGCAAAAAACTAAGAATTGGATAACCCTAAAGCTCAATTGGTGACAAACATGTCCAGCGCGTTCAAAGAAGGAAGTAGAAGGCTGAGTGACCCATTATAAAAATCTAATTACAGTTCTTTGTAAGATAAGCCTTTTGATAAGACATTTACTCTCAAGGGAACTGTTGTTAGGGTAGCACCTTTCAGGTACGCATGTTGTTGACTCTTAACAACACCAATAAAATCACAAGGAATCACGCGGCCCTGAAAGTTTCAGGAAAACTTGATCTATGATATAACTATAGAATGGCTTTGGGAATAAACTCAAGCAAGCATGAGAATTCAGAAGTAACATTTAAAAAACTGTGGATACAAACATCCAATTTTACGTGGTGAATTAGCTGGTAAAAGCTGTGTTGGCCGTTCGAATCTGGCTCACCAAAATCAATTTCGCCTGCCTCGAAAGGAAGAGTAACATCGTCAATTGATACACCCTTCCCTTTGCTCTCCATGCTAAACTGCAAGAGCAGTCACACCATCACATTAAGTAACTGGAGAACAACCCTATGCAGAGTAATGTTAATAGCCCATAACACTGTAAACACATGCCTGTTGGATATGAGGAGCGAACTTCTCTAGTGCTTGATAGTATGGCAAGATAGCCTGGATGAACACATAGAAATTAGGAGTATTAAACAAAGAAGAACAATGCTTAAAAAATAAAAATAACCATTAATGATCACAAGAAAAGTATAAAGTTGAGTACTTGAGCCATAAAATCCCATCTGCAACATGAAATTCTACAGTTGTTCATCGGATGTTTGCAAGAACAAAGGAAACTAAAAGTAAACATGACTAAGAATTGGTCAGCAATATAATGAAAGTGGTTTGGTAATGCATTTATCTCCCTTCTCCCTTTTTCCTACTGATGAGCTACCTAAATAGATGTACACAAACTACGAATATTTGATACATTCAGAAACTACAAATGAATAGTCGTAAGGCATTCAATAATACAAATCAAGACAAACTAAAACAATTTCAATGATTCAGTTTAGTAACTGCTGAAATAAAACAGTCCGGCTAGTCCAGTTCAAACTTTATATAGTAGACCATTATTGCAGATCTTCGGATGAGGAAGTACCAATCTCCAGGATTTCCAGAAAGGTCAATACTAACTACTTTCGTGACTCTCATTTCCAATGCCAGCTGCACCTAACCAATCAAAAGAAACAGAACACAAAAACACTCTTATATACCTTAAATTAAATCGAATCACTAATGCAATTAGAAATGTTGATTATAAATAAACTTGAACAGAAAACAGCCTTACGGACTTCAACTTCCCTCACACACAGTTCCCACTATTGCTGCCCTGGTTTCACGACGATCAACGAAACCAAATGAATTATCGGATAGGGAACTAATCAATAAATAAGAGTGCAAAACTACAATTCCCAAATATGAATTGACCGTCAAATGTAGACATACCTCATCAGCAATCATAGAAATGAGTGCTTAGAAGCAGTTCCTCTATCGCCATCTAAAGATTGAATGGATATTTCAGCTGATATTCAAATAGGAGAATAACACTTGTTAGAGCATATGCCATCTAAATGAAAGCATATTAATTTTTCAATGTAAAAGACTGACAATTGAGTAAGCTTGGAACACAACAAGATAGCAGGCAATATGCAAGCGAGCACGAAACTAAAAGACGCATATATACATACACATCAGTCCACAATAAATTCTCCCTCTCTAGCATGCAATTCAGTTCATCATGTTCAAGTCCGAGAACAACACTTACAAAGAAATCAAATTCAATTGGCAGTATTCTTTTTTCAAGGTTATAATACTGTAATCACTTCAGTTAAAGACACTGATTCTATCCTTTGGGTTATAAGTGCACTTCTATAACTTAATTCTTTTTCAAAATTATAGCTGATGAGTACTCTCAGACTAAAAGCCAAATCTTAAACTGTTCAGAAGTCTATCCATTTCCTAATAGTTTCCTTTCCTTTCGTAATTTCGTCCTGTACAACCTCAAGCTGATTGCGTTTATGCAATTTCTATACTGTTACTCTAATGACAAATACAGAAATTTGCTAAAGTGAAGTTTCTGGGCTACTTCAATATCTTACTTCAGATTCCTAAATTGTCAATCAAAATACAAAATTTTCAATCAAAGTAACCTCCTGTTACTCTAGAATTGCCTAAAAACTATCGACCCAAGATAAATATACCATCTGATAATAACATTCCAAAACCCAATTGACATATTGAAAGAAATAATCAATGGAAGTTAATCCAAGACAGAGTGTGATAATTACCTTGAGCTAAGGTTTCTCTGTCAAAGAAACTCTATAAACTACTCCAAAAGCACCTTCACCCAACTTCTTTCACAACATAAAGTCATCCTGCACAATTAAAACACACATAACACAGAAATTACAAACTTCATAGCAATCACTGAATTTAACAACTTTAGACGATCAAATCAAAATAATGTAAAAGATGCAAAGCAATGAATGAATTTAGCAACTTTATCAACAGCTTCAACACTAACCCCAGAGGCATAGCATAAAAATCAACCACACGAACAGTATATTCATCTACAAACTTCCCAAACTCAATCCCATGACTTCTATAGGAACCCCAGCTCTTCCTTTAACAAAATCAATTTTGGATGTCAAGAAAACCTAATTTACAAACAAAAAACACAACAATAATGAACTACACCGAAAACCCATTACAACTCTACAAATCCATAACTTATGAGATGATATAACCCTAATTTCAGAAAATAAATGAGGATCTGAGATTTGTTAGTCTAAACCCTAATATAAAAAAATCTCTAAATAAAAAAAAAACCTTAATAAATTGGTGTTGGTCGGCGATTTGGGATTTGAGATCTATGAAATCAACAAATCATTCGACCTTAATAATATTACTGATTTAAGCCTTTACAAGTTCATCTGAAATCAGAGTAGTTGAACCCTAAAAGTATTGAAGAGAACGAGAGAGAAACAGAATTAGAGAAGAAAGATAAAAGTAGAGACAGGGATCTGAAAATCATTATGATCACCATCATCACTGTGTGTGTAAAACGATCGATGAGAAGAATAAGTTCAACCCTAAGAGAAGTGAACGAGAGGGAGAAGATAATGAAAAATAAAAATAAAAAATGAACTCATCAATTTTTATTCTAAACCTGAGTCAGTTTTAAAGCTGACTAAGAATCTGAATGGGCTGAAACCGAGTTAGATGAAAGTGTAGGCAACCACTCTCACGAGTCGCACGCATACAAATCCAATCTGTTGCGAATCGTAACTATATCAAACAGTTGCGAGTTTTGAAACGGGGACAAACTGTTGCATTTATTTTGCAACTGAAATTCGCAACTAGAATTTCGCAACAGGGCATAAGCTGTTGCGAAATCTAGTTACTAATCCTTGAATTTGGTGTAGTGCCTTTACCGCTTTCTTCCATTACTCAACAGTTTCCACTTCTTACGAGGCCAGGGTATGTTTCGTTGCGACTTGTATAAATAGGTCTCACCTATTTCCACCAGAGACAAGTCAGGACCATACAACACTCAGAAATCACTTGTTAGCTTTCCAATCTGCTAGAGTTTCACTTTCTGATACAAGTCGTCAAACAACCACTCTTCCAGAATCAACTATTATGGTCTCAACACTCTCTTCGCTTCCCTCCCTAAGACCAACCCTTCACTTTGTGACCGAAGCAAGTACGGAATGGCCATTTCTTGGTTTGGGCCGTATTTGTACAAATTGATCTCTCGAATCAAAGTACTCCCTTGCAGTACATTACTTAGGGTTTAGACTCGTTTCTCACCCACACACACGAAATTACCAAAATCAGCAGAAACTATTTTCACCCTCAAACAATTGGCGACTACAGTGGGAGGTCAATCTCTCGATTGCAATATCGATTTCCAATTTCCAATTTCATTTTTCAATTCCGATCTCAAGATGGTAGAAGTAAACAATCCGCTCGGGAATCAATGTCTCAGTTATCAGTTATCACATGACGAGGAGTGACTGGGGACTTATCGCGGTCAGGACGACGTCACCCATAAAACTACGGCGGACATGCCTATGTCTAGGGTTTGCACCAAGATGTAAGAACAAGCTAAAGGAGGAACGCTGGAATACATACATGGAATATGCTCGTTGTGTTGCTACTGCTTTTCCGCTAGCTCCAAGACAAGGGAATAAAACTGATGATACGGGATAAATAAGATGGCTAGCGCCTTTTATAGGCACGATCTTTTTGGAGCTCGAATGGAGAAAGGTTTCCTATTTTTGGTTACACATGGGAAGAGGCAACCGGGCCCGCTAGCAACGCTCCATGGCGCAAACAGGTCGTGGCCAAGCTAGCTCCGAAAGACCGCCAGCGCCATCTCCACGCCCCAGCCGGCACCATCTCCGTATTCTAGACGACGCCATCTCCGCGTCCCCTCCACTCCTATCCATCTCCAGCAGCCTGCATGTTTCCAGGGCCAGCAGTTTGCCTCTTTCCAGCGCCAGCAGATTGCATCCTTCCAGCGCCAACAGCTTGCATCCTTCCAGCGCTAATAGCTTGCATCTTTCCAGCGCCAGCAGATTGCATCTTTCCAGCGCCAGCAGCTTGCATCCTTCCAGCGCTAACAACTTGCATCCTTCCAACACCAGCAGCTTGCATCCTTTCCAGCGCTAACAGCTTGCACCCTTCCAGAACCATCTTTTCGCTCCACAACCATTCTAAGTCCAGCGCCATCTTCTCCGCTCTAAAACCAGCCAAAGCAGCGCCATCCTCACCCTTCGAAACATCGCCATGGATCCAGTACTCTGTGATCAAAACTGCGCCATCTCTGCACGATACACATACGATCACAAGAACCAGAGCTGCTTCCACCACCCCGACGTTTCTTCAAGTATGACAGCTCCAACCGTCACCAGAGCTACTCTACCATCAGGTGAGAGACTGGAGGAACTAGAAGAAGACGACCTCCTTTTACCACTATTGATTTGATGGAAAGACAAAAGGTTCTCGTAAGGTTCAGACAGACATAACTATAACTCAGAAAGAGATACCTATTTTCCTCAAGACACTGACGGAGCGGCACCATAAGAGTCACGTCAACCCAAGAGGGGGCTGACAAGGAATATTTTTAACATCGGCGCAGGCACTTCAGCAGGACGTGCGTTTATAGATGAAGAGGCTCGCTTTGCTCTTGGACGCCCAGTAGAATGGAATTAGCAATCCAATTTCATCACACGTGCGCAGGCACTTCAGCAGGACGTAAAGATCAGGAACGACTTCTCCAAAATCGAGGCAAAGTAAATCAACAACCCTCCTGAGTTCACAAAGACCCTCTTCCCATCAGGAGCTGCATGATTTCTGGGGACTTCGCTCGCAAAATCGTGCAGTCTATGATGGAACATTTATGTGAGATTCTATATTTCTCCAAGGCGCAGCATCAGGACATATTTGCATTCCTCAACCGCACTGCATCAGGAAAGCAGATGTTTCCATCCAGGGAAGCCGTTCCCAAACCCCAACCTCTCCTGGAAAGCACGATTGATAGATGGAACTGGGGAGTCCTATCTTGAAGGATGTCGAGTTTGACAGAATGCTGAGTGACGCGGTCTCCGACTTCAACATTGTAACCGTCAAGGCTCCGAGAGTTTCAAGGCGCCGTTTCAACGTTTTCTCCAGCAGCGGCTCCGCTTCAACGTTCGCTCCAGCAGCCGCTCCTCTTCAGCGTTCTCTCCACAAGCTGCTCCAGGATCCGAAGAAGAAGCTTCAGTGTTTTTACCCCATAAGTTTCAACGTCCTCTCCAAGAACCGAAGCCGCTTCACGCCTCCTTCCTGCCAAGGATCGTGTCGTAGCCTCCACTCCTTCTTTATAAGGAACGTGTCTTAGACGTCGCTCTTCCTTGCCGAGTATCGTGCCATAAACGCCACTCCTTTCTGCCAAGGTTCGTGCCACCACACTCCCTATGTCAAGGATCATGATCGCAGCCAGCCAATTTCCGTAGCCGTGGCCACATTTTGTTTCATCCCACCAAAGCTCGTGGTCATGGACAATTTGTTCGCTTATGCATTCAGCCAATCCCTTTACTTCCATGGAAGCCCATACAATTCCAGCCAACCTAGTTTGTTCCCACGACAATGTAGTCTCTTCTGATCACATCTGCTGCCAAGAACCGGTGCCGCTCATTTGTTGATACCATCCAGAGTTTCACCGTAGCACGACCATACAAGATGGAAACATGTAAACCATACTTGGGGACTGAGGATCTACATGGAATTCCTTCACTGTCAAAGCTCAGAAGACACGGTCAACCAAAAGGTCATAGCCACGACAATGTCATAATATCATCACCTCTCTGTCTAGAAGACGCCTGCAACACTTTACGAGGCCGCGGTGGATCCCAAGCCTGCTCAGAGGAAACAACTTCAAAAACTAAAGAAAAGTGCGACTGGGGACTGCTCATCGCAGTCCATCCTGATGACCATCAAAGAATCATGAGATAACTCTAGAGACGCGACTGAAACATTTTCTTGAAGAAACAGAGAGAGCTACGATAAACAACATAACTCTCTCATTTCTACCTCTTCGCTATCCTGAATATTTCGTCCATGTAATATTCTGGGCATCCCAGCGTCATATCCAGAAGAGTACAATAAGCTTGTATCAAATCTCGTGGATGTGTATTCAAGGCGATGCAATGAAAGTAGGCTACACATGGGGACTACCAGCACGGGACGCTTTCATTCCCCTCAACCAGGTTATTTCTGATTTCAACATCATCACTGTCGAAGTTTTATGAGCCGCAGGAATTTCTCAACATGAAGCCGTACATGTGCATCGAAGACTCCAAAAGCACGCCACAAAGATACACTCACATATTCGGCCATGCTATCAGATGCTCGCCGCATCTCATTCCATATGATAGTCCAAGACTCAGAAGATGGTTCGAAGGATGTCGCTTGGAACAAAGTCTTTGAAGACTTGATATCAAAACATCGGCAACGGAACAGTCTCCCAACCCATATATTTCATCCAGTGGCTCGGGAAAATTTCGACCATACAAGCATCCATAGCATATCATCATTGCGATTAGAAAGTCCAGGCACTTAACAACTTAAAGTCGAGGATAGACCGACGAAGCAACCACAATCTCCAAGATTAGCCTTGACATAATCGTTGTCGAGCATCTATTTCATCCATCCACCCCAAGAATGCGATGGAGTTTGGTAAATTTTGGAATCTACTGGAGAGACACTGCAGACTAAAGCACGGATCTGGACGAACAACAAAAAACAGAAGAGGCTCGATACCTCTTTCCATGCGGATGGAGTTTCTAGAGTTTGCACATAATAAAGATTCCTTCTTGCTCCATGAACGGGAATAGATGACTGGGCGCGACTATGCTACCTCGGGCTCGCAACATCCCTCCTGAATTCTTCCTGAGTTTTGCTGTCAGACTGTTTTCACTTCCTAAACGAGCTTAAAACCTAAATATTCCCTCGAAGGGAGATAAGAAATTATTTTCTGTTCAAAATTGAGGGGAGGACCGTCAAAATCCGAGTTCGTACGATAATTCTACAAAGATTTTAGTAAGGAGTGCTAATTAGGGTTTTGGCATGCCAAAACCTTATTTAAACAAAGTTACCAGGCGCCATCACCACCGTTTGATAGCCGGAGTTCCAGCGTCATCACCATCGTTTGGTAACCGAAATTACGAAACCAGTTTACACCATTCCCTGGACCGAAGATAGTTTCCACCATCCCGCGGACCGAAGCCAGTTTCCACTTGGACCAAAGACAGTTTCCACCATTCCAAGCCGACCAACGTCGACGGCTCCATTTCGCGCCAAATCTATGCTAGCGGCTCGCTTCCAAGTTGATGCCAACAGTCTGCATCTCAGCCAGCAACCATCTCTACCACTCCACGGCCTAGCCAGCAGCACCACGAGCCAAATTTATGCAAAGCCACCAACGCAAGAGTCATTGGTTATCTTTACCTCCCGAAAAAGGTTAGGCGGATCTTCCTGACCATCTCCTCGTGACTTGCCGTTTTGATTTTTTCCTTGTCTCTCACCACCTCATGCTTACCTCGCAAAAATTCCCATGTTCCGAGCTAAGCAGGGGGCTTAATGTTGATGGTGGTTTTTAGCCTAGGGTTAAATTCGTAAAACCATAGTCTAACGTGACGTCACTCTGTAAGGAAACGGAGCCGTGAGTACCAATATCTCCACTAGCGCATTTATTGATCCTTCCAATACGTCTAGGAGAAAACTACCAGGGTACCCTTTTTTTATGTATATGTTATGTTCCACGGCAGAGCCCTCGGTACTGACTGGAATCATCTCCACACATGCCAGACGCGCATGCTATCCAAGCGTGCCAATCACACATACCGCATATTTTAATTAGGGTTTCGACACGCTAAACCCTAATTTCTACATCTCCGCGCCAAAGGCATGCCAACCATGCCAACCACACCACCTTTCCAATGGCATGCCATGCCAGCCACATCTCCGCGCCAAAGGCATGCCAACCATGCCAGCCGCACAACCGTGCCAATGGCATGCCATGCCAGCCACATCTCCGCGCCAAAGGCGTGCCAACCATGCCAGCCGCACCATCGTTCCAATGGCATGCCATGCCAGCCACATCTCCATGCCAAAGGCATGCCAACCATGCCAGCCGCACCATCTTTCCAATGGCATGCCATGCCAGCCACATCTCCGCGCCAAAGGCATGCCAGCCGCACCACCGTGCCAATGGCATACCATGCCGGCCACATCTCCGCGCCAAAGGCATGCCAGCTATTACAGGGATGCAAGTGACGCATAATGATTACGCGTTACAGAGTTGTAGGCCAAGTCAGTGTGCATCCAGGATGGCGCGACACTGCGTAGACTGTCAAGTGCTAAGAATGGCATAACCCCGTAGAGCCAATGAAGTGCAAGGGTATCACTAAATTTTAAATGAATTTGGCTAAGTAATGAAGCTATTGGCCGAAAAAATGAATCTTCATTAAGTAGAAGGCAAGATAAAGCCAAAGTTGCAAGATGCAACATGCAACATGCGAGTTGGCATGTTGGCAAGTGGCATGTTGGCATGTCCGTGGAATTGAGTATGCCCAAACTCAAGGATGATGCAAAAGTGAAGAATAAGCCAAGATTTGGTCTATGGCATTAGTTCAAGGCTGGACAAAGCTTGAACAATGCAAACAAGTTGGTAATGAAAGAGTTGCATTGCTATTATCAAGCTAATTGGCGAAGTGAAGCATATATGACGCATGAGTAACTAGAGTGAGCTTAAGGAGTTGGCCTCGATGATTGAAGTACAAGGATTGTTCGTGCATTAGCTTAAAGTGATAAGCATGCAGGGCCAAGATGGCTGAGCTTTGGAGCGAGGCAGAATTCAGTAAAGCACAACAGTGGTGCAAAACGGTTCAAGTGACAGTTACGAGTTGGTTATGGTCTTCACAAGCATGCCAATGACGCGAGACGAATTAGGATGGTTATAAAGTGAGTTTATAACCATGTGGAAGGTTCATAACCACCAAGAACAGGTGTGGCACCAGTTGGCGTGACAACACAAAAGGTGGCAGTTAGTTGGCAGTTATGGAAACCACTTTTGGGACAAATGGATGTTCCATGCAGGTGTAAGCGGTTGCACATAGTTTTGGCATGATCCTAGCATGTACAAATATCTTAGGAATCAATAATGTTAGTGTTGTTTGTTTGGGAGAAGAACCACTAATGTAGAGAGAGTTTTAGGCATTCACCAAGAGGGTGAATGGCCTGTTTTGGTTCATGTGATGGACGAGTTTTGTAATCTTCCTTTAGTGCAATAAAATGGGTTTGTTGCAGTATTCTTTTTGTTCATTATGTTGCTGATCTTGTGTGAGAATTGTTGAAGTGCATGGCAGAACCTCTTACGCTTATGGGGGCATGAAGAGTTAGAGAGAAAGAAGGAAAGACTTCCGTTGTGCAAAGCCTTATGAGTGAAGGCAGATGCGTACTTTGATGCAAGTATGCAAGGCTGAATGATTTAGGGTGATGTTGAGTTAATGAACCGCAATCATTTCCGTTCATGTCCCATGAAATTTTAGGCGATTAAATGGGCGTGTGACACCATCCACACCATCGTGCCAATGGCATGCCATGCCAGCCATCTCCGCGCCAAAGTCATGCCAACCATGCTAGCCGCACCATCGTGCCAGTGGAATGCCATGCCAGCCACATCTCCGCGCCAAAGGCATGCCAGCCGCACCATCGTGCCAATGGCATGCCATGCCAGCCACATCTCCGCGCCAAAGGAATGCCAACCGTGCCAGCCACGCCAATGGCATGCCAGCCCTGCCATCCATGCCGGCCAAACCCTAATTTGGCCATGCATAAAACATTGCCAAAGCCATGCCGGCCATGCCTCCATGTTGCTGGCTTCCAAACGAAGGGTTGAAAAAATCAACGACCACCCTTCCTTCTGAGATGCAAATCTTAGCAGTACAAGTTCGCCACCAAACGTGTGGCAACTTCTGGCCCAATGCCGAAAAAACCCTAATTTTGGACGCGCCTAAACTATGCCAAAATCTTAATTTTGGTCGCGCATAAAACATGCCAAATCCACGCCGGCCATGCCTCCATGCCGCTGGCTGCCAAACGAAGGGTTGCAACAATCAACGACTACTCTTCCTTCTAAGATGTAAATCTCAGCCGTACAAGCTCGCCACCAAACCAAACGACTTGTGGAAACCTCTTGGCTACAATCCCAATTCTTTGATCACGGTGGCAAACCCTAATTTGGCCACGCCAAAGCCATGCCGGCCATGCCACCATGTCGCTGGATGCCAACATCCCTCTTGAATTCTTCCTGAATTTTACTTTCGGGCTGTTTTCACCTCCCGAAAACCTAAATATTCCTGCGTGGGGAGATAGGAAATTCTTTTCCGTGCAGAATGGAGGGGAGAACCATCAAAATTCGAGTCTGTACGAGAATTCTACAACGATTCTAGTAAAGGGCGCTAATTAGGGTTTCAGCATACCAAACCCTAATTTAGACAAAGCCGCACGTTGCCAGCGACTCCCTTCCAAGCCGCATGCTTCCAGAGGCTCCCTTGCAAGCCGAAAGCGCTTCCCTTCCAAGCCGCAAGCGTTTCCCTTCCAAGCCGTACGCTGCCAGCGGCTCCCTTCCAAGCCGCAAGAGATTCCCTTCCAAGCCGCAAGGGACTCCCTTCCAAGCCGCAAGGGACTCCCTTCCAAGCCGCACACTGCAAGCAATTCCCTTCCAAGACGCACACTTCCAGCGGCTCCACTTCACGCCAAATCCATGTCGGCCATGCAACCATGCCGCTGGCTGCCAAACAGAAGGTAGCCACGATCAACGGCTACCCTTCCTTCTGAGATGCAGATCTCAGCCGTACAAACTTGCCGCCAAACGACTTGTGACAATCTCTTGTCTACGGTGCCAACTCTTGGCCACGGTGCCAAAACCCTAATTTAGCCACGCCAAAGCCATGCCGGACATGCCTCCATGTCGCTAGCAGCCAAACGGAAGGTTGCAACAATCAACGGCTATCCTTCCTCCTGATATGTAGAACTCAGCCGTACAAGTTCGCCACCAAACGCATGGCAACTTCTGGCCCAATGCCAAATTCTTTGGTTTATGCCAAAACCTTAATTTGGCCATGATGGTTTTCCAAAAGTTGTAGTGATAGTGGTAAAAATGGGTTCTTTTCAGATTTGTGAAGGGAATAAAATTTTTAGATTTTTTTTTTAAATCTTAAGAATGTAGCAAAATTAAATAGCAAAGTGATGTGAAATTTTATGGACAAATAGGGGTTTAAGATTCCACCATTCAACAATACTTATATGATCTAATATTTTTTTTACTATGCAATTTAAATAATTGGTTTGATTCAAAATATTGCCAAAAGCAGATTTCCAAAATATCAAATGTTAATCACAAGTATAATGCATCAAGAGTCTAAAACTAAGCATGCATTATCAAGGGAAAACACAGTTGATCAATAAAAATCATTTAATTCATTTTTATCAATGCAATTAATCACATAAAAATATTACATAAAAAAAATTAGAGATTACCACATAATTATTGTGAGAATGGCTTCCTCTGTCACCCCTGGGATTGGGTTTAGCTACTCATGATGAAAAACCTCTCAAAATATTTCATTGATGCTCAAAAGTGTTTTACAATGAAGAGAAAGATAAGAAAATGATATAAAACAGGATTCTGCGACCCACAGAAGGTGTCCAGAATCAACGATAGAGATGAAGTGTTGTTGTCGTTGGAAAACTATGACCCACAAACGACAGTCGTTGTCTTTGTTGGTAAACGACTGCCTTTGGTAGTCTGTTCTTCCTCTTCTTCTTCCTCCTCGAGCAGCAGAAGCAGCAGAACCAGAATCTCTGCAACTTCAATTTTCTTGCTCTGTAGTGCTCTAAACCTCTCCCAATTCTCTCTCTCCTCTTCTATGAGTCCCCAACACTCTATATATACTCCACAAGATCAAGAAGTCTCGCTATAACTCGAGATAATTCTCTCTTAACTCGGTTTGATGAAAAAATATTCTGGGAATATTTTCTTCCCTGATTTAGCTTCTCACGCGTAGATTTTCATCCTGGTCACTCTAGAAATGTTTACACACGACCCACAATGTTGCTAGAGCCCTCATGCATGATAAGAACACGCTCAAATCTTCTCCAATCCCGTGTCCAACCCGTGTTTCCCTGTTTTGCATTCCGTGAATTATCCATCTAATTCTGGCCAAATTTGATCGAACCAAAAGCCCAAAACGTGTTTGCTAGGACATATCACAACTTCCTACCAAAAATCAGCCATTGAATCGCCCTAGAACACGTTCAAAAATTCCAACAAAACATCTGCCAATTGATAGTATTTTTTCCCGCCAATTTTTGGTTTTTGAATTTGGGAAGAAGATGTCCTCCCCCCTAACCAGAACTGGGGTGCGAATAGCAGCTGCCTTGGGGGTGACCTGGGGGTGCTCCGTGCAACTTTTCGAGCCGAATTTTCCAACAATAATTATTTTCCAAAAATATCTACAAACACACAAAACACCATTATAAGGACGAAAACAAGTACTAACAATACGAAATATTGAGGACAAATTAGACACATAAATGCGTCTATCAAATACCCCCAAACTTATTATTTGCTAGTCCTCGAGCAAAAATAAAAAATAAAACCGAGTTAATCTCTGGAGGGTTTACCAGAGGTGTACCCACAAAACCATTACTCAAGACCCTAGCTATCTATGTCGAACCTTGGAAGGCACTAAAGAATCTCCTTGGTTGGATTACAATCACTGACTACAGGAGGAAGTACCCTGATGCGAAATTCCAATTGTTGTACACGAGTTTACACTCAAGCATACTAAAATTCATATAAAGTGACAGAGATCTACTCAGATAGTTGCACTATGGACATCATATTCGGAGTCAAACTAATCATATGGATAGAAAAAAGAGATGGAAATAGAAAAATGTAGATGGTTTTGATGTTAACCAAATGACCGATGATTCACATATCTGTCTGAAGGCCACTGCCAGAATGAACCTATCCTAATGGACTGAGATACCGGTCTGACTAATATCAACACAACTGGCATATACAAGGGAACCAGTGGTCAATAACTTAAATCTAGATCAACAAACTGGCAAATACAAGGGAACCAGCAGTTGACTACACAGAACAATAACCATTTTTTTTAACTTAACGGCATGAATAGATCTTTTTGATCCAAGTGCATGCTTCTTGTCAGCAGATTACACGATAGTTCCCACGGGTCCTGCATTCCACGCTTGCTTAGGCGACGGAAACAGGGAGAACACACGCATATTGCTATCCAAGTGTTAATACTTATTCCGATTGGTCTAACTGGTCCGGTCTTTTTTTTTTTTTTTTTTAGTAACTCAGTCACTCTAATTCACCCTAGCAGTGGTAACAACTTGAATCGTGTGCCCCACCTAATCACTTAGAGAAACATAGTTTAAAAGGAAAAAATAAAATAAAAAAGAAATGAAAAGGACTCAACGAGATATGGTGCAACTATCATGTTATTTCTAACACCTGAGCTCTGTGCTTTTATGAATAGACTCTATAGATGTTTCCATCTAATCAGATTGGTTCATCAACTCCTACAACCAAGATGCTTCCATCCACTTAGATTAGTTAGTGTCATCCTGAATACGCATAAATTTCTAGGCTCTGGAGTTTATTTATTGCAACTAAAAGCTAACAAAAAGTTTCTTCCCCACCCCCAAACTTAAATCTAACATTGTCCTCAATGTTTCTAATTAAAGAGCAGTACCAAAAGTAAAATAACACGAGGAGAAGTTGGAAAGATAGTACCTGGGTGAAGAAAATCAAAAACTAATATACAACATACAACTGCCTCGATGGTCAATCAAGGGTAAACAGGGTCCTCCAGAGGGACCTCCTCAACATCACCTGTAGGAAAGGGCTCTAAAACGGGTTTCAATCTCTGACCGTTAACCATCGAAGAAATACTACCATCCGGTGTCTCGATCTCAACAGCTCCATGAGGAAAAACAGTGCGAACAATAAAAGGACCCGTCCACGGAGAACGTAACTTCCCAGGGAAAAGATGCAAGCGGGTATCATACAGAAGAACTTTTTGACTTGGAGAAAATGACTTCCGTAAAATGTTTCTATCATGCACAAGTTTCATTTTGTTCTTATACTCCTTCGCACTATCGTAAGCATCTATACGAATCTCGTCCAACTCATTGAGCTGGAGTTTCCTATGGGCTCCTGCCTCGTCAAGTGAAAAATTTAGCTGCTTAACAGCCCAATAAGCTCTATGTTCTAACTCAAAAGGTAAGTGACATGCCTTGCCATAAACAAGTCCATAAGGCGACATTCCAATGGGGATATTAAACGCAGTACGGTAAGCCCATAAGGCATCAGTAAGCCTAGACGACCAGTCTTTCCGATTAGGATTAACTGTTTTCTCTAATATACGTTTTATCTCCCTATTGGAAACCTCTACCTGACCACTAGTCTGTGGATGATACGGGGTAGCTATCTTATGTGTAATACCATATTTCTTCATCAGAAGCTTAAAAGGCCCATTACAAAAGTGCGACCCTCCATCACTAATTATAGCTCGTGGTGTACCAAAACGTGTAAGTATATTATTTTTCAAGAACTCAATCACAACCCTATGGTCATTGGTTTTACACGCAACCGCCTCAATCCACTTAGAGACATAGTCTACGGCGACAAGGATGTATAGGTTACCAAAAGAATTAGGAAACGGACCCATAAAGTCAATACCCCACACATCAAAGACCTCAACAATTAAAATAGGGTTCAAGGGCATCATGTTCCTACGGGAAATGGTTCCTAATTTCTGGCATCGTTCACAAGTAACGCAATAACTGTGGGAGTCTTTAAACAACGAAGGCCAATAGAATCCACACTGCAATATCTTAGCAGCAGTTTTCTTAGCACTAAAGTGACCCCCACAAGCATGATCATGACAAAAGGAAATAATACTGGACTGGTCACTCTCAGGTATACATCTCCTAATAATCTGGTCTGGACAATACTTAAACAAATAAGGATCATCCCAAAAGAAGTGCTTAACCTCAGCTAAAAATCTAGAACGATCTTGTTTACCCCAATGTTGGGGCATTCGACCAGTAACAAGATAGTTCACTATATTCGCATACCAAGGTAATTGGGTAACAAAGAACAATTGTTCATCAGGAAAGCTATCCCTTATAGGAAGGGAATCATCTGGGGAACTAACAACTAGCCTAGACAAGTGATCTGCTACAACATTTTCGGCACCCTTTTTGTCTCTAATGTCTGGAGAAAACTCTTGCAACAACAGAATCCACCTAATCAATCTAGGTTTAGTATCCTTCTTAGACAAAAGATATTTTAAAGCAGCATGATCAGTATATATGATGATCTTAGAACCTAAGAGATAGGGTCTAAACTTGTCTAAGGCAAACACAATGGCTAATAGTTCCTTCTCGGTAGTGGTATAGTTCAACTGGGCATCATTCAGAGTTTTGCTAGCATAGTAAATCACATGAAGTAACTTATTTTCTCGCTGACCTAGCACAACACCAATAGCATAATCTGAAGCATCACACATGATCTCAAAGGGTAGGTTCCAGTTGGGTGCCTGGACTATGGGGGCGGTAGTGAGTAATGACTTAAGCTTCTCAAAAGCCTCTAAACAAGCATCATCAAAGACAAACTTAACATCTTTTGCAAGCAAATTGCAAAGAGGTCTAGACATCAAGCTAAAATCCTTAATGAAACGACGATAAAAACCAGCATGCCCTAAGAATGACCTAATATCTCTTACGGTTTTTGGGACCGGTAAAGTTTTAATAAGGTCAACTTTGGCTCTATCTACCTCTATACCCTTTGAAGATACAATATGCCCTAGAACAATTCCTGAACGAACCATAAAGTGACATTTCTCCCAATTAAGCACTAAATTCTTTTCCTTACACCTAGTCAAAACTAATGACAAATGATGCAAGCACTCATCGAAAGACGAACCAAACACTGAAAAATCATCCATAAAGACCTCTAAGAACCGTTCTACCATGTCAGAAAATATCATGCAACGCTGAAAAGTCGCAGGGGCATTACATAGCCCGAAAGGCATGCGTCTATACGCAAAGGTACCAAAGGGACAGGTAAAAGTGGTTTTCTCCTGGTCTTCTGGGGCAATAACGATCTGATTATATCCAGAGTCCATAAAAAGCAGTAGTGACTATGTCCAGCTAATCTCTCTAGCATCTGGTCGATGAAGGGAAGGGGGGAAAGTGGTCCTTCCTAGTGACCTTGTTCAATTTCCTATAGTCAATACAAACACGCCAACCCGTGGTCACTCGGGTCGGGATTAACTCATTGTTATCATTCTGGACTACAGTAATACCAGATTTCTTGGGAACAACCTGAACGGGGCTGACCCACTTACTGTCTGAAATAGGGTAGATAATGCCTGCATCTAATAGCTTAAGAACCTCAGTTCGAACTACTTCTTTCATATTGGGGTTTAGTCGACGTTGCATCTCCCTAGAAGGTTTGGTGTCTTCCTCTAAATAGATCTGATGCATACAAACAGTAGGACTTATACCCTTAATGTCTGCTATGGTCCACCCTAAAGCTTCCTTGTTGTTTTGAAGGACGGTTACTAGCCTACTTTCCTGATCTCTATCCAAGTCGGAAGAAACAATCACAGGTAAAGTCTCAGACGGGCCTAAAAACACATACTTCAGGGTATCTGGCAATGGTTTTAGGTCCAACTTAGGAGGCTCTTCTAAAGAAGGAACTAGGGTAGACTTAGAAACTGGTAGTGGTTCGAACTTAGGTTTCCATCCATTACTAGTATCTAACAAAGGGGTTGAATCTAACAAAGCATTCACCTCATTAATCACCTTATCATCATCAAAATCAATCCCAAAGTGAGCTAGGCATTTCTCTAATGGATCTTCTAACAAAGTGTTTGGTAATGACTCCTCGACTAATGTTCCTATCATGTTCACCTCTTCTATATTCGAGTCATCTAGTTCAGAGGGTAGCTTACTAATATTAAAAATGTTCAGCTCAATAGTCATATTACCAAAAGACAAATTCATAATACCATTTCGACAGTTAATGATCGCATTGGATGTAGCTAAAAACGGGCGACCTAAAATCACTGGTATTTGGTTCTCTGGGTCAGGGACAGGTTGGGTATCTAGGATAACAAAATCCACCGGATATATAAACTTGTCGACCTCTATGAGAACATCCTCGATCACACCACGAGGAATTTTAACGGACCTATCAGCTAACTGAAGTGTCATCTGTGTAGGTTTCATCTCACCAAGTCCTAGCTTAAGGTACACATGGTATGGCAGTAAGTTCACACTGGCTCCTAAGTCAAGCAACGCTTTCTCAACACGGTACTTACCTATTGTACAAGCAATGGTAGGGGACCCTGGGTCTTTATACTTAGGAGTAGTGGTATTCTGAATAATAGAACTCACATGACTAGCTATGAAGGCTTTCTTCTGGACACTGAGCTTACGCTTTCGCGTACACAAGTCCTTAAGGAACTTGGCATAAGAGGGAATCTGCCTAATTGCATCTAATAATGGAAGGTTGATATTAACCTGCTTAAAAACCTCCAATATATCATTAAAGTTGGACTCCCTCTTAGTCGGAACTAGCAGCTGGGGGAACGGGGCTCTGGGAACAAAGCCGGGCTCATCAGGACCCTCATTGGTCTCTTTGGAGACTCTATCAGTCTCCTCATTTTCTGGCTCATAAGGGTGAACTACAGCATGTTCACTTTCAGGTATGTCGACCTTATTATCAACTTTCTTTCCACTCCTAAGGGTTGTAACAGAGTTCACATGATTGTACGATTTCTCTCCTCTAGGGTTAGGATCAGTATGACTAGGGAACCTTCCTTTTCTCTCTCATTGATAAACTTAGCTATTTGGCCGACTTGAAGCTCTAATTTAGCAAAAGACTGGGCACTATTCTTAAAATTCTGTTTGGTTTCCTCTTGAAAATTACCCTGGCTTTTTACTAACATTTCCTGGCTTTGTGATAGCATCTCCTGGCTCTTCCTTAATATACTAAGGGTTTCCTCTAAGCTAGTTATTCTATTCTCAGATGGGTTCTGGGTCTGACCTGAAGAGTTCTTAGTATAACCAAAACCTGGGGGAGGCTGAGAATTACTAGACTGGCCTTGATTCTGGCCCTTAGACCAAGAGAAATTAGGATGGTTTCTCCAACCAGGGTTGTAGGTCTCTGAGTAGGGGTCAAACTTCTGACGGTTTTCAAACCTAGCATTGTTATAGACAGCATGAGCTTGCTCTTCACTAACCTGACCTTCCCAGAATGAGTTATCGGGCTCTATTCCACAACTAGAGACTTGAGAGGCTCTATTAGGTTCAACAAGGGACTTATTTTTAGATTGACCCATTTCCAATGCTTCTAACCTTCTAGATAAAGCACAAACTTAGCATCTGACGCAAAACTCGTATCTACCATATTGGTGCTACTTCTATTGACCAAGAGTCTTTTAGGGGGTTCAACACAAGACTCCCACTGTTGGGATTTTTCAGCGATAGCTCCTAAGAAGGTAAAAGCATCATCACATTTTTACTAGTGAACTCACCAGCGCACATAGACTCGACCATGGCTTTGGTCGAATAATCTAAACCATTATAAATAATCTCTACAAGTTTCATCTTATCAAATCCATGGTGCGGACACTGGGATAGGAGATCATTGAATCTCTCTAAAAAGCTATAAAGAGATTCTCCCTCTTGTTGCATACTAGAACTAATTTTCTGCCTAACAGCTGCAGTTTTATGCTTAGGGTAGAATTTCATATAGAAAGCAGCAATAAGTTCCTTCCATGTTTCAATGGATTCAGATGGTAGGTTGTTTAGCCAGGTCTTGGCTTTATCTCTCAAGGAAAAGGGAAACATCTTAAGTTTCAAGACCTCATCAGTAAGGTCTTTTATTCTAATTGTCCCACAAATTTCTTCAAAGTCTTTTATAAAAATAAGGGTTCTCATCATCCTTTCCTAAGTATATAGGGATCATCTGAAGAATACTAGGTTTTATCTCGAAATTAGCCGTAGTGGCTGGCAATTTAATGCACGAAGCTCGGTTGGAACTAGTTGGGAACATGTAATCTTTCAAAGTTGCCATCAGTGGCACAGAAGAAGTACTAAGGGTACTTTCCTCACGAAGAGATAGGTTCTCAAAACTGAAGTTTCCAAAAACGGGGCTCTCAAAAGAAGAGTCTTCGAGCTCCCCGCTTCCACAAGAAGATCTTTTAGGCTTGTCACTAATCAAATGGCCAAAATTATCTCTTTTCCAAGAACGCTCTTTAAAGGAATCGAGCGCTCTTGGCATACACAAACAAAAATCCTAAGGAAGGGAGGTTCTAAGCAAACACATAGCAGGCCGACTCCACAAAATCAAACCTAAAAATTTCTAGCAAACAAAAAGCATGATGGCTCCACTTAGATTGTTTCTAGACCAGCTTCTAATCATTCGAAAAGGAATTTGTTACAATCTGAACAAATTCTCTGGAATCAGTACGAGTCAAAGTGAGTTGAATAGAGGCGAGGGAAGATCAGTGGATCTTTGATACCCAAGGCCTCACCGGTATTCAAGGCGGCGCAGTCATGCACTCAACTCATGGAAACCATCCTGAACTTCGAAGTATGCTCAAAAGAGTAACCAATATTTTTCGAATGACTGTCCTATTAAGCTCGTTACCCTATAGGTCTCATTATATTCAAAATTTTAGGCTTAGGTTCGCGTTTGGTTTCATTTTCCTAAGGCGGGCAAGAAGGGAACGGTGATGAAATCCGAACCCTTATCTTATATGGCCAGTTCTTTCCCTTTACTAGGAATTAAAAACAACCGGTTCAGTCCTCAACAAATATTCACCTTAAGGAATACAGTAAACCCGCTTGCAGGAGATTCGCGGGTGTTCCGAAAGACTTACCTCCGGTACCAGACGGGCGATGAACCGCTGAAGTCGACTCGGGCCACTGAATCCGGTGTCAGTGTGCGAACCCGAGGGGCCGAGACGATATCGTAATCGTCGTCCTTCCCTGCGCACAGTTTGTATTTAAGGTACCCTTCCGTAGGGTAAAAATAACTTAAAAATGTCCAACGTCACAGTCCAAGTCCAAAGTAAAGTGCAAAAATATTACAAAAATTTCCTACTACAATTCTAAAAAAAAAAAAATTAAAAATTAAAAATTAAAAAACTAAATCCTAAAAAAAAAATTATGTCTTTTTTTTTTTCTTTTCTTTTAGCTTTGAGCTTTGTTCCAAATCCTTAGTGTCCAACTTCAAACCTGCAAATCAAAGACACAAAAAAAGAAACGTAAAGAGGAACAAATGAAAATAATAATAAAAAAAAATCTAAAAAAAATGCTACCTAAACACAGATCCGCGTCGGCGGCGCCAAAATTTGATGGTTTTCCAAAAGTTGTAGTGATAGTGGTAAAAATGGGTTCTTTTCAGATTTGTGAAGGGAATAAAAATTTTAGATTTTTTTTTAAAACTTAAGAATATAGCAAAATTAAATAGCAAAGTGATGTGAAATCTTATGGACAAATAGGGGTTTAAGATTCCACCATTCAACAATACTTATATGATCTAATATTTTTTTTACTATGCAATTTAAATAATTGGTTTGATTCAAAATATTGCCAAAAGCAGATTTCCAAAACATCAAATGTTAATCACAAGTATAATGCATCAAGAGTCTAAAACTAAGCATGCATTATTAAGGGAAAACACAGTTGATCAATAAAAATCATTTAATTCATTTTTATCAATGCAATTAATCACATAAAAATATTGCATAAAAAAATTAGAGATTACCACATAATTATTGTGAGAATGGCTTCCTCTGTCACCCCTGGGATTGGGTTTAGCTACTCATGATGAAAAACCTCTCAAAATATTTCATTGATGCTCAAAAGTGTTTTACAATGAAGAGAAAGACAAGAAAATGATATAAAACAGGATTCTGCGACCCACAGAAGGCGTCCAGAATCAACGATAGAGATGAAGTGTTGTTGTCGTTGGAAAACTATGACCCACAAACGACAGTCGTTGTCTTTGTTGGTAAACGACTGCCTTTGGTAGTCTGTTCTTCCTCTTCTTCTTCCTCCTCGAGCAGCAGCAGCAGCAGAACCAGAATCTCTGCAACTTCAATTTTCTTGCTCTGTAGTGCTCTAAACCTCTCCCAATTCTCTCTCTCCTCTTCTATGAGTCCCCAGAACTCTATATATACTCCACAAGATCAAGAAGTCTCGCTATAACTCGAGATAATTCTCTCTTAACTCGGTTTGATGAAAAAATATTCTGGGAATATTTTCTTCCATGATTTAGCTTCTCACGCGTAGATTTCCATCTTGGTCACTCTAGAAATGTTTACACACGACCCACAATGTTACTAGAGCCCTCATGCATGATAAGAACACGCTCAAATCTTCTCCAATCCCGTGTTCAACCCGTGTTTCCCTGTTTTGCATTCCGTGAATTATCCATCTAATTCTGGCCAAATTTGATCGAACCAAAAGCCCAAAACGTGTTTGCTAGGACATATCACAACTTCCTACCAAAAATCAGCCATTGAATCTCCCTTGAACACGTTCAAAAATTCCAACAAAACATCTGCCAATTGATAGTATTTTTTTCCCGCCAATTTTTGGTTTTTGAATTTGGGAAGAAGATGTCCTCCCCCCTAACCAGAACTGGGGTGCGAATAGCAGCTGCCTTGGGGGTGACCTGGGGGTGCTCCGTGCAACTTTTCGATCCGAATTTTCCAACAATAATTATTTTCCAAAAATACCTACAAACACACAAAACACCATAATAAGGACGAAAACAAGTACTAACAATACGAAATATTGAGGACAAATTAGACACATAAATGCATCTATCAGGCCACGCCTAAAACATGCCATGCTGGTCATGCTTCCATGCCGCTGGCTTCCAAACGGAGGGTTGCAACAATCAACGGCTACCCTTCCTTCTGAGATGAAAATATCAGCCGTACAAGTTCGTCACCGTACCGGCAAGCCTCTCAATTTTGACTTGCCAAACAATACCAACATGGTACACGTTTTCCATGAAAACACTCGAGACATCAAAACATGTCACAAACTGGGGGGATGTTCATCAGGGTATTGGTCTGGTGGTTTACAGTGTGCGGCGTGCAATATGCCCGTTACAGGAAAGTGTCATAAGAGTGAGGCGGTTAGTAAATACAAGAAGTAACGGTGAAACGTTTCCTTCATTATGGAAACATCAATTCCAGGTGTTACCCGTTACCGCTTTATTTCATTACTCAACCGTTTCCACTTCTTACGAGGCCAGGGTACGTTTCGTTGCGACTTGTATAAATAGGTCTCACCTATTTCCACCAAAGACAAGTTTTGGTCAGGAGTATACAACACTCAGAAATCACTTGTTAGCTTTCCAATCTGCTAGCGTTTCACTTTCTGATACAAGTCGTCAAACAACCACTCTTTCAGAATCAACTATTCTGGTCTCAACACTCTCTCCGCTTCCCTCCCTAAGACCAACCCTGCTCCTTCACTTTGTGACCCAAGCAAGTCTAGAACGGACATTTCTTGGTTTAGGCCGGATTTGTACATATTGATCTCTCGAATCAAAGTAATCCCTTGCAGTACATTGTTTAGGGTTTAGACTCGTTTCTCACCCACACACACGAAATTACTAAAATCAGTAGAAACTGTTTTCACCCTCAAACAATAGGAAACCGAAACATATTGACAACCCAAGACCTCTCTGTGGGAAAGATCCTTTCTTGCCCTTGCTATATTATATATTTTGAGTAATGAGAAAGTAATTTATTTTTGACGCATACGACAGCGTTCAGAGGTGCACATGAGTTCACCACCGGCCCAATTTTATTCCCACTCGATCGACTTGCCTAAGGGAAGTCAATGACGCATAAAACTGCTTGATCGAACTAGGGTGAATGTGGCCGTCTCTAAACCCTAATTGGTGTGTGCTACGACATGTTACTGTCGCAAATCGATCACGACCGCCCATGTTCGCCAGCCGAATCGAATGGCTTAGATCTAATTTAAGATGGCCCAGGAGATGTCAGCATACTCACTGACGGCTCGTATTCACACATGGCCGATCAACCTGTTCAAATTAGCGCTCAGCGCTTTGGTTTGATTAACCAAACTAGGGTTGGATGCATGGTTTCCAAACCCTAAATCAATGGCGGCAAACATCTACCGCAAAAAGTTATCTTGTCCGTCCAACTTCGCTAGCTTGGTCGGATGTATTGGATCAAATATTAAGCGATCAATGAGGTACCTCAATGATCACCGGACACCACCCTCCTGCAAGGAGCGATCGACCAAGCAACGGCTCGCCCGTGCGATCCCGGACGATCTCACAAAGATGGCCCTTCGTGCTACTTCAACAGCAGTCATTAACTGCCGCAAATCGTCTCGACCACTCAATTTGGCCAGACGATTTGAATGATCTAAATCTAATTTAGATTGACCGGTAGGATTTTAGAATGGATACCATCTGCAACTCGCCTACAGGGAGTGATCGACCAAGCAGTAGCTTGTCCCTAGAGCTACCAAACGATCACCCAAAGGTGGTCGTCCATGCTACCTCTTTTAAGACGCCCAATCGGCGACTTATTCAATCAAGATCTAAAACAACGATGCTTCATGCAGATCGATTATTTTGACCTGTTTAAAGGCGATGCTTTACGTGCATCGAATACATAAGATATTTTATATCGGCCTCATAAAAAACTTAGTTGTTTAACCTAATAGCACCATATGCTATTCTTTGCGACAAGTCCCACGAATTGACCCACTTACTCGAGACATCAAACATGTCACAAACTGGGGATACTTACTGGGGTATTGGTCTGGCGGTTTACAACGTGCGGCGTGCAACGCGCCTATTACGAGAACGTGTCAGGAAAGGACGAATGGTTAACAACGATGAGAGTAGTGGGTGAAGGTGTGACCACGTGATGATCACCACCTCTTACACAACCCCACTACTCCACTACTTAATCTTTTCCACTTCTTACGAGATCAGTGGGAGCTCAAATGACTTGTATAAATAGGTTTTCAACCTATTTCGACAACACAGAACACAAGTGTCATCAACACAAGTAGCCAGAAACCATTTTTCTGATACAAGTCATAAAACAACCACACCTTCATAATTCAACATCCTGATCTCAAACACCTTCTCCGCTTCCTTCCTTAAGATCAACCCTTCTCCTTCACCTTGTGACCGAATTGAATCTGGAACGACCATTTCTTGGTTTAGGCCAGAGTCTTACAGATTTATCTCTCGAATCTAAAACTACTCCAGTGCAGTGCATTTGCTTAGGGTTTGAATTCGTTTCTTATCAACACACCCCAAATTTACCAAAAAACAGCAGAACCAGTTTTTACCCTCAAACACTGGGAAAGTTAAATTACCTTATAATAATGAGCATGAGCACAACTGTATATGTTTAGTGAAAAACATGTTTGAATCATAAAGCATGAGCCTACTTAACTAGATATAACTGTTATTTGTGAATAAAGCATCTGCGTAATGAAACTGATAATTAAATCCGCTCGAGTAATATCTGCCAAACCTATCTCCCTTGATAGGTAAAGCATAATTGTATATAAAACAAGTCAGCCTCTTGTATTTAGTGATTGATAAAGCATGACTCAGTATTATCAACGTTGAATGCTAACTTTGCAAGACTGAATGCATAAATCTGTTGAGCATCTTATAGCGCTTCTCATAGGCATAATCACCATTTTATGATCTTGTTTACTAAACAAGAAAATTGGCCTATTAGCATGATTGTTTTTGAAAAATTCCTGAATATGAAAAATGCATGAGGTACCAATAATAAAGTGCGTACCACATAGTTATTTGAATTCTCATCATCTATTTTGGTTTATCCTCTTGGTAAAAACAGCTCCTCGCAATGGCTGAAAACTTCCTGGTACCCATGTAAATCGATGGCACCACCAGCGCTCCTGATTTCACCATGACTACCTGCCTGGTTCAGAAACAAATAAGCTCCAAAGTTCCAAAGTTTTATTTGAAGGAGACTTGGAATGAATGAAAGAGAAGATTGTCCACTACCAATGCTAATGTATAGAGAGAGCTGCATAATAGCAATACCACTTGACTACACCTGCCATCACACAATGTACATCTTGACGTCATACTGCAGCTAACCTGACCACTGTTGCTGCCACTGCTATGAAGCCTACTGCTCTTTACTTATTCAAAACCTCTAGTTGCCTCCTTGGGATGTTGGGATAGTGAGGATACTTAGCTCAAAATATCCTCGAGAATTCCTTGTAATCGGACAAACACAAGCGTCAGAAGAAAATTTTCATCGAAAAGATCGACTGACGATCACCACCTCATCACCATCCGGAATGGATATTGAACACGAGCTGAAGCACCTAGACTATTTGAAGGATAAGTATTACTTGATCTTTATTTGTATCTCCAGCCCATCCTGTTAATTAAGTTATCTGTGACTGAGAACCCATAAAATTTCTTCGATATGTATGTGTGAATTTCATAATCTTTGCGAGTATCATGGTGCAAAGTCTTGAGGCAGATAATTCTACCTTCTCGGTCAAGGCGATTCTCTAGACGGATCAGTTCCAAAGCATCTGTTGCGTGCTATCGCTTTGAAGCTATAATCCTCAAGCCTCAAGAAGTGGAAAGAAAAGCTGTTGCATCGCTCGACTGCACCAAGTGCTATCTCTTCACTGTTGTGTGGCTCCAAGAGAATAAAGCGCTTCACCGGATCTTCCAAGATCGGTACATACTAGTAATATGGCGTCATCCAGAAGCGTCTACTACAACTCGTTTCTTATTCTCGTAATCTTCTCGTCAAATACCATAGAGACGGTACCCCTTTATCTCTCTATCAAAATATAGCTTCAATCCGGCATAACTTAGGTTTGTATTAGCTTTGCTCAATAAATAGCAGCAGGGAATCTTTAAAATCCAAATTCCAGGATTTTTGTTTTTCTCTCCTAGTATAGAGATTTTGTATACGCTGATTTCTTGCCCCACCACTCGCCATTAATGATATGATTTATCGCATGATTACTGCCCTCTTTATCTTTAATGTATCCTAACGTTATAACATGATTATCGCCCGCCTGACCTCTGATTACGGTCCCGCCATGAAGCATGACCATGAATGCTATGGAACATATGCAGAGCATCTCATGTGGCTAGTACATTAAAAAGAATGTTATCTTTCATTGCTTGGCTTTGGCATGATATCTCCAACATGAATCAAACTTATGGGCTAGATATATAAGAATTTTGTCTAAGTATACATTGACGTTTGCATGAATTTTATTTGGTGACAGTTGATATAGAAGTCTGTTCGCTTGATTGCTTCAATTTACTCTCTTTCTCATTATAGGATGATAGTTAGCTTGAATGTATGATGTTTGAATCATGTTTACTACGACAGAATTTTTCTCACCTGCTCGACTATTCTGAGCTATGTTTACTTTAGAATATATCTTCCTGAAAAGTATTAGTCTTTGTGACCTTTTTCGGCTACTACCATTTAGCGCGGTGTAGCAAGCGTGCTTTTCAAAGCAGCAAATTAGCAATCACTTATGGGAATATTTGTTTTTTGTTTTATTTTAAGTAAGCAGCATATACTTAGAATCCAATCTTTTTTGACCAAGTATACATAGAATATCCGCGTCATCTTATATTGAACTTTAGAAATTCAAATGTGATAACACCATGAATTGCCTTGAGTATGGCCCAGTAATGAGAAAAGGTGGCCTCGAATGCACCTAGATAAATGAAAAAAGGCTACGAGTACAGTCATAAAATGAATATTATCCCCGAGTATGGCTAGGCTTTGTGCATGGCCAATGAAATGCACGATAGCCCCGAGTCTAGCTAGGTTTCGTGCATGACCAATGAAGTGTACAATAACCCCGAGTATGGCTAGGTTCCGTGCATGATCAATGAAAAGTGCATAATAGCCCCGAGTATGGCTAGGTTCCGTGCATCACCAATGAAGTGCACAATAGCCCCGAGTATGGCTAGGTTCCGCGCATGACCAATGAAGTGCACAATAACACCGAGTCTGGCTACGTTCCGTGCATGACTAATGAAGTGCATTATAGCCCCGAATCTGGCTAGGTTCCGTGCATGACTAATGAAGTGCACAATAACCCTGAGTTCGGCTAGAACGAATGGAAGCCCCGAGTATGCCTAGAATGAATGAAAGTCCCGAGTATGGCTAGAACGAACGAAAGCACCGAGTATATTGCATAGTAAGGCACTGAGAATCTATCCAGGGAAGTATTAATATATTCATCACCACATATGTGGACACACTCGGGATAATAAATACGGTGATAAAACAAATATTGCACAGATAAGAGCTTAACCAGATACTTAAAACTTAAAGAAACGAGGCCAATATTGAACGTGCACGTCTCAACCGTCCGCGCGCAACAACTAATTCATTGCCCCGATTTTCCATCCGGATGCGAGCGTCGGAAAATATGATTAAGTATGAATGAGATTACTAGTAAAGTATTGGGATATACAAGAGGCGTTATTTACGTTATCACAAATTACATGATCACGGGCATAGTTAATTTGGCCGATCGAAACGTTTGCTTCGGAAAATAGAAAAATACAATACAATAGCGCCATAAAAACGTAGTAGCGCACACTGAAAGACATTAAAGCGGAGCGTGTCCTACTCAAATGAAAAGACGCAAGCGCTAATTCATGCTCATAGTTATCCATCATGTCTCGAGCGCGTTTTAAAAAAACATTATCACTCCTGAACCATTACATGGGAGGCGAGAAAGTTAAACACCATACACTCGTCCGCCAACTTCACCAACTTAGGCGTGTATAGTGATCACCCATACTATCAAACCAAGCGACCATACAGACTCGTGCGCACAGGTAGAACACCAAGAAATTGTTCGCACAGGTAGAACACCAAGATCTTGACCATAGACTCGTGCACGTATATGTAAGTAGCCGCTGCTCTCAATAATAATAACGCCGCTCAAGAAGCAAAGGAGAAGGTATTAAACCATTCCTGTAAGCTTCCATCAGAAGCCAATCGACGTCTATCAATCGGGAATGTCAAAGCGAATTTTCACTATCAAAATGATCACATGCGAGACGGAGTAAGCTCATTATATAATGGAGGATAATACTTGCATAACATGAGAATCCAACCAGTTAAGTGCTCATCTAGCCGCACATGGGAAACATCATCTACCTTCCCCCTTGGATACACAGCTGCAGATGGGGAAAAACGATTTGCTGGTTTTTACGGAATTGAGGAGATGACCGTGTGGAGACTCCTTGAACCGAGCAAATGCTCAACCTCACACAGATGCAATGCAAGAAGGGAGTGCTTTAAGTTCGAGAGATCAATCTGTAGGACTCCGGTCTAACCCAAGACAATGGCCGTTCCAGAGTCAATTCCGTCACAAGAGAGGATGGGCTGATCTGTAGGAGGGAAGCTGAGAAATGTGTGAGATCAATGGTGATCGAGATTGTAGGTGTGTTGTGTATTCTGCGTAAGAAAGTTATGAATGATTGAATTTTACTCAGTTGAGAGTGATTGCTCAGACGATGAGTTCGTGCAAACTAAAGATTGTCTATATGAACTTGTCGAGAAATTCTTGTCCGTTTCAATCAGGATTCAGAGACTTATTTATATTGCTGGAATTGTGAACACCTTGATCCCATGAAGTGTGACAGTTGTTGAAGTCAAAGAGTGGGTAAGTGGGAAATCGTGTCAAAACCAGTTTCTCATCGTGCGAAGACTTGGTTGATTTTCCATCCACTACTTTGCTAACTCCTTCAACTGATTGCACGACTTGCTCACATTCTCATCGTATGTATGAACACACGTGCCATAGACCGCCAGACTAAAACCCTAGTTATATCCCCCCATGTGACACGATTGACATCTCGTGGTTGTGGAGTCAGTTGCTAACTTCATGGGACGATGAGTCCTTGTATTGCTGAGTCGAACGTGATTTGCAAACGTACTGAGGCTCATGAATTGAACATGTCTGTTGAGACACAGGTATCATTGCCGAATGAATGTTGATAACCTGAGCAAACTGTGCCGCTGAATTGTTGAATATTGATAGTTGAACCAATATTCCTTAGTCTGAGCAAATATTGCTCATCTGAGCGATTGTTGCTCGTCTGATGAATTGTTGGTGGCAGGACCAAACAAAATATTAATTTAAGATACTGACTGCTAGGACGAGTATAATAATGAAAGTGTTGATCATGGAATCAACGTAAAATTATTAGTATTTGAATCTACTCAGAATTACGTTTTTGCAAAGCTCTGTATTCGAAACCCTAATTTTGATCAATTGTTGATCAATTGATGATTTATTAAAAATCAACCACGGAGTGAAGGAGGGACCGGATACATGGGATGATGAGTCGACCATGTAACGCCCAGATGCTCAAGTGAGCAAAAATACCAAAGTCTCCTGAAGACCAGTTGGTGAAAAGATGATTAAATGCTAGTTTAATCATTTTTTAAAATAATGCTCGTGTGAGCGTTAGGTAATAAAACCTAATTATGGAGAGATGAGGGACCGACCAAGAGGGAATGATACCATCCCTTGGTGGTTGTGGGACCAGCTGATGGTCGTCTGAGCAAACTCCCAGTTGTTTGAGAAGAGTTTGGACCCAATATGAGCAATTGAGCAAATTAGGTCAAAATTATTAAAACATGTGGGACCGGCTATTTAAAAACCTTAGGGCCAGCCTTGGTCGGTCCAGGAGACATGCCCGCGTCACCACAATGTCCGCGTCTCAGTCCTGAGAATTTCGATATTTTCCGACACGCGTTTGAGCAACATTTTGAGAAAATATGAAGGATTCAAGGTTTTTCTGAAACTGAGGAATCTTCATAAGATGATGAAAAATAATTAATAAAATAAGGGATTTGCAAGGTGTGGGACCAGACACGGTTAGGACATGACCGGCCAGCTAGAAAGCTCGATCCTCCAGCACCTTTCCTAATTTTATGTATTTTCCCTGATGTGAGGGAAATATCAAGAAACTGAGGAATTTCATGAAGTTAAGGAATTTCCATGAGATTATGGAAAGAATAATAATAAAATAGGGAATCATGAAGTGTGGGACCAGCTATGGCCAAGACATGGCCGGCCGGCCAAAGAGCCCGTCCCAAGGCATTTTTCCCAATTTTATAATATTTTTCACGATTTTAGGAAAATATCATAAAATAAAGAGGTTTGTTGAAACCAAGGAATTTGTTGAAATCAGGGAGTTTCCATGAGATGAGGGAAATATAAAAAATATTAATAATAAAATAAGGGGCGTGTGGGACCGGCCAAGGCATGACTGTCCGGCTAGGGCCCGGTCCCACGAGTTTCCCTAATTTTACATTATTTTCATGACTCGAGGGAAATTTCATGAATTCAAGGAATTTTCATGGGATGAGGAAAATAATAATAAAATAATAAGGAGTCATGAGGTGTGGGACCGGCCACGGCTAGGGCATGGCCGGCCGGCTAGTGAGTCCAGTCCCACGACATCTTTCCTAATTTATTATTATTTCTTTGATACGAGGAAACACCATGAGACTGGGGAGTTTCCTTGAGACGAAGGATATTTGCTTAAGGTATTTTCATGAGATCAGGGAAAATAATAAAAATATGATAAAATATAAAATTGGGCGTGAGACTGGCCACGACACGACCAGCCGGACATTGGGCGGGCCCAGTCTCCCAGCGTCTCGATTAATGTTTTATTATTTATTATTTTCTTCCTATTTTGTATAGGTTCATCGTTCCTTCGTGTTTTGGAATGCTTGTTTGTGCATTCAGGTGCTCGTTTGTGCATTATTGCTGAGTACACTTGCACCATTTTGGTCGGGGCTTACTCGAGAGCTGCTCAGATGCCCGTATGTTGAACATTTATCACTAACCCATGGAATTATACTGGGAAGAACCACGAATTGAAGTGACGAAATATTACGAAGAATCGAAGAATATTGCTGAATATTCAGTTAACGATTAGAGATAATTAATTGATGGCTCTATACTAGCAGGCATGCTGTCTAGGAGCATTAATTATTTGAGAATTGAGAAATATGAGCTTGTTGAAACATCGTATTTCTTTTATATAGTCAGGGAAAACCTTGTTACATCCTGAAGACGTTATTGCTCTATACTAGCAGGCAAGTTGTCTAGGAGTCATCCAATATTTCGATTCTATATAGAAGTAATTACTGAAATTGCTCAGTATTCATGAGATGTGTCGTTGCCTCAGCTGAGAGACTACACATCTATATATACTCTGAGAGACAGTATTCTCAGTCAGAGATTTCATGGCATGAGCTTTCATGCTTCAATGAGAGACATGAGCCTCAATACTCATCTCATTGCTGGATCAGGAGCATGTATAATTATGGTTTTACGATTTTAACCCTTGTCGAAAATCCACCATCTACATTAAGTCCCCTGCTTAGTGAGGGGCAGTCATGTTCCTCGGTCAGCACTAAATGGTGATTTTCTAGTTACGGACGAAATAAGTAATTGAACTTAGTCGTAAGATAGAATGTTACCGGATTTTCGTTTGCACGAATGAACCATGGCTTGAACGAAGATCCTAGTAGCATGATAGAGCATCGAGCGCAAATTGGTGTAGCACTGTTGATTTAGTGATCGAACCTTGGTCGGTTTAGGATTCACGGGTCCGGGCCCAAGAAAGGAATCCATTTTAGCGCGGACGTTCTTTCGTTCGTTAGTTTAAGAAACAAACAAAATAGACCTGAGTCTAATGATAACAATTTTGTCTATGAGCTTTCAAGAAAAACAAAATTTTATTTTTTGAATATGTGAGATTTCACAAAGTGGAATAAACTCTCGTTTCAAAGGTGGATGATCGTACGAGAGATTTTTTTTTTAATAGACGTGCGTCTGTTAGTAATAAAATTTTGTTTATGAGCTTTCATGAAAAAAATTTATCTTCGAGCTTTCAGAAATCTTTGAAATGTACTCTCGCTTCTAAGACAGATGCTCGTGCGAGGGAGAAAAAATATATAGATATATTTTTCAAATTTACGTGAGTTTCACGTTAAATATTTATATATTTTGTAAAATCATGTTTTTATTTTGAACAACTGTTAAAAGTAAACCATTATACATGGTGAAATAATATCTGTATGTGAGTTTTCACAATTGTAGAATGGACGTCTGTCTAATTTTTGAAAAACCAGTGGATGTAAAAATTCACGTGGGTTGTTCATGGTTTTATAAAAATCAAGTCGTGATTTTGAATAATGAATTTTGCTTGTCTTTGCAGGTTTGAGGGAAGAGCAAGTTTTCGAAATTCTGACGTTATAATTACTACAACTAGTGAAATTGTAAATAGGTAAGAGTTGGATTGTTACCATTTTGTTATGCGTTTGTTATTGGTATATCCATGATTCCATGTATTTCGCCTCAGATAGTGGTGACTTCTGGTTACAACCACTCTTCTGGCCCTTCCGGGGAACGCTCCGGAAATATCAAGTCAAAGATGAAGACTTCTGCAGATGTTCATGTCGAGGTGAATCAACTTTTCAGAGACGCTGGAAAGTTGATGCATTGTATGTCTCTCGATCATCTGGGAGTCGTTCGTGATGGAATCAACTGTATTTCGCCTCAGATAGTGGTGACTTCTGGTTACAACCACTCTTCTGGCCCTTCCGGGGAACGCTCCGGAAATACCAAGTCAAAGATGAAGACTTCTGCAGATGTTCATGCCGAGGTGAATCAACCTTTCAGAGACGCTGGAAAGCTGATGCATTGTATGTCTCTCGATCATATGTGAGTCGTTCGTGATGGAATCAACACTTTCTTAGCCTTAGCGTATGCAGAAGAAAAGCAAGGACGAGATGAGTTATTACTGAAAAGGAAAGCTGAAGATGAAAGGCTTGCAGCTTATCAGCAAAACGCCGCCGGATTCAGCAAATGATACTAGCGGCTGAAGATGAAGTCTAATCTCGCACGGAAGGCGTAGATGAATGAAGAATTTCGTCATAATTCGTCATCAGAAAATTGAGAAGTCAGGTCTTCATTGAAAATGCTGTAGAATCTTCGTCCGATGTCGGATTTTCGTGATCTACCCATGTTTCTTCATCCTCAGAAAATTTCCAATATTTATTGTAGAATAATTTCGACTTTTGAGCACGTTTAAGGGTCGAAATTGACGAAACAATAAACTTCCTGGAGGTTTTCAGAAAATTTTCAGCTGTCATATAGTCCAAAGTTTTGGCCACATCATTTTGCTCGTTTCTCCAATTGTTGTGAATTTTGGATATGTTGTAGAGGACATCCATACGAAGAGAATGGTATATGATCCATCCCTATATTGTTCACAAATTTCTTCCAGATTGCTGATTTGTGCGGGACAATGTAAAATCATCTCAGACGAGCTTGTTGTAAAACACTCTTGTTGTGTCTTTAAACCATTTGCTTGTGTCTTGAATGGTTGGTGAACGATTTTAATGTCATTGATTCATTTGAGATCAGGACACCTTGATTGATACATGATCATGGTGCTTGCAGTGCCATCTTGTTTCTGTTAGTCGTAGAAACATCACTTTTGAAACCCTGGTCACGGGACCATAACTGAGGTTGCTCTCAAGAGAGGATGATGTAATGACCATGATTGCATGTCCTGGTGGTAGAATCCCTTTTACGATAAATGATTAGCACTGGGGAGCCCGGCGCCACGAGTCTTGGACGGTGAAGTTGATCGTCATGATCAGTGGACCGTCATTCCCCAGTATTTTGTTAAATCTCTCCTTTTCCTTTTCTCTTCTTCTGGCAAGACTTGGATAGAGGACCCAGGTAGAAAAACTTATGTAAAGACCTAGGTGGTTGAAGCTGAAGGTACCTTGATGAAGGACTTAGTAGAAAGACCTGGTGGACACCGATTGACTGTGGAAGTTATGAATCCCGTCTAAGAATTGCTGCTTGCATGTCGTATGCTCTGGACGCTGTAGGAACCTCATATAATGTCGGAATTTGGTGTTTGACCCCAACTTTTGAAGCTAAGAGACTGAGTTATCACATGAGTAAAGAATAACTCGATTTGGAGTTGTATAGGTCATCCAACGAAGCGTAAACATTCGTAATTTGTAATCCCGTATAAATTTTCAGATTTCGTAGACCTGACGGAAAAGGCCATATCTTTCAGATCGTATGTACGATTGATGCGCCCTTTTGGTATGTTGTAGAAGAGACATAGATGAACATCTTTTGTTGAGGAAGAATTGTCCCATTCCTCACCCATTGGTACTTTTTTCTAAACCCATGGCCTGAAATGTGTTGTATCTCCTTTGTAGAGGTGATGAAAACATCTTGCGGAAGACTTTGGCTTGTGCCCATCTGTCGTGCAAGCTTTGCGAAGACGTTCATGTTAATATGTTTTCATGTCTACACATATTGATATGAATCATTAGTGCTTGGAGAAGTCCGCTTCATCGAGCAATACTTCAGAGAATGGTTAATTGATGAAGCCATGTCATGAGGATGTTGCTCTTGAGACCATTGTTAATGCTTGAGATCACAATTGAAATTTCTCCAGAAATTCTTGTTAATGTTGATACCATGAACGGATTTCCTCCACATATCCTTGTCGATGCTGATACTATGGTTGGAGTTGCTCCAGAGACCGAAAAAGGCTAGAACCATGATTATCGATATAGCCTTTGCTCCTTCATCCAGTGAGCCTTTTACATTCATGAACTAGTTGGTGAGTTGAGCATTCCTAAGATGAAGATGTTCTAGGATTTCAACCCAAATTCTCCTGAATATGACTTTACTGTGAATTGGCTTCGTCAGGGAATCGATGTTGTTGTGGCAGATAACAGCGGTAATCTCCATTCTGGATGTGAGGAGAAAAATTTCCTTGGTCGTGCAAGGCTTGTTATGTAGAGAGGTTCCGTTGATGAATTTTCATGGAATCACATCAGATTGCAAATTCCAATGAGATCAAGTCCCCAGAGTATGTTGAAGGAGTTTGTGCCATCCATGGATGAATGATGTTGCATCTGCTTCAGAAGTCTTATCATTCAGTTACACTTTGATCGTGCTGGTGTTGAATCAGTGTGTCATCGTCGAGATATTTGTGCTGAAGCTAGAGGCGCCATTATAGAAGGTGTACTCTTTGATTGCGAGTACAATTTGAAGGCCTGAGCGTTGAAGCGTCATATCCCTTGAGCATGTCTTAGGTTTGATCGTTTGGGTCCCAACTATCTTATGTTGATTCATCATTCCTTTATCTGCGGTAGTTGGATTCAACACTTGTGCAGACATCAGAGCTTTTTGATTTTATGAACACTCCTGCAAGGCTATGGAGAAATTCCAAAAATTTTCTTTTTCGTGCTTTAACATCATCTCAGTAATGAATGTCTCAGTGAGATGCTCGATTCGGAGAAATATCAGATTCAACCACTTGGTAAAATATTGCTGAAGTGAGATTGCCCACTTATAGCGTTTTGCAATAGCAGAGATGCTAGCAGAATTGAGTCCCCGTGCTAGAATAACATGTGACGAAATAAATGACATAGACATGGGAGGAATGAGACTTGCCTGAGTGCAGGACCTTTTGATGAATGTCTATGCATCTTTTTCAGGTTCTTGTTTCAACCTCGTCAAAGTTCTAAATTCCTCCAAGTGCTCTGATGATGGAACGTCCGCCAAATATTCTGGATCAGAACTTTATTCATTGGATAGATGTGTAACCAAAGGCGCTTTGTAAGTACCCATAGTTTCAGCGTGGATCCACGCTCGTCTGAAGGACATGTCATATCCTGGATCTTCTTGATTATGTGAAACTTGGTTTCTGTCCAGGTTGCACTTATGTTCACTTTGAGAGTGTTGTAGCCATAAGTATTTCCGAGCGTTCCTTCAAGGTCTTTGATTGATATGGGAGCATGAGTAGCTTCTTGTCGAGTGATGCCTGTGGATCCGATGGTTTTCAGTGGAATGTTGTTGATGGAGGTGCCAGCATCGATCGAGGTTCTTCCAAATTCGTTTCTTCTGAGATTGACTGTGGTAAGCAGTCCCATTCGTACATTTCTTGGTCTGTGGCTGGAGGCTCAAGAAGTATTTCCGGAATGGACTTCTTGGCACGATGTGGTCCAGTGCTGTGAACATGTCTCTCCTTTGTGCCTTCGACAGATAGAGCAATTCACGTTCTGCGATGGATTGAACTGCCTCTTTGATAGGTTGTTCAGAGAGTGTAAAGGTTCTGATTGGGAGAGGATTATTGTGTACTCCTTCAGTCCCCAGTTGAATATATTGTGGATCAACCTTCTCTTTGAAAATGTGCTTCAAAATATTGCAGTTGCTTGTTGGATGATTGATGAATCTATGAAGGTGACAGTACCTGGAATTCTCCATTTCTTTTTCAGTTGGCTCTCTCCCGATGAACTACAATTTGATTGTACCATCTTGAACCCAGACTTCCAGTAACTCGATCACTCCTTCGTGAGAAGAGAGAAGTTTGAGTCTGTCAGGATATTTCCCCGTTCGTTGATGCCAGGTCGAGGTTTGTGCATTTCAGGATTGGTTATATTTTCTTTGTGTCTCCAGAGGATCCTGGGATGTTGTAGAAGCGTTCTGATGTTGTGTCTCGGCTTTCCTTTCAGCAACAACGTTTGTTGAAGGCTGAAGATTTTACTGATTGTTGACTAGGCGTCGGCTGCTTCGAGATTCCTCGACCTTGCAGACTTTGATTTTTTCAGTAAAGCAGGTGCAGTAGTCGTTGATCGTTTGGCTACTTCATGAAGCTCTGAAAAAGTATGGAACTGGAGATTTTCCAGCAAGTATATGTAGACCGGGATCATCCTATTTATGCACATGTCTACAAGTTGTTGCTCTGTGACGTTTGGATCATGGAAATCCAAAGCTTGAACTCTGAACCTTTTCACATAGTCATTGGGATGTCCGTTGATCCTTTGAAACATCCTTCCAGGATCGGAGAGAGTGACTTATTCTGAAACAAAGAAGTACTTTCTGTAAAAAGCATTAATCATCTCTCCTCAGCTGGCAATGTTGCCTGGTGCGATGTTGTTGTACCAGGTATACGCTCTGCCTGTCAGAGACTTTGAAAATTCCTTCAGACGAACGACATGATTGTGTTCATGCTCGCCTAATGATTCTAATAATTGAGAGACATGTTCTCGAGCATTTCCTGTTCCGTTGTAAAGTGTGAACGTTGGAGAAGTATAGCATTTTGGAAAAGGAATCCTTTGCATAGCATCAGGGTACGGAGGTCGGTGACGATGGACATGTGATGTCTTGTCTTTTCCACGGTTTTCCAAGAGGCGTTCCAAATCTTCCCGAGTAATGAAATTCGATGATTCCTTTGATGATGGATCGTCTGCAGCTTTGCGGATTTCGCTGTCATCCACTGTATGAATTGGAACTACTTCGGGATCAGCATCTGAGGATGTTTCTTTTTCTTTTACCTTTTATTGAGTCATCTCTGACATCTTGTCAGTGAGAGTTTTGAGATAATTGCACAGCTCCCTCTGTGTTGCAGCTATGTCAGTCTGATTCTTGGCAAGAGTCTCTTGCACCTTGATGATATCAGCCATGGTAGGTGGTGGATTCCCCCTGATTTCCTCAGGGTGTCGGCCGAACAAGGGGTGACCTTCCATGTTAGTGTGAGGAGGAATAACATCATCACCGTCAGTGTTGGAATCCGGAATGGTTTCCGGCATAACCTCATTGTTATTCTTGCTAGTGCTAGCGTCGTTTGTGTGGGAACATGTAACCAACCCAGACCTAAGACCAGACATCTTTGTGAATACTGGGATTGCAACCGGCAGAACGATCTTCCACTTTGGTCGCCAATCTGTAGATGGGGAAAAGCAATTTGCTGATTTTTACGGAATTGAGGAGATGGCCATGTGGAGACTCCTTGAACCGAGCAAATGCTCAATCTCACAAAAATGCACTGCAAGAAGGCAGTGCTTTAAGTTCGAGAGATCAATTTGTAGGACTCCGGCCTAAACCAAGACAATGGTCGTTCCAGAGTCAATTCGGTCACAAGAGAGGATGGGCTGATCTGTAGGAGGGAAGCTGAGAAATGTGTGAGATCAATGGTGATCGAGATTGTAGGTGTGTTGTGTATTCTGCGTAAGAAAGTTATGAATGATTGAATTTTACTCAGTTGAGAGTGATTGCTCAGACGATGAGTTAGTGCAAACGAAAGATTGTCTGTATGAACTTGTCGAGAAATTCTTGTCTGTTTCAATCAGGATTCAAAGACTAATTTATATTTCTGGAATTGTGAACACCTTGATCCCATGAAGTGTGACAGTTGTTGAAGTCAAAGAGTGGGGAAGTGGGAAATCGTTTCAAAACCAGTTGCTCATCGTGCGGAGCCTTGATTGATTTTCCATCCACTACTTTGCTAACTCCTTCAACTGATTGCACGACTTGCTCACATTCTCATCATGTATATGAACACACGTGCCGTAGACCGCCATACCAAAATCCTAGTTAATATCCCCCCATGTGACACGATTGACATATCGTGGTTGTGGAGTCAGTTGCTGACTTTATTGGGCGATGAGTCCTTGTATTGCTGAGTCGAACGTGATTTGCAAATGTTCTGAGACTCACGAACTAAACATGTCTGTTGAGACACAGGTATCATTGTCGAATAAATGTTGATAACCTGAGCAAACTGTGTTTCTGAATCGTTGAATATTGATAGTTGAACCAATATTCCTTAGTCTGAGCAAATATTGCTAGTCTGAGCAAATATTGCTAGTCTGAGCGACTGTTGCTCGTCTGATGAATTGTTGGTGGCAGGACCAAACAAAATATTAATTTAAGATACTGACTGCTAGGCCGAGTATAATAATGAAAGTGTTGATCATGGGATCAACGTAAAATTATTAGTATTTGAATCTACTCAGAATTACGTTTTTGGAGAGCTCTGGATTCGAAACCCTAATTTTGATCAATTGCTGATCAATTGATGATTTATTGAAAATCAAACACGGAGTAGAGGAGGGACCGACTACATGGTATGATGAGTCGACCATGTAACGCCCAGATGCTCAAGTGAGCAAAAATACCAAAGTCTTCTGAATACCAGTTGGTGAAAAGATGATTAAATGCTGGTTTAATCATTTTTTAAAATAATGCTCGTGCGAGCGTTAGATAATAAAACCTAATTATGGACAGATGAGGGACCGACCAAGAGGGCATGAGACCGGCCCTTGGTGGTTGTGGGACCAGCTGATGGTCGTCTGAGAAAACTCCCAGTTGTTTGAGAAGAGTTTGGACCCAATATGAGCAATTGAGAAAATTAAGTCAAAATTATTAAAACACGTGGGACCGGTTATTTGCAAACCTTAGGGCCAGCTTTGGTTGGTCAAGGAGACGTGACCGCGTCACCATAATATCTGTGTCTCAGTCCTGAGAATTTCGATATTTTCCGATGCGCATTTGAGCAAATTTTGAGAAAATATGAAGGATTCAGGGTTTTGCTGAAACTGGGGAATCTTCATGAGATGATGAAAAATAATTAATAAAATAGGGGATTTTCAAGGTGTGGGACTGGCCACGTCTAGGGCATGACCGTACAGCTAGCAAGCTCGGTCCCGCAACACCTTTCCCAATTTTATGTATTTTCCCTAATGTGAGGGAAATATCATGAAACTAAGGAATTTCCATGATATTATGGAAATAATAATATAAAATAGGGAGTCATGGAGTGTGGGACAGGTTATGGCCAAGGCATGGTCGGCCGTCCAAAGATTGGGAAATATCATAAAATCAAGAGGTTTGTTGAAACCAAGAAATTTGTTGAAATCAGGGAGTTTCCATGAGATGAGGGAAACATAAAAAAGAATAATATAAAATAAGGGGCGTGTGGACCGGTTAGGGCCCGGTCCCATGATTTTCCCTAATTTTACATTATTTTCATGACTTGAGGGAAATTTCATGAATTCAAGGAATTTTCATTGGATGAGGGAAATAATAATAAAACAATAAGGAGTCATGAGGTGTGGGACCGTCCACGGCTAGGGCGTGGACGGCCGGCTAGTGAGTCCGGTCCCACGACATCTTTCCTAATTTATTATTATTTCTTTGATACGAGGAAACACCATGAGACTTGGGAGTTTCCTTTAGACGTAGGAGATTTGCTCAAATGAAGGGATTTTCGTGAGATCAAGTAAAATAATAAAAATATGATAAAATATAAAATTGGGCGTGGGACTGGCCACGGCACGACCGGTCGGCCGGTGGGCCCAGTCTCCCAGCGCCTCGATTAATATTTTATTATTTATTATTTTCTTCCTATTTTGCATAGGTTCATCATTCCTTCGTGTTTTGGAATGCTCATTTGTGCATTCAGGTGCTCATTTGTGCATTATTACTGAGTACACTTGCACCATTTTGGTCGGGGCTTACTCGAGAGCTGCTCAGATGCCTGTACGTTGAACATTTATCACTAACCCGTGGAATTCTGCTGGGAAGAACCACGAATTGAAGTGATGAAATATTACGAAGAATCATAGAATATTGTTGAATATTCAGTTAACGGTTAGAGATAATTAATTGATGGCTCTATACTAGCAGGCATGATGTCTAGGAGCATTAATTATTTGAGAATTGAGAAATATGAGCTTGTTGAAACGTCATATTTCTTTTATATAGTCAGCGAAAACCTTGTTACATCCTGAAGATGTTATTGCTCTATACTAGCAGGCAAGCTGTCTAGGAGCCGCCCAATCTTTCGATTTTATATAGAAGGAATTACTGAAATTGCTCAGTATTCATGAGATGTGTCGTTGCCTCAGCTGAGAGACTACACATATACATATACTCTGAGAGACAGTATTCTCAGTCAGAGATTTCATGGCATGAGCTTTCATGCTTCAATGAGAGACATGAGCCTCAATACTCATCTGATTGCTGGATCAGGAGCATGTATAATTATGGTTTTACGATTTTAACCCTTGTCGAAAATCCACCATCTACACCAGCGGGCCTCATAAAAATTATTATTAATTTATTAAAAACAAAAAAGAAAACAAAAAAAATAAGGGGAGAGCAACAAACTATTGATAATTTTTATTTAACACTTCAAAAAATATAGAAACCATATGCATCAAAGGCGCACAGACAATAAGCCACATATCATAGCTCTAATAACACTTAAATAAAATTCCGGAGTCATATGCTTCGGAGGCGCGCAGGCTGCACTCATCCTCCATCAACTTGAACATTTTCTCTAGGAGGCGCGCATGCTACACTCATCTTCCCTCCACTTGAACACTTATTCTAGAAGGCGCGCACTGCGCTCAACCACCCTCCACTTGAACACTTAAATAAAACTCTCATACTGAGCATTTATCCACCCTATGATTTTCAAAAGAGAGAGAGGGTAAACGCGATGAATGAAACTTCAACACTTACCCAAAGATAGAATTAACCGTCATGTTGACAGAACACAATATGTAATAGCTTAGCTAGCTAATTTCCACGAGACTAGAGAAAACGAAGATCATGGGCACATTTGATTGATTTAGATCTCCCTTATCACGATTCAGAAACAGTGTGATAAAAAATAAATTCCAACACTATGTATTTGTCGTTTCACCCAGAGCTCATAAAAAGCGAGAAAAATAAAATTCCGCTAGCATAAGAAGCCGAGCTTAAAAGCTAATGTAGGTCTAAAGTAAACAAGTAATTGATACAGTACCCAACACATCGTCTTAAGAGGTAAGGCACTGAAGAAGCACCTTAACATATCCTAAAGTGTAGGAATCAATATCTACACTGATCTCAAAGTCTATTGGTCACGTGAGCGATAACTAATCACAAACATGCCTACTATGCGAACAACCTTACCATTTTCATGAGACCATGAAGCGCTTACATTTACGCGCACCTATTCTCTGTAAGAATATATGTCCGCTTGACCTAGCCGATCGATATGTAACCACTCGGATGTTGTAACTAAAACCACTCTTTGTAAGCCGCCTTGTCCTACATCGTGACTCTCATATACTTGCGTCTCATGAGGAATAGTCCCATATGAAAGTGTATAGAGCATAATTTACCCGCCATGACTCAGAATCTATTCGTTTTGACACTCGGGGACTGTATTATAAAAATATCAATATCTTCTCTATCGCCTGCGCCTTTATCACATATTATGCTAATAATAGCCTGCGCCTACTAGGATGCAAACGTGAAACCCACTACTGACATATAATAATCTTATTGGACTATTATTGGAACACGACAAACATCGATTTGAATGATAATCCTGGGGACTCGGATGCGCGGATATAAACTATTCATCTTGTTTTACCAACTTGCATAGATCTTGCCAACTGTTTCAGCGCGAAAGGAAGCCTCCTATTCTTTGAGCCGGACAAGGGAGGCAAAGAACTGCCCCTTTAAATAACCTTTTGAGGAGATTCATCAACAGCAAGAAGATCCCAACTCCTCTTTATCCTTCCCTTTCTCCGGAGCCTTAACTTTAACTTAGTCCAAAATTTGGAAGTTTATCGAATTTGACTTGGCTAGAATCAAATGATCTCGAAGATCCTTATCTCTCTTATTTATATCATTGAAGATACAAGACTCAGAATAGCAGGTGTCGCCATGAATAGGCAAACCATTAAGCACGACCACGTCTTCTAGCACTGAAGTCTCCTCCCTCCAAGCAAATAAAAACATGTGAGGATCAATCATCCAACGAGCAAATAAGCGCACCAAACTGTCATGATCTCTCCGGACGGTGCTATGGCATCCTCTATGCCCAAATAGCGGAGCATAGAGCTAGCAAACAAGCTGAAACCCGCGGATTAACCCGTACCCGGCCCGTGAAAACCCGAGCCCGGCTTGGCTTGGTTCTAAACAATCCGGGCGCGGGTTGGAGAAATAGCGGCTTGTGAGAAAACGGGTTTATCCGTCCCGGCCCGTAAACCCGCGGGTTAAACCCGTCAACCCGTCTACAACACCTAATTAATAAGTTATATTTAATCCCTACCGTCAGATTATTCTAGGGTTAATATTATCCATACGTTAAAGGTATAAAAGGATAAACCTAAACCTAAATGAAGAGATATCATTCTCTTTTCTTCTCTCTTTTCTTCTTCTGCTCCTTCTCTTCTCTTCCGTTCTTCGGCAGCCGAATCTTCAAATTTGGATACGTAATCTTCAAAGCAATTCATAGTTTCATACACTTCACCTTCTTGACGTGTTTTTGATCATATTTACAGAAGCTCTTTGCCATTAAATGGTCGATATTTACAGAAGCCCCTTTAATCTAGTAATCGATTTGTTAGATGAAACAAGGATTTGTTGGCTATTGATCATATAGAATTGGTAAGTCTCTCTCTGTTCTATTTCAATTTTCAAAGATTATTCTTCTTGAATAGATTTTGATTGCCTTGATTTTGAATCTGAAATTGATTTTGAATCTGAGTTCGATTTTGATTGCCTTAAACTGTATTGTATCAGATTTGCTTTCTTTTCAAGGTAAGATTTACTTCTGTTTTTCCAATTCTAACGTATTGTATTTTCATATGTGCGTGATATTTGATCAACATTTGCATGTAAAATACTGGATTCATAGATCTACATTCTTTGCATCTACAGTTTTATATGTTAATAAATTGTTTAGATGTAATCTGCCAGCAACATGTTGAATATGGGTTTGATTTATTATCTGTACAGAATTCATGGAATTGCTTAGGAATCCAATGAGGTGCAGCAGATTTATGATGTTAATGACAGTGGTCGGTGTATTATCAATAAGCCTACAACAATCACAGTATGTAGTTGGGATTCGATTTGTGGTTGAAAAGGAAGAATGTTTATCTCATTTTATGCCATATGAAGGCGACACGGTTCAAGTTTCTTATGTTGTGATCAAAGCTGATGTCCCATGGAATTCCGGTTTAGAAGACGGTGTCGATCTTATTGTAAGTTTTGTTTACATATTCTTTTTCTGTTGGACTTGTTGAGCAATTTCAGCTAGTGTCATTTGTGCCACATTTGGTTCTGAATTTATTTGGCATGTATATGCTTATTAAAAATGGAAGTTTCCTTGTCGCTGACTTATTATCATTCCCCCTTTCTTGCTTTTGTTTACAGTCAGGTGGGACAGACCTTCGACGTTCTGCCAGGAAGAGGAAGCGTTTACAGTCAGTTAAGGAGTCATTCACTAGGAAGCGTTTACAGTCAGTTAGGAAGCGTGAACCTTTTTAATAAATTCTTGGCTTGTTTTGACCCCTTAATTAGTGATGGTGTATGACATTATTTTCCATTTTTTAGTTTCTTTCATATGGTGGTGTTGTACTGATGTTCTTCTTTTCTTTCTCCTTCCGCAATTGTTGTTGTTGCTATTGAAGTAGAGATTGTAGCAGTGTGTAATGTAGCAGCGTGTAATGTCTTGATCTTGAATGTGCGAGTGCAGTGAATGAGTTAGATGAATGTTAGGTTGCAGGGAAAGTGCTTTAGATGGCCTGAATGTGGCCGAAAATAAACCAGGAAACTGAGGAAACTCTGTCAAATCGGTTTCTGGCGAGTTGACTCACCATAAACGGGTTAACCCGTGAACCCGCAAGTTTAACCCTTTACGGGTGCGGGTTGAAGAAATGACCACCCGTGAAGAATATCAACCCGCGGGTTTTGACCCTGTTAACCCGAACCCGTGTAACCCGTAACAAGCCAGCCCCGGCCCGCCCGTTTGCCAGCTCTAGCGGAGCATTTCCCAATGATCTGGGTTGGAGTATATGTAGTCCACCCAAGGCTCCCAAGCGGGTGGAGCTTCAGCGGACGAGCGAAGTGTGGTTGTTGGAAAAATAGTCTCCCTATGAGCTGCTAGGCGGGGTACTTCTTCCAAGGCAGCTATCGCGGACACATCCGCCTGAGGACGGATAAGTCAACCATCGGATGAGGATGAAGGGAACACATGAGGATTCCACATGTACGGATGTTTCCGTCTGAAAATCCATCAGTTGCAACCATTAACTAACGAATCAACATGTGACTGTTGACCTGGCCTATGACCAGTCAATAGTCTGGGGACTAATGTTGATACATGAAAATAATTAATCCTAAAAGGGGTAGCCCCTTAGCCTACTAAGGGTTCCTCTTAAGAAGAAGGAACTTTGGGACTAGGTCCAACCCATAGGATAATGGATGGACCTAGCCCGAGAAGGAAAATCTTGAAATAGTTGGGCCTCATCCCAAGCAAAATGGGCCCTTTTCCTAGTTCTTGATAACTTGGAAAAGAGGAAAGTGGTAGTTTTGTAATATATTAGCCTTATGAGTGTTTATTCATAAGGAGGAGAGGAAGGATTATTATAAAAGGGAAAGGAAGGATTATTACGAGGACACTCTGAACTCATCCATTCTCTCTCTTCACCTCTAAGGGGGTAGGCTTGTTGTGACTTGGACTAGCTTCTCCTTCCCACTTTTACCCTATCAACACCCACAGAAAATTTTTACTCAGAGCACGTCTATCAAACATTGTTTTATTAATAAACCCAAAATGCCCTTTATATCATTTGCAGGATGAGACGTTGGATCATCTGTTTGTTTTTTGTCATGTGACTGCACAGGTTTGGATAAAAATTCAAGACTCTTGGAATACTTCTTTACCCTATATGAATATTTCTTTGACTGGTTTACTGAATACTTGTTCTTTTTATGGTATTACTGATACTTTGCTTGGTTTACTTTGTATCCTTGTATCCTTTTGATGTCAATATTGTTTTGTGCTTTCCTTACACTCAAGCTATAGAATATTGGACCCTTGTTGAACTTCCTAACACTAATAATTTCATTCAAAAGACTGTTATTTTTTTAAACTGGAAGTTCCCTCCTTTTCCTTATTATAAACTCAATTGTGATGGGGCTTCAACTTTTGAATCCTTTTTGGCAGGTGCAGATGGTGTAATACGAGACTGTTCAGGGTCTTTTAAGGCGGCTTTTTCTCATAATCTCTTCTCAAATTCTTTAACAGTTGCTGAGATTTGGGTTGTCCGTGATGGACTCTTCTTGCTCTCAAGCTGCATATTGCTTATCTTATTGTAGATAGTGACTCCTCTTCTACTATCTCCTTTTGTAACTCACAGTCCACCCCTCCTTGGTATCTGAAAGGCATTCTTTTTGATATTCATAATATAACTAAGTCCTTTGAGAATGTTATTTTTGTTCATAACCTCTATGAAACCAATATGATTGCAGATACCTTATCCAAAAAGGTTGTTGATCCTTTAGTTTTTGATGAGTGGATTGATCAACCACCCACTGATATTTTGCCTGATCTGTATAATGATCTATCGGGGATGGCTATGCCCCGTCTTGTCAAAGCCGTTTAGTTTGTGACACGATTGTAGTTATGTGTTTTCGTGCAGGGGTGCCAGCTAGAAAAGAAGTCGCATTGGGTTTCTTGGCAGATGACGGGGGTGCTCTCCATCGGGTTGATATTTTAGTCCTCAACTGGGACAACGGGCATGACAAGTATTTAGATGTCACCGGCGTATCACCATTCACTGATGGAGGGGTGCACATATTTCGGCCTGGTTTAGCACTGGATAAGGCTATTAAACGCAAGTATAAGAAATATTACGAAAAATGCTTAGCCCATGGTGACGACTTCGGCATTTTAGCCTTTACTACTTTTGGTGAACTTTGTGACGAAACCGTGTATTTTTTGAAAAGGCTTAATAACCACTTATCTAGATTTGATGTTAATGCTAGGAAATGTAACTATTTCTTTCATAGATTAGGAATAGTCATACAAAAAGGTGTCGGAGCCCAGCTTATCTCTAGGCTTCCAACTAGTTACTTGTAAACCCTTATTTTCAATAAAATTTTATTTGTAGTCTTTCTTTTTTTTTTAATAAAGAAAATTATTATTGATTAGGCATAATCTGGCCCTGCAAGCCCTTGAAACAGAGAACAAATCCATGGAGAGTAATCCATATATTCCTCTAAACAAATTTTATCTCTTCTAATTCGTTTAGCAATACTATCTGTTATATTATTAAAGTTTCTCTTTACATGAGAGACTTTGCAGAACTTAAAAGAATATATTAAAGTTTTAATACTACGCAAAAGGTGAAAATTCTCCCATCTAACTAAAGCATTGTTAGATGTGATAGACTGCACAACTATCTCCGCATCAACAACCAAATGAATTTCATTGACATTTTGAGCTTTCATCCAGCTTAGAGCTTGGATAATAGCCATGCAATCTGAAGCTTCTGAGTCAATTACTCCGTCTGCATATGATCCTTTAACTCCGATACATGTACCTGCACAAGAAAAATGCACCATTTCGGTGCCAGATGTGTAAGTAAGGTGATCATAAGAAGCATAAACATAGATTGTAAGTATATCTACTAATGATACTGAGTCAGAGATAGGATGAGGTTGTTTTAATAAAACATCTCTAGCTGCAAGCGAAAAATTATGCAGATGAAACTTAATTCTCGAAACTGTTGAAAGGGGGTTAAGAGATTTATTTTGAAAGACAGATTCACATCTTTCTTTCCAGATGATCCAACATCCAATCATAAGTGTCATCTTCCAGGTATTATACTCATAAATGCCATTTACTTGAAGATTATTGAAACATGAGATGATTCATTCCTTTATACTGTTATAACTGTCAACAACTCTATCCACGTTAATATTGAGACACCTCCAAACTGCTCTTGCATGTATGCATACCAACAACAGATGAAAGAACGATTCATTATGTTGGTTACATATGTTGCAAAGTGGATCTGTATCATTATTATAACGTACAGTTTTATCCTTTGTTTGCACTATATCCTGCAAACACTTCCATATGAATAGCTTCACCCTGTGAGTAACTTTCATGCTCCAAAGCTTCTTCCAAACATCTCTAGGAACTGACATGTTATCTTCTTGATGTCGAAATATGGTTTCTACCAGTTTGTTATAAGCACTTTTGACCGTGAAAACACCATCTCTTGTAGGCTTCCATCTCACAATATCTTCTTCAGATGTGTTGATATGCATTCTTGTTATTTTATCAACCACTTCAGTTGCGAAAAGAATTTGAAGTAGACTGACATTCCAGTTTGAAGTATTAGGAGTAATAAGTTCAGAGACACATAGCTTAGATGACTTGGACAGGAAGGAATGGGTTTACTGTCCAGGTTAATGATCCAATTATCCTGCCAAATACGTGTTTTCCTACCATTATTAACTTCCGTACAAGTGTACTGTTGTAGATATTTGAGACCATTTTCAACACCTTTCCATATCCAACTAGAAGTATTTTTGTCATTTTGAATATGGAGAAATTCTTCATCTTTAAAGTATTTAGCCTTCAGAATTTTCACACACAGAATATCAGACTGCATACACACTCTCCATGCCACTTTAATAAGAAGAGCATGATTTAGCATATCAAGGTCTCTAAAAGCCAGACCACCTAATTCTTTTGGGAAGCATAAGCTATTCCAAGCAATTAGATCGTCGCCCTTATTAGCTTTATATCCCCAGAAGAATTTTCTTTGAAGTGTATCTAATTTGTTGATTAACTTCTTAGGAATCTTGAAAGTGCTCATTTGATACATAGGCACATCATTGAGCACAACTTTGACCATAGTACATCTTCCATCTTGACACGTAGTACCTCATTGCCAGCTTGCAAGTCTTTTTTCAAAAGCAGTTTTGATATCTTCAAAGGAATTAACTTTTGATCTACCAATGAGTAGTGGTGAACCCAGATATTTTTCATTAGTGACCATATTCTTTACTAACATTATATGACTAAGAGTGTCACATTTAGAAGGATCCATATTATTATTAAAAAAATGGAAGATTTGTCAAAATTAATGACCTGACCAGATTGTGAACTAAAATCTTCAAGAACTTGAAGGATATTATTCACACTAGTTAAATTTGCATGAGTAAAGATTAAACAGTCATCTGCAAAGAGAAGATGATTAATAGGAGCTGCACCTCTTGCTGCTTTGATACCTGGTATTTCTTTTGAGTGATGTGCTGTTGTGAGAGTTCTTGAGAACCATTCCATTGATAATATGAAAAGATAAGGAGACAAGGGATTTGTAGTGGTACTGATTTCCTGAAAATTCTTTGTAAGTAACTGCCAACTGATCTCTAGAATGAATCCAAGAACCATTTTTATCTTTAAGGGAGTTTATATTGTTTCTAGCTCTTTTCCTTTTAGTAAGAGTATGGAAATATTTGGTATTATTATCCATATATTTAAGGAAATTATCCCTTGACTTCTATTTATTGAATTCATGCTGAATATTGTGCCACCTTTGCAACTCTTTATTAATTTGTAGAGCCTTAAAAGTATTATCATTAGAATGAGGTAAAAATTGTATTTATGTGAGCTGCTGTTGAAGGGTATCGACTTTAAGATATGTCTCCAAAATGCAATCTGTTCCACCTGGATAAAGCTATTATTGTAAATTGAATTTTCTTGAAGAGTTTGAAAGTAGTTGAACCTTGAACTTCTTTACTCCATGCTTTGGCAATCTCAGCAGCACATCTTTTATCATTCAACCAAGTCTGAAAGAATTTAAAAGGCTTCCAAAGTTTAGGTTGGTTATAATCAGTGATAAGCATTATAGAACAGTGATCACTGCCAATTTGATTCAATGAAGAACTCTTGAGGAAGGAAAAACTGAAGACCAAGCTGCATTACCCAGCGCCATATCTATTCTAGATCTTCTTTTACCAGTACCAAGATTATTGTTGGTCCATGTGTATTCATGACCAATGAAACCCAAATCTTCTAAACTAATATCTTGAAGCATAGAATTAATACCACCATCACTTGAAGAAGAAGTAGAAGTATTAGAGCTTGTGAGATGAATATTAAGTTCTCTCATTAAGCACCAAGGACTAGAAACATTTCTGCATGTTTCTTCAATAAACTCCCATTGTTCCATTTTCCTTTGTCCACTGCCATAACCATACATACAAGATAATAGCCATTCTGGTTGACTAGGATCATCCTGTATGACTAGATTGAACATATTATTTTCACTGCAAAGGAGTTCACAAGAGAAACCATTTTTCCACATAATAATAAGTCAACCAGATAAACCAACAGAGGATATATATCTAACATTAGGAAAATGATAAGGAGCTATAAGAGGTTTCATTTTTGTTTCATTGAGCTTAGTCTCACATAAGAAGATTATATATGGATTTTGAGTGCTAATAAGATCTCTAATATGATATCTTGTATTGGTACTTTTAATCCCCTGAATATTCCATGAAATAATCTTCATGTCTTTATAGTATAGACTATGGAGAGTATACACTAGAGTTAAAGACGTAGACAGTGATAGAATCCGTACCCTTACTGGATAAATTGGTATGCAAGAAACTAAAGAAAACCTAAACTTATTTAAAGTGCCTTGACTAGCCAAGTAGTAACTGCAGTGGATAATTAATGCAGAGATTTTGGGGAAAACCTAAAGTTAAAACCATAGTGATTGAGATTATTTAAAGTGATGAAAGAAATAAAATTGATTGACTGAATTGAATGAATTGAAATCTAACGCTAAAAAACCAATGAGAGTAAAATTTTACTCGAGTCTCCAATCTAGTGAGTGCAGCTTGATTATCTCCAGAAGTGACCCTGAGAGCAGTCTGATTGGATATGTTGACATTGATAATAGAATTCTGCGGTGAGCTATCAACATCTGTGAGACTCTCAGAAGCTTTCTCCTCAATTCGACTTCTTTTTCCAAGTCTTTGATCCTCAGGCGAAGCATCAACAACAGTCTTACTTAGAAAATCTAGATTAATGGCCTCTCCATCTTTATTGGGACAAAACCAACAGATTTAACGAACTTTTTTGTAGTCTTCTTAGAGATAGGAGCATCCTTGGAAGATGTTGAAGCAATGTTCTTCCTTATATGATTAACATTACCAATAGTATTATTGGAGGAAGAGATTCTACAGCTAAAACTAGAGGACAGCTTCAAAATATGTGCAATTTTGGTTTTTATCTGTCACAAGTAGAACCAAGAAATATTGATGAAGCTCTTAGCGATCCGTTCTGAGTGAATGCAATGCATGAAGATTTAAATCAATTTCAGAGACAAGATGTACGGGAGATTGACCAACATTAATATTGTTGGTACGAAATGGATACTCAAGAACAAGTCTGATGAATTTGGCACAATTGTTAGAAATAAAGCCAGACTTGTCGCTCAAGTATACTCACAAATTGAAGATATCGACTTTGACGAAACCTTTGCTCCCGTGGCACGCCTTGAGTCCATTAGACTTTTATTAGCTCGTGTTTGTTTTCTCAAGGTAAAACTTTTCCAAATGGATATTAAATCCGCCTTCCTAAACAGAATCTTAAAAGAGGAAGTCTATGTTGCTCAACCTAAAGGATTTGAAAACCTTGATTTCCCAGATCATGTCCTTAAGCTCAAAAAGGCATTATATGGGTTAAAACAAGAACCTAGAGCCTAGTTTGAAAAACTTACCACTTCTCTTATTAGGAAAGGTTTTTCAAGAGGAGGAGCTGATAAAACCTTGTTTACCAAATGGAGTGGGAAAGATGTTGTCATTGCTTAAGTATATGTAGATGATATTATCTATGGTTCAACTTCTGAGAAGCTTGCAAAGGATTTCCAAGTTTCACTTGCTAAAGAATTTGAAATGAGCAATGTTGGTGAATTAAAGTTCTTCTTAGGATTACAAATTCAACAACATAAGGATGGAATTTACTTATCCCAGGAAAAGTATACAAGGGATCTTGTGACAAGATTCGACCTGGATAAGTCGTCTCCAAAACTGACACATATGCCCACTACTGGTAAACTGCATAGAGATGAGAAAGGAGTAAAAGTAGATCAAAAATTGTATCGATCTGTTATTGGTAGCCTTTTATATCTTACAGCTACTGGACCTGATATTTCTTTTAGTGTTGGTTGTTGTGCTAGATTTCAGGCTAATCCAAAGGAATCTCATCTTGCAGCTGCAAAGAGGATCATACGATATGTCAATCACACTGTCGGGTATGGTATTTCCTACACTTTTGATACTAACACTGACCTTTCTGCCTATTCATACATTGATTGGGCAGGATGTGTAGAAGACAGAAAAAGTACATCAGGGGGATTCTACTATGTAGGACTGAATCTTGTGGCTTGGCATAGCAAGAAACAAAATTCACAATCCTTGTCTACATGCGAAGCAGAGTATATTGCTGCTGGGTCATGTTGTACTCAACTTCTATGGATGAAACAAATGTTGGCTGACTATGGAGTTGATAATGGAATAATGAAGATCTTTTGTGATAACTCTAGCACGATTCGAATCACTGAAAATCCCGTTGAGCACTCAAGAACAAAGCACATTGACATAATGTACCATTTTATTCGAGATCTCTGTGAGAATGGTGTCATAAATATGGAATTTGTGCCTTTTGAACAACAATTGGCTGACATTCTCACCAAACTATTAGACACTGCTACATTTCAACACTTGAGGCAATCTATTGGTGTTGTTCTGGTTCATTAGTTGTTTCCATGACTCTTGACCCTGTGCTTATCTCGATCTTTTGGGAAATTGAGTTGGAACTCCAGTAAGTGTTTGCTTCAGGTTTGCATTTGTTTAGATAGGTTGATTTTCTGTCAGGTTGTTTAGTATGTTATGTCCAAAGAAATCCTTCTTTTCTTTTTGAAATTAAGGTCGCTCTTGTTGTTCTTTCGGGATTGACATATAATGGGGGAAAGTTCTTAATTGAACTTGTGCTTAATTGCCAAATCTTTGTGGGGAGTGCGGCTGTGGAATATTATAAGGGTTATCTTGTATCTTTAACTCCTTGATGAATGCATTTAGCTTCGGCTTTATGATTGCATCTAAATAAGATGATATATGCTTTCTTTTGGTCATGAAATGTCTCTTTTGGAAATTTCATTAGGATCCCGTTCTTGTACCTTTGCCAATTTTATTGACAAAAAGGTGGAGAATTAATATGTAGTTCACACTACAAATACATATGGTTTTCGGATCATTATGTAAGGGAGGGTGGTTTCCATGTGAGATGGAGTATTGACTAAGGGGGAGTAACATATCACCATAGTATTGTTGTTAAATTGTGATACAATTGAACTTTGATGTTGTGTAATGATACTATGACACTGTATAACAATGATTGAGAACTCTTGTTTTCTCGTTGTTATAGCTACGGTTTTTCAACAACGGTGATGCTAAACTTACAACCTTTGGGATCATTGGAGTACTTGGAAGTGACGAAGATTTAAAGTAATGTTGAAGATTAGGCATGTGGAATAGGAGCTACAAAAGTTTATTTATATATTTTTTGTATTCCATATGTATTGATAGTTTTGTCACTAAAATTGACAAAGGGGGAGATTGTTAGAGCATTGCTCGGTCGAACTCGCATGCGTTGCTATCTCAAGCATGTTTTTCAATGTTAGTGATCAAAACTATAAGTCTTGGTTTCTAGTATACTATAGATAAGGTCTCGGACTAGGATAGAAAGTGTAGTTGAGCTCAAGAACTCCATGGCAATCATCATACAATACGAAGGACTACTCAAGGAATTGGTGGATCTTCATCGACTAAAAGGTATGTGGAGACTTGAACTTATCTATCACTCAAAAGTCTATTTATCTACTATCTTGAGACAAAAGTCTTTTTTCTATATAGACTTAGATTATACACATTGTTTACCTCGCCTATCTATTTATCGAAATATGTGTTTGTAAATCTTTCGCTCTAGCCAATTTCATCTTTACCTAGTGACGAAAGTCATGTTATGTTTCAATCACTTTGAAAATTGCTCTGACGAAAAATGGTTTGTGAATAACAACTATATAACGTCCTCTGAGAATGTTTCACGAATCCAGTCCGCGAACTAGCGAAGTTCTCATACCCGATAATTTCTGCTGGAGTTTGTGAACTCCATCTGGGAACTTAAGTCCGCGAATCCAGTCCGCGAACTTGAGTAGTTTATGTCTAAAAAAGATGTTTAATGAACTTATCTTTATAAACTAAGGAATGCAATTGCAAACCGTGGCTATAGAGTTCATGAACCGATTCATGTGAATCAAATCGTTTTTGCTTCAATTGTGTCTTGTGTAGTACATGAGATTTCCTTGCAATTGAAAAACTCTCTAACTAGTTCATTTGAGTCATTTGAACTAGTTATGGTGAAGAAGAATATGGTTGATATGAAAGTGATCATATGGCTAACCATTTGGTTAACTATTGTTGAACCAACTAATGTACAAGTTTGGGTACGGTTACACAAGCCCAGGAACGTGCATTTCATGTGTGTATAACAAGCTATGTTTTCGATCTAACGATTGATAAATATTAACTTGAATCTAAATCAGGTTTTCATGTAACGGTGAATATTGAATGCTTTGTTACCAAGCTAACATTAATTGCAAACCCTGATTTGAAAGACTATATAAGGGAGAACTCTAGCAACTGGGAAACCTAATCCCCACACATTTTGTGTGATACTAGTTGTGCTAAGCTAGAGTCGATTCTCCTTTAACCTTTGGTTTCTTCTTTTAAACCAGGTTAACTACTTAAAGACTTCATTGGGATTGTGAAGCCAGACCAATACTACTTTTCTTGTAGTTGTGTGATCTGATCTTGCTGTTCCTATCGTACGAGTATAATTGTAATAATTGGCTTGAGATTTCTATCTCCGATAGGAAAGATAAAAAGTAATCACAAACATCTTCTTCTCATCGTTTGTGATTCCACAATATCTTTTTTTGCTGCGTCGATTAAGACTATTGTGAGGTGATTGATAATACAAGGCTGTTCTTCGGGAATATAAGACCGGTTTATCAATTAGTTCCTGTTCACCTTGATTTATCAAAAGACGGAACAAAACTCGTAGGTATATTCGTGGGAGACGGATTTATCTATTATTATAGACTTTTCTGTGTGATACAGATTTTTTATTAAAGTCTTCGACTTTGGGTCATAGCAACTCTTAGTTGTGGGTGAGATCAGCTAAGGGAATCAAGTACGTAGTATCCTGCTGGGATCAGAGACGTAGGAGCATAATTGTACCTTGGATCAGTATGATATTGGTTGGGGTTCAACTACAGTCCATACCGAAGTTAGTTTGGAGTAGGCTAGTGTCTGTAGCGGCTTAATACAGTGTGTGTTCAGTCTGGACTAGGTCCCGGGGTTTTTCTGTATTTGCGGTTTCCTCGTTAACAAAATTTCTGGTGTCTGTGTTATTTCTTTTCCGCATTATATTTGTGTATATAATTGAAATAATACAGGTTGTGCGTTGTTCAATCAATCAGAATATTCGACCTTTTGGTTGTTGATTTAAATTGATTGGCACTTGGATATTGGTCTTTGGTACCATCCAAGTTTATCTCTCTTGTATTTAAATTGAGACTCGCAGTTTGCTTGAGTAAGATTTAAATCGAGAGATAGAGATTTAAACTCTTTGATATACTTTTCTATTGATTGAGTTTAACTGTCTAGTTGATTCTCTAGAAAGTATATTGGAGTTTGTCCATACAGATTGCTAAGCGAAATATTGGGTGTAGTTGTTAGACCCCCGCTTTTTCAACACCTGCATTGGTAGCACACTTAACTCCTCTTCTCATAGGCATAGAAAGATCAATATTGACGCAGACTTTAACCAGAATATTTCCTTCTGGGATAGCATCCTTAGGTTCAATTGTTGTGACTTCTCCTATCACTTCTCCAATCTTTGTAACTGAAGCAACATTAATATGCTCAGGCAACAGATATTTGAGCTGGATCCAGAATTGTTGAAACCCCCAATGCTTTTCACTGTAAATCATTCCTGGAATATATTCATGGACCACCAATAGATGTTTGTTAAGGATCCAAGGCCTTTGTTCAATGACAAAGTTCAATAAATCTCATTTGGTACATTTGAAGAGCATGATATTTGGCTCAACTTCTACAATCTTCATTTCATCTTTAGCTATGAAAGACCAGGTGAAGTAAATCCATTTTCCATAGTTTGGTAATTCATTCTCTCCTCTACAATTACTTTCCCAATTGTTGTCGCCTCCCACTTAAGTTTGTCTTCTGCTGAGTTGGTATTTTCATGACTTCATACTACCAGTTCATTCGCATCTCCAAGATCCATAGTAGCTTGTTTAAACTTGTTAACCAAATCCACAACTTGGGCAGAGCTCTCTTCTTCCATTTTGGAACTGAAGTTATTTTCTGAAGTTTTTTGAAAGAATAGATTGATAGGGTTTATGTAGCTTTGACAACGAATCTTTTGAGAATATAACTGATTTAAATGCAAAAGATTATTACGCCTATAATTATGGCAACTAATTGATATGGAGGATATTTTATTCTGGTAAAGTTTACAACTGTTGTTTGACCATAAAAGAACGATTATTATGGTAAGGGATTTGATTTTTTTTTTGAAAAAGTTGAAGAACGGGATAACATGGATGACCAGAACAACGACTTGACTCGGAGCTGCAACTCATTCCACAGAATTCTCAAGATATGTTGAATATCAACACAGGCCAATCGAAAAAGAAAAAGCTTAGAGACATACTCTGCAAACGCTACAATCACAACATAAATAAAGACAAAAGCCATAGGAGAAAAATCAAGCTGTAAACACATCATGGAGATACAAATAAAAATTTAGCTACTCATAAAAGAAAATTGAAAAACTTATGATATAAAAAACCTATATAAAAAAGATCCCAAAATTTTAATATTAAAGGATACTGATCAACATTAACAAGAGCTAGCAGATAATTGAAACCAGAAAATAAGAGGAATTGAGAGAAGAAGATTCAAAAATACATTACTGAGTTAACAACAGGGTATGTCGCCCGATTCGCAGAGAGGAAAGAGAAAAAGATCGCGGACAAAAGAGAAAAAGATCGTGGACAATATTGCCATGACAACATGTTATTCTAGTCTTTCAGTAATGGTAATGTCAATGTCATTACCATAGAATACTCCCAAACGTTTACGCATGATGCTGTGACGTCTCTGCAAACCTTAGTTGCAGCAGCTGGTGTAGTTGCAAGTTTCCTCACAACCACACTCCACTATAACTATAATCAATATTAGGTAATCATCATTAAACTCTCCATTGATTTATCAAGACTTAAGTCGGTTTACAAGATGGATACAAGTCTAACAAAAATCTTACTTGCTCCTAAATTTACTTTCTCTCTCCTGATTTCTTATCTAACACTCACTAAAAGAATCCCCTCACAAGTAATAACCTCTCCTTTTTATATAAGATCTTACATAGTGGATGACAGCTAAGAGATCCTTTATTTTCGGAATCTCTATGCGATACACTCGCTCATGTACAATCACTTGTTCTCGCACAGATCTTCACACTTTACTCGTAACTTTACTGACATCATCCATTACGTCATCTCAACCTTGCTGTGTGCGATCTCCCTCGTGTAAGTTATATAGTCTTCACTTCGCATACTTACTAACATGTGCGATATCTCACTCCTACATTCTGCCTCTTCTCATTTCGCTTATTCTATAGGGTGAGCAATATGAGAAACTCCCACCCTATATTATCGCATATGCTTGTCTTTTCACATTTTGCTTTGCCGACAATTTTCCGGAATTCCTTCTTCCCTTGTTTACGCGTGTCTTTTTAACCATTCATTTTTTGACACGTCTTTTTAACCACTTGTTTCTATCCATTCATTTTCTCGCATTAATGAGAAGAAATTTTGAAAAACGGGACACACTTTCCCTATATATCTTCCTTTATCTTCTTCCTCATTCTTTTTATTTCTTTTACTCTTCTTCGTCTTCTCTGCTATTGTTCTTTATCAAATAACCTCCATTCCCATTCTTTAATGTCTCCTGCTGGTAAAAAGATGGAGACAGAATTTACAAAATTAAAGGACGAACTTCATTCGAAAGGTTATACACTTTCTCTTCCTCCATCAACTGATTATTCCTCCAAACTTAATTTTGATTTGATCATCTCTGAACAATGGAGTAATCATAGAGTCATTGTTTCATTAGGGAAACTTCAAATTCTTCAAATTCCCCTGTATAACCCTGAAATTCCTCTTTTCTATAAAATTCTTGCTGATGAGAGATTCGCACGGGGAATATTTCAACTGAGTGGTGATGCAATTAGAATAGCATTAGAATATTCTCGCCAAGCAGCTGGATTAGGGTCATCTTACCCTTATGAGGTCCAAAACAAATTGTATCGCGATAAAGTTATTGATCCCACTGAATATACTCTTGATAATTTCTTCAATCATTATTATGATGGGCTTATGAAGGAAAACTGAATATACTTCAATCTTCAATCATTATTATGTTGGGCTTATGAAGAAGAAAAGACGGCATTGCTGAAAGATAACAGAATCATGCGATACGTTGACTGGAATGACAAATCCAATAACAGTGCTCGCAGATCTAATGATTCAAGTTAGCTTGATTGTCCCACTATTTTAGAAGGTCCCTACATTTATGGTAAAGCTGAGGATGTTCTGATCTTTCGCTTCCCGATAATATTTCTTCTTATCAACCTTGGAAGTTCGCATTGTCCGAGAGTGAGACAAAGAAAGTGGTATGTAATTTCCGCATAAGTATTCTCAATCTCGCATAATCTTTCTTCTAATTTATTATTTTCCTGTATTTTTCCTTTGCCGGCTACTAAGAAGGCCAAAATTTCACATAATGCATCACCTTCGCAGAATAAGAAAGTAAGAAACATCCTTTTTAATTTTAACAATATTGTTGCCATTGTTTCTTATCTTGGTTATTCGCGTAGGTGAAATCCTTGGGTGATAAGACTTCGGGCAAGGGTAAGAATCTTCTGAAGAAAATCGTGTCTAAGTCTTCATCCAAAACGACTTCGTCCATGGATGATCTCTCTAAGAAACGCAAAAGATATGATTCTTCCTCAAGTTCGGAATCCACTAATGATGACATTCTCGCTCCTGAAGAAGATTCATCAATTGATTCGTATGCGAAAGAATTATCAAACCTTTTTTCTAGGGATATGTTGACTACTATTGATCATGAAGGAATGGATCGTGCCTTTAAAATGGTCTCAAATGTATGTATCACTCCTAATTTGGAGGATTCATCTCTTCGTGGAATTGCCTCTGCGATAAACCCATATCTCCAATTTACACTTAACGCTATGGTAGTATTCGCAACTTTATTTTTAACTTTTCCTTGGTATCCCCTCCCTTTAATCATAATGCTTCTTTTACACTCTCGCAGGGAGCTCGTTTGTCTTATGCAATTTCTGTGGATTATGAAAGGAAGCTTCTCAAGCTGAAAAATGAGAATGCCAAACTTAAAGATGAGAACTCAACTAATTCTAAACTGATTCGCCAGGCTCGAGAAAGAAATAATGAACTTATTGGTATGTAATTATCATTTTCTTCATTCTTCTTCTTTTATGCGATAATTCGCACTTCTTACTTTATTATGTTCGCAGACTTGTATAACCTTTCAGATGAAGCAGCTAATCTCCCTGATGCTGAAATTCTCTTAGAGCATCTCAATTCTTCCCTAAATAATTATCCCACTCAAGGATTTGAGAACCTTAGCTTGGAAGAATTAAGGTTGAAATACGCTACCCTTACGTAAAGCCATAGAAATGCATTAACCTCATTCAATAGCTTTAAACATCGTCTTTATGAAAGTAGAGAAACAGTTCGAGTATTGGAAGCGAAGAGGAATAAACTTATTACTGAAAAATATGAGATCACTCTTAATGGTGCGAAATCACTAGAAAAGTTCCAAGAATCCCTTATTGAAGTTAAGAAAGAACGTGATTCAGATTTGAGCGAAAGGAACACACTCATTGAAGAAAGAAATTCAACTCGATCTAAACTGCTTATAGAGAGTGAAGCTGAATTTAGTTGGGCTGCTAGAGTTCTGAATGATGCTAGGAATAATTTAGGTGTAAATGTGAGCCTTCAGACTGAACATTCCGCATTGGTCGCAGACATTGTTTCCAATTATGAAGGTCATTTGTTGTTCTTTAACGCTTGTTCATACTTCAAGAATAACATCTTACGTCGTTTTAACTTGCTTGCTCATATTTCGCAGTGAAGGAGAAGGATTATCTTGAGAGAATTAGAGATTTAGAAACTCGATTAACTGCTAAAGAAGAAGAATCTTCTACTCGCAACTTCAGGTACCAGCAATTGAAGGAAAACTGAACCCGTATGGTTTCAAACAACAACAATGACGCTAATCGTTCTCGTATAACTGATGTTAAATGAGTCCGTCTAAAGAATAATATCCCTGTCTCGAAGTATAGTTTCCAGAGATTCCTGAAAATGTACCTATTCCTGATATTATAATCAGTGATGGAGAAGATGAATATTCTGAAGAAGAAGTTAGTGATTTTGATGCTGAGCGAGAAGATGAAGGAAATGGAGATTAATCCTTCATTTTTTTTTTGTTACAAATTCCTTTGTTGTAAATTCTTATTTCTTTTTGTATATCTTGAAGATATTAACTTTCATCTTGTTAATGCAATTCTTCTTTTCTTCGTGTTCATGCTGAAAATATTATTTCTCGCATGTATATAAGACTATTAAATGGGGCAATTAACATTTCCTTTTCATTCCCATTCTTGCCTCTTGTTAATTGACGCAGCTTGATAGGCCAAGTATGATCTATATCATTTATCGTAAACTTCTTCTTGTGCGAATATTATCGCATTAGCTTCAATAATTTTTTCTGTTTTTCTCATTTAAAATAATAATTAGTATGTGTAATTTTTCTTCTGAGGTCTTATTTTTCCTTCCTATGTAAAGGTCTTATGTTGCCTTATTTCTGTGCGACGAGATCGCAGGCAGTCTTTACACTATAGTGTATCGACCCATTGATCTCGTCTTACCTTTTTCTTGTATTATTACCTCTTCAGGTTTCATCACATAAATATGACAACTGATAAGCTTTTAAGAAAACGTCTTTGGAATTTTTAGTTTTACCATATAGGTCTATAATACTTTCCACTTTTCTGTTCAATGTTTGGATTCATGAACCTTTTGGGTTATTTTTGTTTTCCATTTTCTAGTTTTAGTATCATAGGGCTCATTATTTGGACATAGGTAAGTTGAACTGTAAAAGTGGTTGTGACTTGTGATTTACACTCCATTTGATTACTTGGATATAAAATTGACAATAGTGCTAGATGTAATATTCAACTTCGTGTTTATTGTAAATAAAAATCCAATCTTGTGAACATGGTTACATCCATCAGCATTCACGGGCAAGTAAAATGAAATTAAAAAGTGTGCATATTTTTTTTTTCGAGCTGAGACCTTGGAACTCTACAATCAGAGGTTCCAATTGGAAGGCTGTTGGCAAGGAAGACTCTTCCTGGAAGAGACATTACGAAGTCATTAACTCACCCCTTAGCTATTTCCTTCTTGCAGAGATGCAATAACTTCTCTCATTGAAAAGCAGGCATTCTCCCATTGAAAACTCACATTCATATCTGCCCTTTCAAGTCTTGGACAAACTTCTGCTTAGGAATAGGAATGGAAAGTAACCAAGAAGACGCAACTACCTGTAGCACAATCTTATCATTTCTTCATAGATCAGATTATATTTCAGTGTAACCATGTTTATCCCTTGTAACTGACATTTGTTCCATTATAACCCTGCAATTAAGGATATTTAGTCACCCTCTATTTTGCCAGGTTACAAATTTGTTTTCTTATACTTCGTGTTACTTTCTAGTTTACTCTCTTTTATATGTGACTGTGTTGCTTATGTTCCTTGATCAGGGAGATGTGGTGTTCCTTTCCCCACCATGGGGTGGTCCAACTTATACCACTGTTGAGAAATTTACCCTTGATCTACTGCAGCCAAAAGATGGGTATGTGTTCTTTAAATCTATTTCTTTTCACTTACTAATTTTGTAGTTGGTTTTAAGATATAAACAATTTTGTTACCAGAACCCATCTTGTCTTCTTTATCAGTTGAAATATGATTTGTTGTGAAATTGGTGCATTCACTCATGTTGTATTCAAATAATTGTGGTTGAGGATAATGTTCAGGATTGTATTCTACTTTTAAATGATCATAACATGGTGAAGTAATTCCCTGGTTGTTGTTTTTACTTCTACTCTATGTATTCCTTCGCATATTCAAGTATTCAACTAGATCTGAAATACGTAAGTTGTCGGTTTCAAGCCAAATTTTACATGAAGTGTTTCCATCCAGTAAGTGAGAGAACAGATGAATTCTCTATTGGATATGGTGTCCGATTCCCTTTCTTCTAGAGTATCAATGTCTGTAGTTATCTCCAAAAAGTTCTAATTTGGGACCAGGTTATGTAATGATTAATTAGCAAGTCGAACTCGAAATGAAGATTCTGGAAATAATGTAACTATCATGCTTACTTCCTACTTATCTGTTTGTTCATATGAATTCTTTTATGCGTTGTAACCCTCGTTTTATTAGAATAGCTATTGGTGACTACAAAGATTTTTTTTTCCTAAAAGCAAAAGTTGCTTATACTGGGGTCAAAATAGCTAACATACTGGCCGATGCTTCAGTTTAATATTTTGATTTTCTCTTTTTCTTTTCTTTTATGTTATTTATTCATGTTTACAATATGTATATACATCATGTATTATTCCAGTACTTCCTTAGAAATTTGCATTAGATGGATGAAATTAAGTTTTCTATATTTCATCAAATAGCTTTTTAAGAACCAAGTGTTTTTAAATAGTGGCACTTCCCCCCACCCCCCCACCCCAGCCAATCTTTGTACTTTGATTTCGTAATTCTGGCGAAACGACCAAATATTTCTTTGTTATGCGAGAAACATTATGTGATTTCTATACTACATACTTTTTCTGTTTGTTTGTTGATAAATTATGACTACGTATGTTTTCTTTATAATTCTAATGTGAAGGCCAAGGACACGATATGAATTCATTTATAGAATATAAGTATAAGATCGATACGAGGAACTCAGTTATCCTCTTCATAAAGCACCAACCTGTAGGAAACATGAATTTTTTTTGGTAGTTTCGTGGAACAGTTCACTGCTCTTGCTAACTTAGTGTCAGAAATAGTTTCACCTGCATGCATATCTGCCTATCTTGTATTGGGTTGAGTGAGCGACAACGATTGTTAATATCCATGGTGCAAGCTGTTGAAGGTTTAGTTACTGAATTTGTAGTTATTGGTTTCCATAAGAACATCTTGATTCGAATCTTTCTTTATGCCTGCAAAATTTCCGAAGTATTGTCATCTTCTTTTCTTGTTCAAGAAAGTTATTTGCGGTTAATTGTTCAGGTACTCAATATTCCAAGCGGCTCAGAAGATAACACCTAATATCGTAATGTTTCTACCTCGTAATGTGAATCTACATCAAGTGGAGGAGCTATCTTGGTTATCATCTCCTCCGCTTAATCTTCAGGTATTATTTTCTCCATAGATACATTATAATTCCTTCTGGAAGGATTTGTCTGTCAACATAGAGGAAATTACTCCATTTAATTCCCATAACCACCTCAAATTTTCGGTTACCATGTGTCCTCTGCTTTTGTCACGTTGTTAATGGGGAACATTTACCCTGACAAGCTATGAGTTCTGAAAACAACTCGTCTGCCTTTATGTGGATCAACAAATATCCTGGTTGGTGATTCTACACTACTAGACTTTACCCATTTTCATGTGCATTTTCTGCAACAATGTGCGGCGGAAAAATTCTTTCAAGTTTGTGTTTTTGTGGAGATCCGAGAGAGCAGTCCTTAATGGGGAGATGCAATCAGTGACAGACGTGTAGACATAAGATCCAGAAGCATAGTAGTATTAACAGTAACTCACCAGTTACCTCTGACATGGAGATAGTCATTACGTTACATGTTTCTTATATTTGAGTGTAATTCTTGTATTTCTCCCTTTTGTTTTCTGGCCTGGATGGCAATATGTTTGTGAGTAGCTCAGAATTCAGATTGCTGACTAAGTTGTCTTGAGCATATAGGTGGCTTTAGTTTATTTTCTGATTCGACATTTGAATCCAACTCTATTCGAGTCAAATGCAGTTCACCTGTTTTTCTCTTGCGGATTGTCTTTTTCATGTCTGATTCAGATATAATGTCCAACTCAAGGATCAGCAAGTCGGTAGGACAGACTCATCTGAGTCATCTAACTTGGTGGGCGTTTGCCTTAACCTAACAAGCACATAAATACTTGTGCGTAATGATTCAGACAAGTCAGGTTTTGACTCAGACGAGCACATATAAGTCAAATTCAGAATCATAGAAATTAATATATTAAGGGAACAGTACTTCACTGTAAAGGCCAAATGACTTGGTGCGTTTAACTGATTGCTGCATGCAGATTGAAGAGAACTACGTAGAAGGGCGTTTAAAGGGTATAACTGCTTACTTTGGCGATACTGCATCAACCAGCACCGAATTATGGTAATTCTGCTTGGCTGCACTTTTTGTGTTAAATTTTCAGAATATCGAGTGTATAAGTTGTAACATTTTTAAAATACTCTTTCAGTAGTTTCTTCAGTGGCCAGAACTAATATCATCTTTTTATAGGTTGCACTAACATTCATGTAATTTTTGTTCATGTCTTCTACTATGTCAAGGAAGTAGACGAACCTGATGCAAAGCGTCTAAAGGTCACTAAGGGTTCTCGACCCCCTTTAGATCATTCTGGTGATGGTTTCAAGGCTAGGACACCTTATCCCATTGATGGAGCAGAGGTTGTAAAGTCCATAACAGAAAATGCAGGGACAAATCTTGTCCAACCTTCCTGTGGAGTGACAAACACCTCCAACCACGCTTTGTGTGGGAATGCCGACATTAACGCGTTTCTTGACTTTCAAGGTGCTGATTTAAGCAAGGAGCGCCGAACTGCTATGTATATAGGCCATTACGTGAAGGTGTACCAGTTTTGGGTTCATCCAGATCTTGCAGACTTGTACAAGACAATCGTATTGGCATGCGGCCACATTCCCTAATTGGCTGTTGTCAAGAGCGCAGAGGTTCTTGTCATTCTGACACACAATCTTCTGAAAGTAATCCGCGACATGCGTTATGCAGAGGAGGCAGGGGTAGTGACTTTATCTGAAGATACCATTGCTCATTGGAAGGACAAGATTGAGGATGCCGAGAGCTTGAATTTCAATGTAGGGTGGGTGCGCGAGCTTTTTGATGGCCTCAAGACAAGGAGGGAGTCTGGAAGATCCCTGGGTTCAATTATAGAGCGTCTCAGGCTAGAGGTGGATACTGCTAAAAAAGATGTTCGCGTCCTTAGTTTGAAGACGAGAAGTGCACATGCTGCGATGGTGAAGGCGTGCATTGATGCTGGCAAAGCTCGGAATGCCCACAATGAGGGCAAAAAAATCTGAGTCGTCTCCAAGCCGCATTGAAAGAGAATGAAGAAAAGCTTGTAAATCTTACAAGCACCAACCCAGAGAGAGTATGGTCCAGAACTTGAGGAATTATTTTTGTCTTCTAAGAATCTGGGCTGGTTCCATGTAAATTCAGGGGCTCATATAATCTTCTTTTGTTCGCTTAATGTTATCTGGTTAATTACTTGAAGCAATTTACTTCCGCCGTCTCCTCCATATCCCCATTTTTCTAATGCAAACTTATCATTGTGGGGACACCTTCTTTTTAGCGAAATAACAGAGGTGTATTGGATCCTGATTTATTTGGATATCTAAATATCCTCTAAACTAGATATTCAATTAGAATTATTTTAGATTCCTTAATTATCCTAGGTATTCAATTAGGATTATTTTAGATTCCTTAATTATCCTAGGTATTCAATTGATATCGGATATCTTTGGATTATAAATGATTAAGATATATTCGGATATGTTAGGATATTTCTAGGCAAAATATATATAAAATTATCATCTACCACTACCAATCTTTCCCAGGACCACAAGAATTTTCTGGATACTCATGGTAAACTCATATTGATATATATATATATATATATATATATATATATATATATATATATATATATATATATATATATATATATATATATATATATATATATATATATATATATATACGAGGTTTTTTTTTCTTCATCACCGTATGCTCACTGAAATAAGGTACATGGACGAATCCTCCTTCTTCTCTCTAGCAAGAAAGACAAGGTACATAATACGTATGCATATTTTACTTTTCATATTCAAGATCATTTTTATTGACATTGATTATCATCTTTTGTTCCATTTGAATGATTGTTACATCTTAATTAGTGCTTTATCGTTTATTTATTTGGTGTTGTATCTTGGAAGCATTTTTTGTTCCATATATTATTTTTGTATTAATTTGTGTTGTATCGTTATTTCAATCTTTCTGTACTTGAAAATATGTAATTAGAAATGGCTGATGTGGGGGAGAACAAGTAGAGGTTGGAAGAGTAAACGGAAAAATGATACATGGACAATGGAGGAGAGCAATGAATTGCTTGCACTCTTGGTTGATGCATGTAAGGGTGGTTGGCGCAATACTAATGACACGATATCTAAACAATTAGTCGAAAATAAAATACTTCCACAGCTTAATGCAAAACTTCAATTAGCAAATGAAAATGTAGTCTTCAAACCAAAAACCTATGACAACTATATTAGTTGTTGGAGGTGGTTCAAAAATCGTCATAGAGATACGTGTACATTGATACGGTTCAGCTCTGGATTTGCATGGGATAAAGATGATCAAAAGTTCACAGCTCCTGAGGAAGTGTGGATGGATTTCATGGAGGTATGCACTACCATCGTAGTAATAATTAATGTTACTTTTTCAGTATTTTATGAACTAACATAAGCATTTTTTTTTTGTCTTTTTACTAGAAACATGACAAAAAAAAGCATATTCTAACTACAGTACGTGGACGCCATAAAAGCGTGGTGATCGGCATGGAAATATATCACAAAATGTGTTAGCCGCTTGTAACTTTGACTTAGAATTTATGTATGTGCTAGCAAGGTGGGAGGGATCAGCACATGATTCAAAAGTTCTTACAGATGCATTGTCAAGAATAAATGGCCTCAAAGTTCCACAAGGTAACTAAAGTGTACCCATGTTTATGTCTATATACATACACGCCTTGCTACATATTTGATAGATCATTTCGGTGATTTTATAAAGGTAAATACTTCTTGGTGGATTGTGGATTCGCAAATCGCCGATAATTTTTGGCTCCTTATCGTGGTGTTAGATATTATCTGCAAGATTTTTGTGGCGAAAGTCGTCATCCTGAAACTCCCAATGAGTTATTCAATCTTCTCCACGCTTCTTTAAGAAACGTAGTTGAATGAATATTTGGTATATTTAAATCTCGTTTCACTATCTTTAAATCGGCACCTCCGTTTCCATATGAGACACAAGCACATATTGTATTAGTTTGTGTTGGGCTGCATAATTTTCTTCGAAAAGAATGTCGATCAGATGAATTTCCACCCGAAGAGGATGATGATTCTTCATCTTCGGATGATGGTAGGGCCCCGAAGATATTATATTTAAATACAAAATGGTCCCCGGCAACGGCGCCAAAAACTTGGCAGGCCTCAAAGATGGGTATAAAAATGAAGCGAAATGAAACGCGGGCCTACAGTAATACCGCAAGTGCACGGTCGTCAGTTGTAGCTCGTGCAAGTACGGGTCGATCCACAGAGATCGGGTGTGTTTTGTTGTTTCTAGCTAATTGGGTTCCTAAATTGCTATTGTTGGGCTTTGATTCTCCTTTGAGTAAATTGGGTCTAATGGGTTTGTTTTTAACAATGAAATGAACTGAGCTTGGGCTCAGTTGGTCTTTGAAGTGTAAATGGGCTTTGGGCCTTTGAATGATGAACTGAGCCTTGGACTCAGTTGGTTTGGTCTTGGGCTTTTGAGTTTAGGCTTATGGATTAAGCCCACAGTTGACTGAATTGGGCTTCAACTTTAGGTTCAAACCTGGGCTTGGTAACTGTGAACTGGGCCTTTGCTTGGAAAGTGAACTATTACAGTGGGCTTTAGTAATGACTCTTAGCTGAGCCAAGCTCAGTTGCAGCAGCAGCAGCAGCAGGGGAAGGGGAGCAGCAGCAGCAACAGGGTTGCAGCAGCAGCAGCACAAGGCAAAGAAGAAGGAAAGCAGCAGTACTGCAGCAGCAAAGCTGGAGAAAACAGCAGCAACAGCAGCAGCAGTGCAAAGAAAGCAGCTGCACAAGCACTGAGTAGCAGGGGAAAGAAAAGGCAGCTGCAGCAACAGCAAGGGAAGCAACAGCAGCAGTAGCACAAGCAAGGAAGAAAACAGTGGGAAAACAAGGCAATAAAGCAAAGGCAATGCATTAAACAACAACAATGGAAATACTAGACAGCAAAGAAAGATGACAATGAAGAAAACAGTGTGAACAAGATAAATGAACCAAGGCCTAAGGCCAAGGGCAGGGATGTGGAGAAGAAGTAACAAAGCAAAGCTAAGGCATTCATAAAGAATGGGAAGAGAATTAGCTTGCTATGAGCACTAATTTCTCCCAATGCTCAATCAAATCAGTGCAACCTAAGCATACAAAAATGGAATGGCAAGATAATCAGCTTGCTATGAGCACTGATTTCTTCCATTACTCAATCAATTCAGTGCTTCAAAGGTTTCTAGCCTAGCATTCTATCACTTCACATGTATCACAAAACAGGTATATTAACATTACATGGAACTAAACATGCATTAACATTAAACAGGACACATGTAAACAACATCTAACAGTAACAACACACATTAACAGAACACATGATTAAACAGGAGCAACAATTTAACAGGAGCACATTTACAGGAGACAAACAGGATATGAAAACAGGAAATTAAAACATGAAATTAAAACAAGCACATTAACAGGAACTTAAAATTAAAACAAATTGCAATAAAAAGTGACAGAATTTAGAACTTGAAATTAAAATTGAAACCCTAAATTGAAATCTAATTGAAATTTAAGAACTGAAATTAAACCTAAACTAACCCAATTTTGGGGGAATCTCGGCTAGCCCAAGAACACCTTCTACACCATACCCATCTCTTCTATTTATACAAAAAAAATGTAAGCAGAACCCTAATTTTGAAAACCCTAATTTTTCTAGGGTTTGAAACTTCACCTAATTGACGTGACAAAACAGCTTCAAAATGTCGACCCATGCTTCTTCTCTGCTCCTACTCCATTCCCATGCTCTATTTTGTTCTCTAGACTCATCTGTTTTAATGATTTATCACCTAGGGTTATGGTGTGAAATCATTAAAATAGAGGGCTAGAGAGAGTGAAAGGAAAGGGTATGTGAAGGTAGGTTTAGGGGAGAAATGGTGTGGTGTACGGTGGCGGACATGGTGTTCGGTGGAGAAGGTGGTACGGGCAGAGAGGAAGAAAGAGAAGGAGAAGTGAAAATATTAGGGTTTCTTCATTTTTTTGGGTTATATATCCTAGGGTTGTTTTGGTGTGAGGCGAGTTCATCGATTTTTGATGTTCAGCGAGACTAAGCCGAGAGATGTGGAGCTGGTAGGTAGATCGGACGGTGATGCGGAGGCGCGAGGATCGACCGTCGGATGAAGGGATACAACGAAACGAACGGTGCTTGATGGTTAGGTGCTGTAAGTAAGGCGGAGATATCAAACTTCGATGCACAGCAAGGGAGCAACCGTTGGATTCAAATACCATCTAATCTGAAGGCTTGGAATTTCAGCGCTGTGGTGCTTGGCAGAGACTTCAGATTTTGATGCTCTATGAAGGAGCGACCGTCGGATGCTTCTGAGAACTGATCTGATGGCTGAGAACGGAGGCGTTTTTGTGTAGAAAATGAGGTTGTGCGCACCATTCTTCGCGGCTTCCTTGCGTGATTTCTCCCGGCTTTTCACTACTTTTCTGCTCTTTTCGCTCCGCAAGTCATCCAGACTTTATTTATTACCTAAAAATGCAAAATTAAGTAAGAAAAATATTTATTCTTGAAAACAATGAAAATACAGAATATGGGATAAAATAGAATTAATGCACAAAAGATGAGTTAAATGCCAACAAAAAGGGATAAATATATACAATATTGGCACTCATCAAATACCCCCAAACCTGAATTTTACTTGTCCTCAAGTAAAACAAAACTAAGGAAATCCTAACTATACCACTGTCGCTGGTCTCTCGAATGCATTTAGCGTATGCACTAAGCCTTTTAAACCACTAAGTGTCCCTAGTGGACGAGTTGAAGTCTCGTGAAGGTTTGCTTAGAACGTACCTACAAAGTTCTAGGTCAAAATATAAGCTCAGATTCCATCAAATGTGACATGTGCAAAACAGTTTAAGCTCACAGCAAAATGGAGATGTCAATCTAGCTATCAAGGCACAATCCTAGCACTGATAACAAAAAAAGACATGTGATAAGAGTGTAAAGTGTATCTACACATGTGTAAAGAAAGATCTGAAGTTATGACTACTAATCACCAAGAGATAGTTTCTCAGGCTAAGAACCAAGGTCGAAATCTAGCTAGCTGTCCGGACTTTACGAGAATTGTGAATGAGTTGGAGGTATTTCACAATTACTCGCGTTGTACATCAATGGCATACACCCTCCTTGCTTATTACAATGAGAAATACAAAATAGCTAAAGAAAAAACACAGACCCAAGTCCCCGGCAGCGGCGCCAAAAACTTGGCAGACCCCGAAGATATTCTATTTAAATGCAAAATGGTCCCCGGCAGCGGCGCCAAAAACTTGGTAGGGCCCCGAAGATATTATATTTAAATACAAAATGGTCCCCGGCAACGGCGCCAAAAACTTGGCAGGCCTCAAAGATGGGTATAAAAATGAAGCGAAATGAAACGCGGGCCTACAGTAATACCGCAAGTGCACGGTCGTCAGTTGTAGCTCGTGCAAGTACGGGTCGATCCACAGAGATCGGGTGTGTTTTGTTGTTTCTAGCTAATTGGGTTCCTAAATTGCTATTGTTGGGCTTTGATTCTCCTTTGAGTAAATTGGGTCTAATGGGTTTGTTTTTAACAATGAAATGAACTGAGCTTGGGCTCAGTTGGTCTTTGAAGTGTAAATGGGCTTTGGGCCTTTGAATGATGAACTGAGCCTTGGACTCAGTTGGTTTGGTCTTGGGCTTTTGAGTTTAGGCTTATGGATTAAGCCCACAGTTGACTGAATTGGGCTTCAACTTTAGGTTCAAACCTGGGCTTGGTAACTGTGAACTGGGCCTTTGCTTGGAAAGTGAACTATTACAGTGGGCTTTAGTAATGACTCTTAGCTGAGCCAAGCTCAGTTGCAGCAGCAGCAGCAGCAGGGGAAGGGGAGCAGCAGCAGCAACAGGGTTGCAGCAGCAGCAGCACAAGGCAAAGAAGAAGGAAAGCAGCAGTACTGCAGCAGCAAAGCTGGAGAAAACAGCAGCAACAGCAGCAGCAGTGCAAAGAAAGCAGCTGCACAAGCACTGAGTAGCAGGGGAAAGAAAAGGCAGCTGCAGCAACAGCAAGGGAAGCAACAGCAGCAGTAACACAAGCAAGGAAGAAAACAGTGGGAAAACAAGGCAATAAAGCAAAGGCAATGCAGTAAACAACAACGATGGAAATACTAGACAGCAAAGAAAGATGACAATGAAGAAAACAGTGTGAACAAGATAAATGAACCAAGGCCTAAGGCCAAGGGCAGGGGTGTGGAGAAGAAGTAACAAAGCAAAGCTAAGGCATTCAAAAAGAATGGGAATAGAATTAGCTTGCTATGAGCACTAATTTCTCCCAATGCTCAATCAAATCAGTGCAACCTAAGCATACAAAAATGGAATGGCAAGATAATCAGCTTGCTATGAGCACTGATTTCTTCCATTACTCAATCAATTCAGTGCTTCAAAGGTTTCTAGCCTAGCATTCTATCACTTCACATGTATCACAAAACAGGTATATTAACATTACATGGAACTAAACATGCATTAACATTAAACAGGACACATGTAAACAACATCTAACAGTAACAACACACATTAACAGAACACATGATTAAACAGGAGCAACAACTTTAACAGGAGCACATTTAACAGGAGACACACAGGATATGAAAACAGGAAATTAAAACATGAAATTAAAACAAGCACATTAACAGGAACTTAAAATTAAAACACAAATTGCAATAAAAAGTGACAGAATTTAACAGAACTTGAAATTAAAATTGAAACCCTAAATTGAAATCTAATTGAAATTTAAGAACTGAAATTAAACCTAAACTAACCCAATTTTGGGGGAATCTCGGCTAGCCCAAGAACACCCTCTACACCATACCCATCTCTTCTATTTATACAAAAAAAATGTAAGCAGAACCCTAATTTTTCTAGGGTTTGAAACTTCACCTAATTGACGTGACAAAACAGCTTCAAAATGTCGACCCATGCTTCTTCTCTGCTCCTACTCCATTCCCATGCTCTATTTTGTTCTCTAGACTCATCTGTTTTAATGATTTATCACCTAGGGTTATGGTGTGAAATCATTAAAATAGAGGGCTAGAGAGAGTGAAAGGAAAGGGTATGTGAAGGTAGGTTTAGGGGAGAAATGGTGTGGTGTACGGTGGCGGACATGGTGTTCGGTGGAGAAGGTGGTACGGGCAGAGAGGAAGAAAGAGAAGGAGAAGTGAAAATATTAGGGTTTCTTCATTTTTTTAGGTTATATATCCTAGGGTTGTTTTGGTGTGAGGCGAGTTCATCGATTTTTGATGTTCAGCGAGACTAAGCCGTGAGATGTGGAGCTGGTAGGTAGATCGGACGGTGATGCGGAGGCAAGCGAGGAGCGACCGTCGGATGAAGGGATACAACGAAACGAACGGTACTTGATGGAGTTAGGTACTGTAGTGTAAGGCGGAGATATCAAACTTCGATGAACAGCAAGGGAGCAACCGTTGGATTCAACTACCATCTAATCTGAAGGCTTGGAATTTCAGCGCTGTGGTGCTTGGCAGAGACTTCAGATTTTGATGCTCTATGAAGGAGCGACCATTGGATGCTTCTGAGAACTGATCTGATGGCTGAGAACGGAGGCGTTTTTGTGTGTAGAAAATGAGGTTGTGCGCACCATTCTTCGCGGCTTCCTTGCGTGATTTCTCCCGGCTTTTCACTACTTTTCTGCTCTTTTTGCTCCGCAAGTCATCCAGACTTTATTTATTACCTAAAAATGCAAAATTAATTAATAAAAATATTTATTCTTGAAAACAATGAAAATACAGAATATGGGATAAAATGTAGAATTACTGCACAAAAGATGAGTTAAATGCCAACAAAAAGGGATAAATATATACATTATTTGGCACTCATCAGATGATGAAGAAGAAGATTTGGATCCAACTATTCAAAGTCAACAACGTCAACGTGCAGATGCAAATAAATGGCGATCAACTATCGCTGCTGAAATGTGGAAAGATGAAACCGGTGAAGGAAATAATAATGAATCATGAGGTTATTTTACTTACATGGATGAACTTCAGATTATAATTAATTAAGAGTAATAAGGATTTTATTTTTTTTATTTATTTTGGCATGTTGAACTTTTTTTAATTATTAATTGCTCATTTTTCTTAAGATATTTGTGGTAAAAATTTATTTCAATCTTTATAAATCTTAATTAATCCAAGTTACAATCCATTATAATCTGAAAATATATATTTTTAAGAATCTGAAAGATTCATTAAGAAACCATACATATCCACCAGATTCAGGTAAAACTTATATCCATGTAAATCCAAATAAATCAGGATCCAATACACCCCTGTAAAATTGTTGCGTAATGGAAAATGCTTTTTTAGGCGCGTTAGCGAAATGCCGAGAATAGCAAAAACCCAACCATTTCTTCTCTAAAACCCAACTAGATCATGCCGATGGTAGCAAACTGCATTTCGTTTTTTCCCCTTCCAATAATCTAAGAGCAGTTCCTATGGTAATGTTCAAACTCAAAATTTTGTTGACCCACGTGGATGGTCAAACGGGTTTCTCCACTATGGTAAAGCAGTGCAAAATGAACAGATTTGGTTTTTTAGGACCCCACTAGTATTTCTTTTTAATATAAAATATTTTGTAGGATAAAAATGAAAAATAAAATATAATATTTAAGTGAAATAAACAGGATGAAGTGAGATAAAATAGGATAAAGTGAGATAAAATAAGGTTAAAAAGTAGTAAAATAATAATGGATTGTACTTGGCGCCAATCCAAGAGTCGCGGGCGTCAATCCAAGTGTCTCTAGCGTTTTTTGCATGAACGCACGTTATTTCTTCTGACGCCAGCGTTGGTAGAAATATCTCCCGTCGTTACTGCAGACACGCGCTGGATGTTCCGACTCGATGTTCAAATCAACAGATTTGTTGGTTTTAACATTCATTTTTCATGTTTGTTCATTCCATAATAGGAGCAAAATGAACAAACTCCAAATATGTTTATCCCATAGGAATTGCCCTAATGGGACAAACTTCCATGGGGTGTTAATATGCATATACTAGGGGTGTAAGAAATCTATTCCCAAATGTTTTGCCTCGTGATCAAAGACGAAGAGCCAGAGTCTTGAAGCTTGATCTATCACAAGATGCGCCAAGATGACCTCAAATTTAAATGAAGAGCCAGAGTCTCAGCAGTAGATTTGCCTGGGCACTATGGCAGGGTAGGGTCCTACTGACGCTTAGCCTCGGCAGGCTCCCTCTCCCTTGTGCTAAAAAATGTAATTATAAATAAAAAAAAAGCTCATTGTTATACATGACTAGTTTTTCACCCATGCGATGCACGGTTTGTTTCTTGCTTATGGAATATTGGAAGAAAAATGATAGGAGTCACTAAATTCTAACCACTGGTATCCAAGTAAAGTTTTCTAAAGCACTTCTTTACTTATACTTTTGTTTATCTATGTTTTTAGATTCTGTTACTTTGGGGCGAATACTGGGGCATATCCTCAATTTTCCTACAAAATACGGCGCTAAAATATCAACAAGGTTAGTTTTTGTGTGAACGCTTCTATGAGAATTTGGTCCATTATATCATCAAATATACATCTGTTCTGAGCTTATGAATGACCCTTCTAGTGGGACTCCATGATATAACTTCATAACAAGAATGTTTAAGTTGGTACCCATGTAGTTAATGGATCATAGACCAAGGAAATAAAATTGGATAAAACAGCTTGCGGATCCCAGACTGGCTAAATGTGGATCATTATAGCAGAAACCATTGCAACACATTAGTTAGATTATGGTATTCCGTCTCCTATCTGGGGAGGACTGATCCAAGGTGAAATATCTTGCAAATGGAGGATCACAATATAATGACAAAAAATGAAAATAAGTACCGCTGCTTCAATAAAGTTTATGCGAGACGTTTCACACGTTCAGGCGTACAAAGTTTCTATTAAATACAAAACATCCATAAAGAATAAGCAGTAAAATCATTTTCATTACCAAGAAGATATACAATACTATGCATCTCTCCCCCTTAGAAACAGATGACGAGATAAGTGCATGCCAATTGGATTGGATACCAAGCTTGAGTCTTTGCTATTTGTTGATCATCCAGCTTATAAATATTAGACTCAGCCTCGAGCATATCACAATCTGTTGCTACTTCTTCCACGGGTTGTAAACAAAATACTCAAGGATATTAAATGAATTCCTTGTCTTAAATCTATAGAAATATATAAACCCTTTATACGCTTGAGAATCCGCCTCTATCTATTTTTTTATCTTCTTTTAAAATACAATGTTTGATATTAAATCTTTGTATTACATAGATGAAAACTGAACAAAGGGGAACAAAAAAAATACGTGTTTATATTAGTTACTATCTTCTACCAAATCTGTAAAAACAAAAATTAAGATACGCGCCACTACTTAAGAAAATAAAAAACAACGATATTATTTATCCGCTTTTCTAAGAAATAAAAATAGAAAACATTGAATATCAAATTATGGTGTTGATATCACGTTGATCACTTTTTACCTTGATATTGTTTGATGCATACACGACAACGTTAGCTATAGCAGTGTGAGATGTAGGTACCTGACCACAAAAAAAATACAATTTTTGATTAAATTTATGTATTACATAAACGAAAACCGAACAGAGGGGAACAAAAAAATCCGTGTTGATATTAGTTACTATCTTCGACAAATCTGTAAAAAACCAAAAAATAGGATACACACAAGTAATTAAGAAAATAAAAAACAATGATATTATTTATTCGCTTTACTAAGAAACCATTTTCGGTTTCTTCCCATTAACGGTGTTTTTTTTCTAATCTATTGGTGTTTTGTTTTGCATAAACCTCGAACGTGTGATTAATGGATGCGACGGTAGAAACTCGTGAGCATTGAAATGGTTATTATTTATTCGCTTTACTAAGAAATCAAAATAGAAAACATTGAAAATCAATTTCTGGTGTTGATATCTCGTTGATTACTTTTTGCCTTGATATTGTTTGACGCATACTCAACAACGATAGCTATAGCAGTGCAAGATCGAGGTACCTGACCACAAAAAAATACAATTTTTGACATTAAATCTGTGTATTACATAAACGAAAACTAAACAGAGGGGAAAAAAATCCGTGTTGATAGTTACTATCTTCTACCGAATCTGTAAAAAGCAAAAAATAGGATACTCACCGGTAATTAAGAAAACATAAACAATGATTTTATTTATTTGCTTTACTAAGAAATCAAATTATGGTGTTAACATCACGTTTATTGGTTTTTATCTTGATACTGTTTGAAAAATACTCAACAAAAATAGCTATACCATTGCAAGATCGAGGTACCTGACCATAAATAATGAAAGTACATGAGACAAACAACCTTAATTCACACGAAAAAAAACGGAAAAAAAAGAAAGAAACAATCAGATCTGGCATTTGCCCGACTGCTTTATATAGATGCACCAAACCCAGAAATCCATAAAAAAAATTCTGACAAATAACCTTAATTCACACGAAAAGAAAACGGAAAAAAAAGAAAGAAAACAATCAGATTTGGCATTTGCCCGACTGCTTTATATAGAGGCACCAAACTCAGAAATCCATAAAAAAAAATTCTGATATCTAAAAAGTATAAATTTTTGATAGACAAAATCGCCTTGTTACGAAATTTTTTCCCCCAATAAATATTGAGTATCTTTTCACAATGATATAAGAATATAATCAATTTAGGTTTTTCTTTTCAAATAGATATCTATAATATTTTTTTTTGGACAGTCTGGAGATCTACATTATCTCTGTATCACCGTAGTTAGTGGTTGCAAATATTTTTGTATAAAAAATATTTTTACTTGGAAATAAAAAATTCTTACTTAAATTCTTTTAGAAAAATATTACAAATCAAGATATAATGAAACCAAAAATCGACTTTATTTAATTTATTTTTATTTTAGACTTATTTTATTTTTTATTTATTTTATTTATGATATGAACAAAGTTAAGAAAAATAATATGAAAATGAGGTTTATTATTTTGTTATTGTTTAAATTTTTGTATGCTTAACTTTGTATTGGCTTGCTTTAGATTTTAATTTTTGCTTCAATTTTTTGTTTCGAATTCTAACAATTGTGTATTCTTTTACTTTTGGATAAGATCACCAAATAATTTATTTGCAAGAAAGACAAAACGCTGGGTTCAAAGGTTAGTACCACTATCAATTTTATTTTTTCTAATTCTCATCGGGAGTGTAATCTTATTTTTTTAGTTTTAATTGGTAGAATGGAGCTGTAATTTGGAAAAGAATGCTTCTAAAAGTTGTAAACGGACATTCGACATTCAACATTTTTTTATTTATTAATTATGTGATTGATCTTCATGCATAATTGGTTTACTCTTTTGATTTTTACGATGAAATTGTGAAAGTGTGATTTTTGATTTAATGTATTTTTGGCAGCATTATATTTTTTGAAATAATTGCTTTAGGAAATAAAAAATTTGTGGAGCCAGAAAATAATTTCCACATTTTTTATTGGGCCACGTCAAACAAATTTCTTTTTTAAAAAATTTGGTGGAGCCAGAATCAACCAGAAGCTCTGATTAACCACATCGCTCGAAAAAACTCTATTTTTTATATAGAAAATTGTGCTAGGTGGCTGATCCGTTAATAGACACATGCCAAATGTGGGGCCCACATCAAAACCCTTAGATTGCCACGTACTACAACACGTGTTAGCATTGGGTTAATAATAATAATCTTATTAAAGGGTGATTTTTATCCCTTTTGTACAGCTATAAATAGCTGGTGAAGATCACATTTTATGTACAGTTTTCAGTGTACGAAGTTGAGAAAGAAATAAAGTCCCACTTTCTTGTTCCTTACTTTCTCATATATACTTTAATACCATCGTTTAATTGGGGTCCTGGAAAATAATTAGGGTCCTTAATGACAGGATAAAAAAGGTCATGAAATAAAATAGTAATTGATGGTCATTTTTTATCCCAATTTTTTTTAAATGGGTAAAATACCCCAATATTAATGATAATTAAGTTAATTAAATGTTAATTAGTTTAGCTAAATTAATTTAATCAGTGTGGTTAGATCAAAATAATATTTTAGAGATGTCGTCAATTAATTGATTCCACCATTGACGATTTAAACCTGCAATTTTTTCAGGTTATGAAAAATCGTAATGATAATATGATAAATCCTGACAATTCTAGTAAGGATCGTCACCCGAAAATTTTACACATAAAAGACACTCAAATTATAAATGACGATTCCTTTCATTTTCAGTTTTAGAAAATTGACGACCCCATAGAGTAACTTTCATTTTTTGGGAAAGTTGACGACCCCAAAGAGTAACTTTCATTTTTTTGGGGAAAGTTTGACAACTCCTTTCATTATAAATGCACTATGAATGATCGTTCTAACATAACGATTCTAGTCCAAACTACTTAAATGGGACCCTCTCTTTTAATTGCTCTGGCAATTCCTCATTTGCTTGTTCTTTCAAGTAATTATAAGCCATGTGTGGGTGGTGGGTGGAGGAGAGTAAGTTGACCACCCATTTCAGTTTTGGAAACTTTTTTTTAGAAATACTTCATTAGTAAGTTGACGACCCGTTTCATATTTGGGACAGAGAAGTTGTTTCATAGAGAGTCGTTAACTTTTAAAAAGTGGTTGTTCACAAAGAATCGTCATACGTTTTATATTACGGTAACGACTCTAATCTGAAATTAAAAAAAATGAAAAACCAGAATTTGGATCGTTATCTCCTTCCTCGTATACCCTAACGATTTTTCAAAATCTCTACATTCATATGAAAAATCGTTAGACTTTAGGATTTTCGGGTTGACGACCCTTTAAGTATAACTGATTTTTTTTTCTTTGTGTCATTAACGGAAGAGAAAAAAGTTGAGAGAGAGGGAGAGGGGAGAAGAAGAGACTCCGATTTATTGTTAAAAGATGAAAATGAATTGGAGGTTTAGGGTAAATAGAATTTTAAGTTTTATTATTAATGAAGAACAAAATAGTATTTTTACTACATTTTGGAACCCCCTAAAATAAATGGAGTGGTTGACGAGTCCCCCGATTAAGCGTTGTTTAATACTAACTTGTATTAATTAGTACTCCTGCACTTCTACCTACGTCATATACATGTATATTTACATACATGTATACCTGCACAGAGAAAAGAAAGAGGTCAGTAGTCGAGTATTATCATCTCTTATCATAAAACGTTATCAACACGAATTGCTATGCGGTAACCAGAGTGGGGACTGATGATATGGAAAAGGATAATTCTCTTCAACCTTTGTCTAGTTTAATTGAGCAATTGTTGAGTGGTTTTATGCATAAGTTTTTGTACTGTTTAATTTTGTTTTCAATTTTGATTAGGATTTGTTAAAGAGAAAGTTAGACATCTTACCGTGTTTTGTATGTGCTATTTGGAGCACAAGAAATTATACGGTATATATGAAGAGATATCCAAATTAGGTACGTATTAGAAACGACTCATATTTGTGATATTGTTCGATTTCCGAATTTAGCCAAAATTTTTGCTATTTTCCTCTCTAGACGACCAAAGAAAGGTTTTTTCCACATCTTTTTGGATAGCGAATGTAAAATTATCTTTATTGGTACACCAATGAGTTTTGTGGTGTTAATGGTTTTAATATCGGCAGAGCGAGGAATTATTGCATCCTGAGGGATTGCAAAATTTCATTATTCCTTTGCTATAGTAATCTCCAAAATTCAAAGTCGTACCACCTAAGACTGGAATGCTATGAAAATGGACACTGGGTTAACGTGGTTAGCCACTCTCTATCAACGGTCCTTGAAATAACCTGCAATTGATATCGAGACAATTTCTTTGAAGATAAAGAACGTGTTCATATTTCAACTTTGATAAATTAATATTTCGTCGACCCTAATAGACGAAGTTGGAGATTTGTCGGTATTATGTTAGAACTGTATGTATTACATTTTGAATGTTTTCTTCCTTGTTTCATCATTGATTTTTGTGGTAAATAGTTCGGCTGGATTTAGAGAAGATATATGCACCGTATAAAATGTTGCAGCGAGCAATGAGGAGAGCTGCATATTTTGTGCCCTTATGTGTTCCGGTTAGATTTACGGCATGCATTATATGCGCCAATTATATGCATCGATGAGCTTTGAAAAGCTAGTGCTTAATTTGCACTTTGTATATGTTATGACAGCAACAACGAGTGCTACATATTTTAACTGCGCCTCGTAGATATACAAAAGTCGAGAAATAATGAGGGTCGCATTTCTTTAAATGATATTTAGAGTAAATACCATGTCTTCTCGTCGCCTAAGCTATTACCTAAATCACGAATTTGTTGAATTAAATTTGCAGCAGTACCTATGCAAATAAGTCTATCTTTGGCTAAGAAGGAAATTACAATTGCGGTAGGAATATTTGAATGTGGGAACCACGATAGTTATCAGGTTTGAGAATCTGGTAAAACCCGTACCACCAGAAGTGGAAAAATATGGGATGGTAGCATAGTGATTGGTTTGAATAAGCCATATTTGAGCTTGGTAGAGCTTTGCTATCGCTGTGACATAAAAGACACGATACGTGCATTTGAAATGATGTTCATTGTTGTTGATCTCTATCGGTCGTCTTGGCAGGGCACTGATATTGAGATAGTGTCTATGGTCACAAAATTCATTTATAGTTTACTGTTAATTTTACATGGAAATGTAAATTCTTAAAAAATTTCCAGCTGGACAGTAAACGAGAGAGGAAACATGATCAGTTACCTCTCCTGGGTTGCGTGTTATTGTTGCTTTCTGCACCCAGTTGCTCCCTTAATAGGTAAAGCAATGCGGAAATGTATGTTCTGTTGATGAGACATCCCTCCTGAGGATCAGGGGGAGAATCGTCGACGATATTGGTTAAATCCGATTGTGTCTCATCTAAATTCTCACGCAGAGAAATGCCTGAGGTGTTGGAGATTACTATGTTGCTAGATTTAGCAAGAGTACGCTTTCTTGATTCGACATATACTAAAGTCCTTGCAAGGCTTGCCATGTAAACACAACGATTTTTTCCTCTTGAAATATACATAGAAACATAGACGAAAACCTCTTGTATGAGGTATGCCAATCTAATCGGACGACGTCCATATTCTCTTTGAGTTATGAGTTGATATATCTCCTGATGAGGAGCATATCCATAAAAGTTGCGTTGATATCCCGTGGCGAAGAATATCCGCATACTGAAATCTGGTACCGATGGATTAAAATATCCTCATGCTCTTGAGAATGATGTAAGATCTTTAACTAGTTGATTATGAACTAGTTGTCGATAATGTTCAGAGTAGCTACTGAAATTGTTGTGGATATATATCCCTCTTTGCAAAGGAATTATCGACAAAGTTTATATGATTGACAAGTATGCATCTCAGTCCATATTAAAGTGCTCTCTCATTTGTATACGCCTTCAGGATCTTAGTCCCAGCGTAATGAGAGTAGTAGGGTCGCTTGTTGTATAGCGCCAACCCTTGACAATGAGTTTCCGCGGACACTAAGGTTGATGGAAGTATAGTATGGTAGTCATAAATGACTCGACATATCACCTTGGTGGTAATTGTGTATCTATACTCATATTGATTTTAAGTGAAACTCTTGCTTATCAATCGTTGATGTTGTATTATCCTAGTGATGCTCTGGGAATTGATGTGGATATTTTATGGTTCTTGTGCATTCGCTGAATGATTTTGTTTATTCATTCACAAGAATTTTGAACTTATTACTCATGAAACCATCGTCATGTTTTCTATTTGGGACATGCTATATTCCACTGTTGCTACTACTTTATACTAGGTTTGCAAATTTGATGAGAAATTGGGTTGTCGCCTGAAAAACAGCGTAAAGTATTCTGGTATGCATAAGATAAACCAGGATGTATCTCATCTTGATGTTTTTCAGCAATGAAAGACATGCAGAAGATTTAATATCTTCAGAAAATTGCAAATCAATTTGCTTCCTTGAGAAGCTACGGGTGTAGTAGAAAGTGTGTCACATAAAACACACTTTCATCGTGGATGACTAGTTGACTTAAAATATTCTGCGCCTACTAATAGGAAGAACCGGTCACAATCATTTAAAGATAGCACTCTCAAAGATACTATCAAAGGTAGATTTGATTTCTCTGAGTATAGTTCTCTAATTAACAAGGGAACATCTCTGCAAAGGCTATGTAATTTCAAAATGAAGGGATTTCCATGTGGCATGCTTGCAATAGAGAAATCGTGAATCCTAATACAATGATTGTTGGTGACATATTTCAAGGTATCCACTGATACTTCCATAGATGATGTTGGCATTAAGCTGTTCTCTATTGAGAAATGTCATCAAAGGAATGACTGGTTGAGATGGAAAGGACAGATTCAGGCAGAATAACAGTTTCTCATAAAATGCATAGTTTTGGTACTGCAACCAGAATGCTCGATAATGTGAGCTACTCTTAGCCACAGGTGGGTGTTTTATAGTACCGACATCCGATGATGTGACCCTAGTGGCTGCAGGTGGATGTTTACGCATAATGAGAAAAGCAAAGTCAACTAAATGGCACAAAGTCTTTTCACAGAAATGTCAAATGGATTAAAAAGAAACATATTCTCTGTTATGGATGCAACTAGCTCTTTGGTATTTGTATGGCAGTCTTTTGAGGACTCGACGTGCGTCTAGTAGATATGGTTACTGCGAATCTGTGTGAAAACATACAGATAAACGCAGAAAAATTCCTGAAGGTTTTCACCTATCAGTAGTATTACCATGTCATATGCATTCGCTCAATAAGGACGAAAGTTGCCAATCATCTAAGTGAATGCTTATGTTGTCCAGAAATGTGTGAACTATCTTGTATGCCCATATACTGTGCATTTACTAGATTTGATGAATACAACATCTGCTTTATTGGAACTTCTGGAGAGTTCTCCAAAGAACAAAAATGCTTAAAGCAGGAGTTCGAGACAAAAATCTCGGTAAAACAAGGTCAGGTCTCAATATGTTAGTTGGGCTTGTAGCTTGAAGTCCTTTAATTTCGTCAACCTTAAAGGTTTAAACATGTTTAAATAGACAAGCTAGCACAATTACAGTCATTCAATCTCTTACTTTTAAGATTGATCGGTTTACATCTCAATAAGGAAGATGTATCACTTTGTGGTTTGTACACAAAGATGTGCAAATGGTACATTAGGTGAAATATGCTATAGCTGCCTGATATTGGGTTTGTAGTAAACATGTAAGTCTGGATCTACCCAGCACCAATATCGAGACACTGGTCCGAAGAAAGTCCCCTCTCATCTTCGTGGTACCATTAAGCTGGATTATCGTTTGCATAAAAGATCGTTGGATGTCTCCCACATATAAAAGCTAATCGGACTGTTTAAGTTTTGATTTTTGGCAGGGTCGTTGATGCAGCTAAATATTTTCCTATCTAATAGTCTTGTAAAATAGGAACTTTTTTATCCTCCGAGAGACTATGACTGTTCAGACAAAGCTAGTGGAGAATATATAAAAGGCTGGCACAACCAGATGATAATTAAGAAATTGCACAGAGGAAAATCAGACTGATTTTCTCATCTATAAGAAGCTGGAGCTGCTTGTTGATGATGGATTTTCAACAAAGGGAAAAACCGTAAAATCATGAGGCATGTTTTTGACACGGCTTTCAGGCATGCAACGATTCATATTTTACGAAGCCATGATGAATATGTTTTCGAAGAGCCCCACTAGCTGAGCGATTAGATCTCTGGCAATTCATCATGACCTCTATGCAGATTAACAGTTCCATGACTGCAGGAGAGAGACCCACCACCACATAGAAGAACGATTAGGCGGTTCTCCATAGATTGAGAGAATGAACGCCTTCAGGACGTCGGTGACACTCACTGTTCCCTGACTATGTGGAGAGACCGTGTATAGATTCAGGTGGTTCTCCGTAGATTGAGAGCAGTGACGCCTTCAGTTCGTAAACAACACCGTGACTCCCTGACTATGCACCATTTAGAATGGATGTGACGCTTTAACTGGCTAATATTCTTTTTGCAATAGATTAATTCTGCCGTGACATTCACTACCGAATTCCCAAAATGATATATTATTGCTCCTATTCCATGGTCGAATCCACGACCTGATCCCATGGAATGGCAATAACAATTGCTCCTATTCCATGGTCGAATCCACGGCCTGGTCCCATAGAATGGCAATAACAATTGCTCCTATTCCATGGTCGAATCCTGATAGACACATTTTTGTGTCTAAGTTGTCCTCAATTTTCTGTATTGTTGGTACTCGATTTTGTACTTATTATGGTGCTTTGTGTGTTTGTAGGTGTTTTGGGGAAATAAACATTTTTGGAAAAATCGGCTCGAAAAATTACTCGGAGCACCCCCGGAGGACATTTGTTATAAGGGGCACTCAATCACTAAGGGGCACCCAGTTGCTATTCACACCCCATCTGTTATCGGTGCCTCAGTTCTGGATAGGGGGAACCTTCTTCTTCACAAGTTCGAATCTGAAAATTGGCGGGAAATTCAAACAGTAGCGAACCATATTAGGGCTCGAATTTTGGGGCTGTTTTAGGGACATTCAACTGGATAATTTGGCTGGGATAGGCTTGGATTGACTAAGCAGTGCTGATAACTCCGTCTGATTCAATCAGTTTGGGCTAGATATCGGGTTTGATAATAAAACAAGGAAAATTATGTGTGATATTCTCTGTATTGATTTTGGACAAGATTTGGTCGGATTTCTCTCTTGGTTTGGATATATACCAACCTGTTATATCAAAACAGGATTGGTAAGTGCTTTGAATTCGATCAGAGGGGAAGATTTCACGTAATCTCTACTAAACAGGGGAAGTACATTCTCGTGACTCGTCTGAGTTATTTTGGGAAGGATTGTGTGTGTTTTCTGCGTGTTAAACTTCTTTTGGAGCGTGTATAAGGCTGTTGGGAGTGTACAGAGTACATTCAGATGTGTGAAGGAGCTGCAAAAGGAAATTATTCCCGTGACAGGAAGAAGAGAATAATCAGAACTAATGAAGATTATATGGAGTTATTAACAAGTATTTGCGATGCTAAAGAGTATATAAAGGGTGCTGATGGTTTTGAGAAGGGGGACGGAGAGTTTGGAGAAGAACAGTGCGTAAATCAGAGCTGCAGAGAAATCTTTTCTGCTGCTGCATAAGCTGAAGAACACGAAGAACATAGACCCACAGAGGCAGTCGTTTTGCTACAGGAACAACGACAACTAGGTTCTATCGTTCCCTGTAACAGTTCGGTTTGTAACACTTATAACTGTCACAAAGCCGGTTTTAATTGTTTGCTATCCCATTTCATCATTTGTACACCACCTTTGAGCAATAAAAATGAATTTTGAGCGTGTTTTCCTAATGATGAGCTAAACCCAATCCTTGGGGAGACGGAGGAAGCTATTCTTTTAAGAATTATGTGGTAATATTTATTTTATAAATCATATATACTTTTATGTGTGAGACAAATTTGTCTATCAAGTCTTCGACTTTGGGTCGTAAAAACTCTTGGTTGTGGGTGAGATCAACTAAGGGAATCAAGTGTGTAGTATCATGTTGGGATCAGAGACGTAACGAGCGCAACTGTACCTTGAATTAGTGTGATATTAATTAGGGTTCAACTACAGTCCAGTGTGAAGTTAATTGGTAGTAGGCTAGTGTTTGTAGCGGCTTAATACAATGTGGAGTTCAATATGTACTAGGTCCCGGGGTTTTTCTGCATTTATGGTCCTCATTAACAAAATCCTGGTGTCTGTGTTATTTCTTTTCCGCATTATATTTTGTTATATAATTGAAATATCACAGATTGTGCGTTAAGATCAATCAATTAGAATATCCAACCTTTCATTGTTGATTTACATTGATTGACACTTGAACATTGGTCTTTGGTACCGTTCAAGTTACTCTTTTTATTCAATCGGGCTCGCAGATTTCTATTTGGTGATTGCGGATTGAATTAAGAGTTAGAGATATTAAACTCTTTTATATACTTTACTTTAGATTGAGTCTGACTGTCTAGTTGATTCTCTAGAAAGTGCATTGGAGTAAGTCCTCTCAAATTGCAAAACGAATTGTTGGGTGTGGTTGTTAGACCCCCGCATTTTCAACATCCTTCTTGTTAATGAGGAAATTTATGTTGTAAATCATCATAAGAATGTTCATGGTATTGCATCTATTAAACTTGACATGTCTAAAGCCTATGATAAACTTAAATGGTCTTTTCTTGAAAAGGTTTTACAAAAAATGAGATTACCTAACCATTGAGTTAAGCTTATAAATCAATGTATGTTGTATGTTTCCTATTTTGTTCTTCTGAATGGTAGCCCTACTGGTCTTATTAAACCTGGGAGAGGTTTGAGAAAAAGAGACCTCCTATCCCCTTACTTGTATATCATATGCGAGGTGTTGTCTGCCTATATTGATGCTCTTTATAGGAGAGGTATAGTTGAAGGCATTAACGTGTGTAAAGACGCCCCCTATGACTCACCTCATGTTTGCTGATGACTCTTTGCTTTTCTTTAAAGCCACTATAAAATATTTTGAAACCATTGAGGATTATTTGCAGAAGTATTGCTTAGCCTCTGGTCAAAAGATTAACATTGACAAGTCAGGTATTCTGTTTAGTAAAAAATTTATTGAATCTTTAAAATATCGTCTGTCTAACATTCTTGATATTCATACTAGAGACTTAGGTAAAAAGTACTCGGGTACCTCTATTGTTTTTCAATCTTCTAAAATTAAAACTCATATGAGTATTTTACAGGATGTTGATGATAGAATTTCTATTTGGTTCCACAAACTTTTATCCCAGGTTGCTAGATCCACCTTGATAAAACATGTTGGCCAGGCTATCCCCCTTAATCATATGGGTGCTCTTTTTATCTTCAAGTATATTTGCAGGAAAATTGGTTCTCATTTATGTAAGTTTTGGTTGGGAGAAACTCTAGACCCTAAGGATAGAAAGTTGCATCTGCTAAGATGGGACATTCTCTGTTCCCTTAAGTATGAGGGTGCTCTAGGGTTTAGGAAGGCTAGGTTGAATAATTTGGTTTTGCTTGCTAGAAATGCTTAGAAAATTATTGAAAATCATGATTTTCTCATCCAAGTACTTCCCTAAGACTTATAAATGATAAATGTCCTGCTGCATGTTCTTGGACTTGGAAATGTTTGCATGCCATTAAGGAAATCATTAAACTTTTTATCTCCTGGATTGTTGGCGGTGGTCAATTTATAGACCCCTGGTGTGAAAAATGGATCCCAACTCTGGGATATTGCCATGCCCAACCCTCTTGTTCCTCCTGACTCTAGTATTAAATTTTTTTATTTTAGAATCCTACTTCTAGGTCATGAGATATTAGTAGACTTAATAACCATTTTGATGATGATTTTGTTGAGAAGATCATCACCATTCCCTTAAGCCAGCTACGCACTCCTGATAAGTGGGCTTGGGATCTTTCAAATAATGGCAAATTTACCTCTAAATCTGCCTACTTGGGAATAAGAGGATTTAGGTCCTCCTCTTGTAGTAATCTTTGGAAGTGCATTTGGAAAATTATAATTCCTCATATAATACATATTTTTACTTGGAAAGATGCAAAAAATGATGTACCTACTAGGATTTTTCTCAATACTAGAATTCCTATGAATGTTGTTAACTGTACTAGGTGATGTCACTCTAATGAATCTGTCATGCATGCTTGGTTTTATGTACTTTTGCTAGTCGTGTTTGGATCCTCTCTTACCTGTGTGTTAATACTCAGGCCTTTAGTAATAAAACTTTCATTGATTGGTTGATGTTCTGGTTAATTGACCCTGGTTCTAAGTTGCCCGATGAATCTCAATGTTTGTTTGTTACTATTCTTTTATCTCTATGGAGTAGCATAAACAATTTAGTCTTTCAAAACACTAAGGAATCCGATATAGAAGTTATGAATAGAGACAAAGCCATGCTTTTGACTGGGAAACCAAAACTGCACATTGGCCACTCTATCTCTATTGGTTTGTTGGATAAATAGGTATCCCACCTCTTGGTTGGATAAATTGCAACATTGATGGTGCCTTTGACAATTCTTCCTTGGACGATGGAGCAGGCTATGTGATAAGAGACTTTACAAATAAAGCTTCCTTTTGTGCCGCTATGGTTTTTGAAGTTCAGTTTGTTGTTGAAGCCGAAGCTAGAGCAATTTGGGTGCTGTTAAAGAAAGTAGTGGAGCAGAAACTTACTCACATCATTATAAAAAGTGATGCCCAGGATCTTATCAAACTCTTTTCCTCTAGGCAGTTTGATGGTGATACTATGACTAAGAAGGATGTTATCTTTAAAGACATTAAGTTATTTTTTTCCCAAGTTAGAAGCTTTTATGTTTACTTTTCAACCTAGATTATGTAACTTTGTTGCTCATGAGCTTGCTCAATGGGCAAAAAAACATAAGTCCACTATGTACTATTCTGTGCCTCCAATCTGGCTCATGCCAGTTGTTGAGGGGGATCATTAGCCTGGTTGAAGGTCTTCGTCTATAAAATAAATAAATAAATAAATAAATAAAGGGTAATTTTAGAAATATCCCTTTGTGTAATTATATAGGACATCTATCTATGAACAAAATTTAAAAATAACTAAATCATCTATTTAGGAACAGAGGGAGTATTTTAATTAGTTAATAAAATATTGGACAACTAGGGCATTTTCCAAAGTGTATTAAAATTGGTGCATTTCTTTAAGTGACACATCGATTTTAGGGGCATTTTTCAGATCTTTTCTTATATGTACAACTAGAATATGACCCGTGCCATAACGGCCCGGGCTATATTTTAAGGTAGGGTTATAAATAATACTACAAAATACTCGGCCTTCATGTACTCACACGAGCCTATTTTGTACCTCTTGGAACCCAAAGCCTCTTACATGTTGCAATAATGACGATTACAAATGTTTCTTAATAACTTCCATCCCCGATGCTTGGCTGCAATTCCATATTTATCTAAATTTTAGTTACTAAGTGAGTAAAGTGAGATTTATTGTATTTGCTTCGTATACACTCTAAAGTGCATGGAATAGTGAAACAGTATTACTTATCTTTGCTTGTGGAGATTTATTGCAATTCCAACTCAATAATTTTGGTTGTGGACATCTAAAAAGGGCAGCAAAGTAGAAAATTCCTTAGTCTAATTGATCGAGTGATTGGTTGCGCAGTGGGAGTTCTAGATTTGGAAGTACGCCACCTACCTATCTGTAAACTGTTGTGCTGTTTCCAAGAATTCAACGGCGTTCTATTAGTAATTCATTCATATGAAGCATAAATACAATAGCTAATTATTAAGGTCGATGACAGAAGTCGTAAGAAAATAAATTGAGAAGCCAACTACAATAGATATTCAAATTTGTAATATGAAGAATATTCCTTGAAAATATTGAGATTTGTTACTTTCATTAAAATATACTTTATTCTAATTTAAGGTTTGCTATTTCCAATAGAATATATAGTATCCTTTAGATTTGTTATTCATATATTGTGAATGAACAACTCTCTTAAGATGTTAAATACATTGGCATTTTATTGAAATTTGTTAATAATGTTAATTACAATGTTATTCAGATTAGTATATAGAGTGAAAACCGACAAATAATGGTCGTTTATGAACACACAAAAGATGCTAGAAACTGTTAGAGCACTGCTCGGTCGAACTCGCAAGCGTTACTATCTCAAGCTTGTTTGTCAAGTTTAGTTATCAAAAACTATAACTCTTGATTTTTAATTTACTTATAGCTATGTCTCGGATTATGATAAAATGTGTAGTTGATATTTAAACTTCACGACATTCGTTGATTGAAGACAAAGTACTAATGAGGGGAGCTTGTGGAACTTCATCAACAAAAGGTATGTGGAGACTTGAACTCATCTATCACTCAGAAGTCTATTCTATTTTATCTCCTATTGAGACAAAGTCATATAGCTATATAGACTTTACATTATACTCATTTGATATTTCGAGCTGAGTTTAACTCGCTTATATCTTTCTCGAAATATGTGTTAGAAAGTTTTTTGCTTTAACTACGTTCATCATTATTCTTGATGAAAGTCAAAAGATGATCATGTGAAAATCACCTGGTAACATCTTACATGATTTGTGTGAGACAGTCATTTGATGTAGACACGAAATATTTCGTATTGATCATTCGATCACTTGAAAATTGCTTATAAGCTAATAGTTTGTGTGAGACAGATATTGTCGTCTTCGAAGAATGTTTCATTGATTAAAATGGGAGTTTAGAACGATCAACCAATGTCTGTATATAGCACAGTACGCATACCCATATGCAAACTGTTGTAAAAGTGATTCAGGTCTGGGAACCAAGTATGCATACCCGTATTTGAACGATTTTAACTGTCAAAGTCCTGGAACTAAGTTTGCGTACATGTTTGCAAAATTATTCACCTGAGTTCGGTTTGGAACGACAGTATGCATACCCGTTTGTGAACTGTCAGAAAGGATCAAGTCCGGAACATAAGTTTGCGTACCCGTTTGCAAACTTATGTGGTTAAGTTCTAAAATCGGCTAAGTTTGAGAATATAAAGAATTGAAGAACTCTATGATTAACACAATTAGATTCATTTGATTATCATTTGATCCAGAAGTGTTAACATAAACATGGTTAGCACAAAAGTGTTCATATGGCTAACTTCGGTTAACTGTTATTAAGCTAACTCAATATGCACATTTAGGTACGGTTACCCATATCTAAATGAAAGTATATTTCATTTGTGCGTAACAAGCTAAGACCATCTAACGGTGGAAACATTGAATCTTAAATCAGTTTTCATCAACGGTGAATATTGATTGCTTTGTTACAAAATTATCAAACCATGATTTGAAGACAATATAAGGGAGAACTCTAGCAATTGGGAAACCCGATACCCACACTTCCTGTGTGATACTATTTGCGACTAGAGTTGATTCTCCTTTAACTTAGGTTTTTCCTAAAACCATTATAGGTTAACGACTTAAAGACTTCATTGGGATTCTGAAGCCAGACCCAACTATTTTCTCTGTAGTTGCGAGTTCTGATCTTACTTGTTCTATCATATTGAGTACTATCTTCTCTAAAATTTGCTCGAGATTTATCTCTGATAGGTAAGATATAAAAAGTAATTACAAAGATCTTCGTCTCATTCTTTGTGATTCCACAATAACTTGTTCTACTACCATATAGTTAAGTTATTATGAGGTGATTGATATTTCTAGGCTGTTTTTCGGGAATAGAAGACTAATTTATCAATTGGTTCTTGTTCACCTTGATTTATCAAAAGACGGAACAAAAACTTTGTAGGTGTTTATGTGAGACATATTTATCTATCATAATATACTTTTCTTTGGGAGACAAATTTGTTTATCAAATCTTCGACTTTGGGTCATAACAACTCTTAGTTGTAGGTGAGATCAGCTAAGGAAAAGTGCGTAAAGTCCTGCTGATATTCAGAGGTGCAAGGAACGCGACTGTACTTTAATCAGTGTGAGATTGGTTAGGGCTCAACTACATTCCAGTCCGAAGTTAACTTGTAGTAGGCTAGAATCTGTAGCGGCTTAATGATCAGAACCTAATCATGCATAATTCTTGATATTTTTGCTGCGTTTATCACATCTCAAGTGCATTAATATCCTAATTTTATGTCAAATTGTATATGATGCGTCCCGAGTCGGAAATAATTATATTTGCTTCTAAGTGGTGTCTATGTTTGTTTTACAGGATGTGATTAATATGGAGTCGGGTGACTGAAGAGACTAGAGTGATGGCAATGATGGTATACAAGAGGATCTGAATGAAAAGTAATTTGATGCGGCTGGTGCTCCATACAAGAAGTGCATTTTGAAGAAAGAAGTGCAATGTCGGTGGAAATAAATATTAATAAGTACAAGCTGGGTGCAATAGTTTGGCAAGGTTTGCAAGCTTCTTAATACAGAAGATGGATACTAACACAAGGCTCAAGTGACAAAGTCAAATGTAGGAATTACTGTTTAGTCCAGTTTTTCATGACCCAGTTAATGGCTAGTCCACCCGTGAAAAACATTTACTCACTAGTCCCAAAACATGTTTTTGGACTAGATTATTTACTCGCTAGTCCAAAAACTTTGTGATTATAAAGTGTGTTTTCTAGCGCGAGATTCAAACGCTGAACGATTCAACGCTCAAAAAGTGACTTTAACGCTGAATAGAAACGCGCTAGCACTGAACAATACAGCGCCCAAAAAAATTTCTCGCAACAACAAATAAAATAAAGTTGTGCTATAGGTGAGGGGACAACTGACAGGTTATGAAGTACTAATGATCACCTTGTCAGTTCTTTTCGTTATTGTCTTCTTATGGATTTTTATAATGTGGAAGAGAGATAGGTGAACACATGGAAGAGTGATGGAGAGAAGAAAAAATGTGATGGAGAGAAGAAATTGTTTTGCTTTTCTGTTGAGAGAGGAGAGAAAAAGTACGACAGAGAGAGAGAAACTAAAATGATTATTTTTTTAGCGCTCTTTGGTTCAGTGTTAGGCGCCGTTTGGTTCAACGACTATTTGTTAGTTTAGTCATCCCATAGGACTTATAGCATCTCCAACAGAAGGTGTAAAAAATCCTACGTGGATTTTTCATTTAGTCCTTTTATTTATGAGGTCTACACATAGAATAAATATAAAACCTCGTATCTAAAAAACCATCTCCAACAGTGAGAAAATTTAACCCTTAGAATTAAAAGAAAATTGGTTAAAAACATGACGTGGAGGTGCAACCGGAGGTGTAGATAACACTTTCTTGAACACCTTCATATTTAGTAATTGATCCCTCCTAACTTCTAGGACCCTGCTATTGGAGATGAATTTATACCAAATGGGGGTCTAAAATCCTACGTGTCACTAAAAATAAATAGATCCATCCTCTCTTGGAGATGCTCTTGGGAGGTTGCCCATGCTGATGTGGATGACCAATCAAGCAGCTAGATATCTAGCCCATAAGACTTAGCCTTAGGGTTAGTAGAGTAATTTTACTCTTTTCACAACTTTTTTGGACTAGCGAGTAAATAGGTTTTCCCGCTGGACTAGCCATTCACCCGGATCGGGTTTAGTCTAAACAGCAAAGTTCCCAAGTCAAATTGCTAGCCATTCACGTGATAAAGAAAACCAAAACCAAACATTTCCTTCAACTCTCGTATACCTAAGCTAGGTATCTGTGGTTAACACCAAAGTAAGTCCTTCATGAATCTCTTAACTTTGCTTTCGAGAGTTTATGTAACATCACCAACTCCATTTTCATTTCTCCTTTCCCATACTTTTCGTACGACATCCTCACCATATTTCTGCTACCGAAACCCTTACCACTTCACTATTTTCTATAATGTTAATCACCCATTTTCATCATCTTTACCTACTCTTTCGTAGCCGTTTATGTGAAATTGAAGAAATTGGTTGAAAGTCGTAGGGGTAGGAACTGAAAACCTAAGGTCTGAATTCAACTTTGAAACTTTCTCAACAATAGCATGGTAATGATGATAATGAAGTGGTTGAACGCAATGGAGTGCAAATCAGTTATTATGTATCTTTTGGTGAGTGATTGGCATCTCAATCCCTACATTTCAGTGTTTTTGTTGACAAATTGAATCCAAACTGGGGGAAATTGGTGTATAAATAGAGATGGGTTTGTGATGTAAAAGACATGCCTGGGATAGCCGATGCAAGCTGTAGTAGCAGTTTAGGTTTTGATTTTATTTTTCAATTATGTTCTAATTTCTGCGCTAGGGCTTAGAGATGAGACTCTTAATCTAATATTAGATGATTTTGGTTATGAATTTGTTCTTGTTGTGCTTAACTACTTAAAGATAGATTTAATCTTTGTGTTACAACATATTACTTTCACCTTGTTTGTCATGCAACCTAGGTAGTTGGAATGATTATATGTTGTTGTGCTGCAACTCATGCTTAAATGAATCGATTTGTCTTTTGATTAGTTGTGTTTTAATCAGACAATTAATGCTTAGGATGAATACTTTAGTTGTGATAAATTATCCATCTTCAGATCACCTTGAATATGCGCCAGACTCGAATCTTCACCGTTGTTTGTTAAAAGGATAAGAGTAATATCTATAACTGAATTATCTAATGCAGGTTAAGTAGTGAATTCGATTGTCCTGGTGTCCCTTAATTGAATTTTAGTATTGTTTCCTCACTGTAATCATTCATAGCCAGTCGTATCAGCAAACCCTTTTCGTCTAAATTAGTAAAAATAGAATCTAAAAATTTAGTTTCACCAAACCGACTCTCCGTAGGATCGACCCATGTTTGCCATTGTCTGCATTTTAGACGCCGTGCGCTTGCGGTTTATAATTGTAGGTTTCTAAACCTACCAAGTTTTTGGCGCCGTTGCCGGAAAATTGGCAAACTGTGTAGTTTGATTTTTGATTTTGCTTTTACTAGTATGTAGTTAGGATTTGTAAATAACCATTTCTTTACTTTCGATTTGTTTGTTTGTTTTTTTTTTTTTGCTGATAGTGATTGTCCTATAGCTTTTGTTTCATTGCAGGGGTACCCCGTTGTTAATTCTGAACATCTCTATATCTTCTTGTTTGAATATTTCATTGCCAGTAGATGTTTAGCTTGTTTTGTTTTTAGTTTACATTTTTTTTGTCCCGTAGTTTTCATTCATTTTGTGTTCTCTGAAGTAGTTGCTTCTTTTCATGATTCTTCTTTCTTTCTCTTTCACTATGATTTTGTATGTAGTTAATTAATAGTATAAATAGTCCTAGTGAAGGGTCTTATAAATTTCATAACAATAGTTTTCTGTTTAGCTTAATTAGGTAATAGTTCAATACAATCTGTACGTATATCGAGTCATTTCATTTTTATTTTATTTTTCGTGCATAGTTGCATCCAATTAGTCTTCTTTCCCCTTTATAGCATCTTGTCTGTAGCATAACACTAGTGTTAGTTAATTGTAGTTCATTTGGTTTAGTACGAAGTGCATAATAATTAAAAGTTTGTGTTGGCTGTTTTATAGTTCTGTTGGTGTAGTTATGTTGGTTAGTTATTCTTGTTTTTGTTCTTTTCCATTCATTTCATTTTTATTTTCATACGCTATGTAAATTTTGCTTTGTCCTGTAGTTTTTCGTTCTCATCTAAATCTTATTTTTGATGTAGCATTAGTAGTTTAGTTTGTTGTACATAATCCTTGTCTAGCAGTTCTGGGTTTGCTTAGTCATTTTCTTTGCATCTCATGTTGTTGTTTTCAATAGTATAATCCATGCGTATTTGTTACCACTAGTTAGAAATCTAGGAGTCCATTATAGGTCAGTACTAAATTTTTGTTTGCATTCTGTAGCTTTTAATCATTTTGCATCTTGTCGTTTTTCTCCACTAAATTTCATTTGTAGATGACTCTAGTACTCATTAGTTGTGGTGCGTACATCTAGTACAGTCTGCATAATAATTAATATAGCTTACAACACGTTTGTTTTTTACTCTATATAGGTACAGTGTTCTATACAGAGGTTTACCTCTATATCTATATAAATATCACTATATAATCTCTCTTAAAATCATGTTTGTTTGACCACTATCTAACAACTCTATATTGTGTACCCAATTTTATATATTTCTCATTTTACTTTTATAATATTCAAAAAATCCATGAATATCCATTACAACCAAAGATGTTCAAAAATTCCAAAAGGAAAAAAATGTATTAGAAAATACAACCAAAGATGTTCACTATTTCTGAAACGGAGCGAAAATATAACTTTTTTCTGAAACGGGGTAAAAATATCACTTTTTCTGAAACAGAACGAAAATATCACTTTTTCTGAAACGGGGCAAAAATTTCACTGTTTCTGAAACAGGGCAAAAATATCACTTTTTCTGAAACATGGAAAAAATCACTTTTTCTGAAACGGAGCAAAAATATCACTTTTTCTGAAACGGCGCGAAAGTATCACTTTTTCTGAAGCATGCGAAAGTATCACTTTTTCTGAAACGGGGCGAAAATATCACTTTTTCTGAAACGGCGTGAAAGTATCACTTTTTCTGAAACGGGGGAAGTATCACTTTTTCTGAAACGGGGCTAAAGTGTCACTTTTTCTGTAACGGAGCAAAATATCATTTTTTTCTGAAACAGCGCGAAAATATCCCTTTTTCTGAAACGGGCGAAAGTATCACTTTTCTTGAAACATGTAAAATTTTAGATTTTAAATTAAGGAATTATTTTTGGACATTATAAGTTTGTTCGAGGATATATTAATCATTTGAAGGTTTAATAGAGGTAGAGGTTCAAAGATAGCACCTCAATGGTGCTATTTGATTTCCTCTATATAGATAGAGATTTGCCTCTATCTTTGTAGAGGTAATGGAAAAAACAAACACCAAATAAATGAGACCCACCACTATATAGAGGCTAATAGAAGTTAGCCTCTACATAGAGGAAAAAACAAACATGATGTTAGTCCGTCATTGCCCTGTTTGTTTCAGTTCTTAAAGTCCAGTGTAGAAATCTATAGATTAGGAGTAGTTCAGCATTACATTTATGTTTTGTGTAGTTTTATGTCCGCATTCATTTTTGTCCTGTAGCTAATGGTATTGCATGGTTTCCCATAGATTATATAATAGTCGTTTAGAGCGTCCACAATGGTGCGAGTATAACCAAAGACCAAAGACTAAAAAAAAAGACCAAATTTGGGTTTAGTCCGTCATGTGGCGTAATGGGAAAAGAGTATATTTGGTCCGTCATGTGGCGTACTTCTTGGACCACTGCTAAACAAGTTTTAAAGTCTGATCTTAGATATTCTTAGATGATGAGGAAAGAAAGAGAGACCTTGTGGTGCCTAGGAGGAAACGATGCGAAAGCAAAATATGTGATCTAACTTTAGGGAAGACAAGCCACATATGCAAAGACTAGAAGCTATCTTGATTCGTGGAGGATCAATGATACTTCACGGACGGAGTTAGCTACAAGCTTAGTTTTCTATTCCACCAAGCGTGACTACTTTTATTATTGGTTGGCATGTGATAGTTGTAGGGGTATCTCAATGTGTACATAGTTGTACACATGTTGATTGTTAATGTGTATATAGTTGTACACATGTTAATTGTTAATGTGTATATAGTTGTACACATGTCGTGTACATAGTTGTACACATGCAATGATTATGATCAAAAATTTGACTTCGAGGTCGATGCATCTTCTCTTGCTAGAGCAATCCATGGGAGATTTCTTTTTAACAAAGATTGAGCTTTTAAAACAATCTATAAGATATTGTAAAGATCAAGTAGGTTAAGTGAAAAATGTGAAAATGAACTTATGAAATATAAAAGTTGGCTTGGCTTGCTAGTTTGCATCCATGAGATCAAAATGATAATGTATAATAGCCTACTAATATCGGCGACTGCAATCTCTTCTTTGATCGCCATTCTATCTATTTTTGTACTTTGGATACTTTCTGCATTCACTTACTTGCTGTCTTTGTTACAGTTTAATTGGGAGGTGAAGACTTGCTTAGAAATCTGTAGCAGCTGGTGTTCGTTAAATTGCAGTCTTCATTTCTGTCCATTGAAAGAAGGCCATGCATCAGTAATCTTGATCAAAGAATAACCGAGTATGTATCACTCCCTCCCTCTCTTATACTAGTACTAATAGTCGCTGAATTTGTATTCCTAACTATAGGTCGGTCTTGATCAATATGTATTCTCCTTATGGAAAGATCGAGACAGAGAATTTTTTATGGCACACTCGTGGTCCAAAGCGAGGAGAGCCACGAGGTTTCACTTCCATTAAGCTCAGTACCAAAGAGGTATATCATCCATTACTCTCAACTACTATAGATTGTTATAGTGTGTACTATATAGGAAGATTGGAATGCTTGAATAACAATGTATCATAGAGCTAGCAGGTTCACGTAAACTATAACCAGGGTATACAATCTGGTGCACGTGTGGAAAAAATGACTTCATAAGCTTATTCTTGCATAAGTAACTTGGGTGTACAAATTTGTGTATATGGGAAAAAGATTGACTTGATAAGCTTATGAATTATGATGCATAGATACCTACTGATGCACTGTAGAAAGGCTTATGCTGCACAGATTGACTTGATAAGCTTATACTGCAACTGCATAAATTTTTATCTTTAAGTGTAGTATCCTTTTTATGGACTTCTATAGATTGTACATAGTTGTACACCATTGTTCATTCTCATAGATGTATGTCATGTTTAGTTGTATGGACGTTGGATTTGCTAGGATTTTTGTAGAGGTGTACATGTCTGTGCAATAGTATATGTTTTTGTTTATACAGCATGTACACTTTAATGTACAACGTATATAATTTTTATTTATGTGTTTGTAATATGTAGGGTATGAATCATGTCGGAGAAGGTTGTGTATGCTATTCCGAACAATGGTGAGCGTTCAGTCATATTTTGGTAGATATGTGCATATTTTCTTCACTGAAATTCTCTGTGATGAATGCAGGGATTGTTTTGTTTGAATAAATGCGCTACATTGTTATTTCTTTTTGTAGATTGTACATACTTTGGTATTTTCTATCTCTCGCTTGTTCTGTAGACCCAAATAGATTGCGTCTCTTTAAGTCATGACTAACTTTATTACTTTGATTGTTTTCTTGCTTTTTTTCTTATATGGTTGTTGGTGAAAGGTTAATCCCTTCTTTTTCAACCCGCGATTTCTTATGTTTTATCGTTTTATCCCCGATACAGGTTGACTGCTAAACCAACCTCTGCAAATCCGGCTATTATGTAACTAGAGCTTGGCGTGGTTGATATTTTTGTCGGTCTGGCAGTCTGGCTATCATTAATATTGGATTTTCTGGATTTTTGCAGACGTGTACATAAATCTACACCAGTGTAAATCGAAAAAAAAAAAAAAACGAAAATTATATATATAGTCATATGGGTACTCTTTTTGTAGCTCTCGGAAAGAGCTTTCCGAATATATAAAATTTGTACATTTTGGACAAACGATTTCAAAAATAAATTGTTTTTATTTTTTTTATATTAATTAAAAATGCTGACATCATCATGAGGCACTTTGGACTAAACTATAAATATTTGGATTAAATTGTAAATCAGGAAGGTTATTTATGTACTTTCCATAAAAAAAGACTAATTTGTACCTAGTTGAATAGGTTAGGACTAACTAGTATATTTGGATAGGATTTTGGACTAAACCGTATTTTTCCCAGAAGCTTTGTCACTATTTTACCAGCTGAAACACAACCCAAAACCTAATAGCTTCCTTGGCAAACAGACCCATGAACCTTGGTTGGCTAACAGAAGACTTGGTGCAGTTGAGAGCTTGCCGTTCATCATAAATTTAACAACATAAAGCTTACTTTTCCCTGTTTTGTTGGAGTCCAATTTTGTGCACCCTCTAAAATCGGGATGTACATTCCGTCCCTCTCTATTGGACGTATTCTCGGTGGAAAACCGGCTTTAGAAAATAAAAAACCAGCTTTAAATCATATTTTTCCTCCCATAATTCAGACAAAATTCTCTTTCTTCTCTCTCCAGTCTCCACTCTCTTATTCTTCAAATTAGTTTTTCGTTCCGATTTAATCAAATAATTCTGATGGAATCTTGTGTTGTTTCTAATCTCTTCCTTGATCGCTGGGTATTTTATATCCTAATCCAATGGAGCAGGCAAACCCTCATCCCTCCACATACAACATCCATCAAATCTACCCCTTCTTCTTCTATGAATATATACTTACTTAAATTCCCGATTCCTGATTTCTGAATAGTATTTTGATTTTTAACTTGGGATTTTCTTTGATTTAGCAAATTATCGTTTAGCCCAACTATTTGAAATGTTAGCAATCGAAACAAACAAGAAAAAAAATGTGAATTTTTAGTTGTTAAATTGTAGCTCAGCTTTGATCGATGTGTATACAGGGAATATGAGAAGAACCATTCTTTTCCCTTTAATTTTAACAAGGTATATGAAAAGAAGCAAGGTATACATTTTGGCCATCACCTATCCACCGTCCACCTGGTTTCATCGGTTTTGATTTTTTTAAGCTTATAGTTGTTTTTCTACATCGATACAGAAGAATCAGGTTAAGGAAAAAAGAAAATGAAAATTTTAATTTTAGATGTAATCAAGATGACCTCCATCTACACACGAAGAAGATGAGCTCAACTAAATTTATTATTCTGAGAACGACCAGAGAGGAAATATATGTTGCACCATGTAACAATAAAATACTCAAAGAAGATGTTAAGAATAAATTTCTGAAACGCTTAATTAAACACTTAATGGAATCAACAAACAGAGGACAGAGTCACGTGTTCAATACGCTGTTCTTAACACGATAGTTGACCGGTATGTCTCAAGAATGAGTGATGTCTGTACCCTGTGGTCAAGTCGTATCCAGGATAAAACTGTCCGTTGCAAATATTGTTAGCACTACAATACTTGCCCACTCATACGAACTCAACAGCAATGGCACAAAGAATAAAAACCACACAGAGGGAGAGAGACGAAAAAAAGAGGATAGTAGCTCTTCTGGACACACTTTGCAAATGAGAAATTCATTAGATTTTATAGGCAAAAAAGAGAGTTAATTCAGTGCATTAATTAAGGAAAAATTAAGTCACAAATTATGACAAGAATTAATCAAAAATGTTTAGGAAATATTCTGTCATAATATTGACATAACTTATAAAACTCATTTTGGTAAGTAAATAATTTTCTCCCAAGTCATAAGCCCCAAGTTAAACAAATCAATTAATAGATAATCAAAAATTTATTAAAATGATTTTGACCAAAAGAAATAAACCTTGGTTGACATACATCCACGGCGCACATGCACAAGCCCGAGCCCTAAGCCCAAAGCCTTAGCGAGAACAAATATTGTCTTCCCGCTCGTACCCGCCCATCCATATTGGTAACTAAGATACCCAGCATATATGGAGGACATTTACCTCTAGTATATCCAATGTGGAACTAAAAGTCCTCTTTCATTCACTCAAAAGAAAATGAGCAAGCATCTTTGGTGACTCATATGTCACAAAATCAAATCCAAACCAAGACTATTAAACCAACAAATAAACTCATTTTCTCCAACAATACATAGAAAACTTGTTTTGTAGTACTAAACTGGTTTTCCACCAAAAGATTCGTCCAACAGAGAGGACCGGAATGTGCACCCCGGTTTTTAGGGGGTGCACAAAGTTGGACTCGTTTTGTTGGCTCATAAACTCTCTTCACAGCCTAACTTCTCGGCATCCATATTCAAATCTGATTGAACCCAAGTCTTCTGTGTTGCTATATTTAGCTGCGAAAACATCTCATACTACTGAAAAAACAAATGCACCCATGGTTTAGCCACAGCAAGACCTGACAGTGAGAACTGGTCGTTCAGGCATTTCATCAAGCACTTTGTGTGTGTTCTTATAATGGTATAGATTTGAGCTTGTTGTGATCCCTAAACCCATACACATCTCCTTCCCTGCAATTTCATTTCGAATATGCAACAACCCATTCTCCATATCATACACAAGCATTAAATCACACATTAATTTCATCCACTGGACACCCAGAACAATGGCAGCAGTTGATCTTTCTTCTCTGTGATACCCAAACTATCACAAACTCGTCCACTCTGCTTGTCAAATTCCAATTCAGCTCAAACCCACCTTCTAATTCATTACAGACTCTTCAAATGTCTCTCAATCTGTTCGTCTTTTGGTTCAATGGCAGCAGCTTCTCATTCTTTCTCTCCCAGACCATATCGATTCGTTAAGCACAGCTCATACCCTGACCATTCTTTGTCTTGAGAACTCGAAATACTCTCTTAAGCCTTTACTGATGACTCATCCTGGCACAAGGCTCACCGGCAGTTAACTGTGGTGCATCGGCTGAGCACAAATAAAACGAAATAAAACTCAAGGCGTGTTGTAGGTTATAAACTGAATATGGCAGCCCTGAATACAGTGACACTGGTGCTCCAGTAATTCTTTGTTTTTGACACATTAGAGTGTTGTGTCTTTACACGATTCGAATCCGTGAATTCCAAGTTCGCCAAGGCATAAGGTTCCCGAAGAGCAAATTGAGATTCTTTTTTTCTTCTTTCTTATCACATGACTCCAAAATACCTACAAAATGCAAAGCAAGCATAATATCCAAAATACAAGAGAAAATAGCTAAGAAAAGCATAAGAAAGTGATACTCAAATGATATATTTTACGCACTTATCAGGTGTAACTGACATTCGTATGTCTAAACCTATGGGTTTTAGTATTCACCCTGTGAATTCTTCCAGGAAAGTCAGTTTAATATACTCATCGAACGTTCGAACTAATTGTAGCATTAATACAAATTGGTCAAGGAGATTTCAGAAAAATCCTTCTCAACTTGAGGTGAAGGATGATGTTCAAGATGGAAAAATGGTACCATGAAGTGAAAACAACAATGGAGACATGAAGGGCAACCTCAATCTGATAATTGAAGGATACAAGGATCTTATCAACAGGCTGTCAAAATCCTCCGAAAAAACTTCTTCTGGTAAGGATTCAAACTTAGTCTCATACTTTGATGATATTAAGTTTTATGATACTTTTTCACATCAAAAAGGGTTTTCTCCAAAAATTAGAAGGAAAAATAGAATTAACCATGAACAATATTCATTTGATGAGCATAAAGCTCATACTTGTGCTAATTAATCACAAGGGTTGAATTCTTACTTATAAAATTTTTTGTTGAGTAAGATATGCTAATAATCGCGTATACTCCTGGTAAAATGTTTTCTGTTTAGTTGAGCTATTTTCTTATCGTTCATAGCTAAACTATTGTCTACAGATAGCTTTGCCTAAGTATTTTTTTTTTCGAGTATCACTTCGTTTTTTTTTTGTTTGTGTTTAAAATTGAGTTGTGAGCTACTTTTGTGCTCTAAGTTTTTCCTCTTATGAGAATATAAAGTTTATTGAGCCAAAAATTGCGAAATAAATTTACGTAGCAAAAATCGTGTTGTATTCTTTTTACCTTGTGAAGAGGTACTTTACAGCTTTTAAGTTTGTGTTTTTGGGACCATATTGGTTTTCGTACGAGTATCCACACTGACTTGTCACAAACCAATTCTTAGAAACCCTAAAGTTATTCCCTAAGAAACCATTTAAATACTAATCCTATTGAGTCACGTATGCGTACCCTAGGTTATTCTTTTGTGTCAAGAATGTCATCTCCTTCTCGCACTTGTGATTTTGCAAAAGGTTTTCTTGACAAAGGTATTGGTTTCGAGTCCAAAGGGAAGAAGAAAAGAACCCTAGTAGATGTTTATGATATCAAATATCAAAGTCCTGAGGATTATTCTGATGTCTCATGCTACTATGCTTATACTCAAAAAGATGTTGAGAACGATGAGATGGTTTCAGACGAAGTGGTTCATGGTTTTCTTAAATACTTTGAGGAAGCAAAACTGCAGCTCGTTGATACTATGAAGGGTCTCGAACTGAGTTGAAAAAGGTTAATTCTGACCCTGTTTTCATGAAGACACATGTTAAAGATCTTCTCAATGAGGATATCTTTTCTTAAAGCAGTGGATGCTGTCAATCACAATATCAAAGGACTCAAGACTCGTGAGGGTTCCAGAATTACTTCTTGATTTCAGTTCATGATCAGTTTTTACGGTTTAAGAGTCATCTGTTTTTAGCATGTTGATTTTATTCTTGTCTAGGAAACTTCATATGAGAATTTATTCTTGTGTTTTATAAAGGATAACTAGGGTTTGGAATAGCATTTGTTGTGACTACACATAGTTATTGCCAACGATTTTCATCTTGCGATGTTTTATATTTATTTATTTAAATTCTAAGTTATTTGGAAGATGATTTTTGCAGTATTAATCTTTATTGGTTTCATATATTGCAAATAATGTTATGGGATATGTGTGTTTACGTCCGTGAACTATGATTGTCCCACATATGTCAAAAGTTAAGTCTATTATGTCATTATGCAAATATTGATAAAAATAGAATGAACTTTTGAATATTCCGCGGTATTGATCTTTCCCTGATCCACTTCTATGTGAAAGTACTGTATGGCTCCGTAAGTTTTTATATGTTGAGCATTTCTGATTAAATTAATCATTAAGGTTCCTTTATGGTTAATTTAATTAAGTTTTCTGGATACAAATTCATGTCTCATGTGATTTGTTAATGTCCAAAGAAATCCTTCTTTTCTTGTGAAAGTAAGGTCGCTCTTGTTGTTCTTTCGGGAATGACATTTTATGGGTGAGAGTTCTTAATTGAACTTCTGCATAATTGCCAAATCTTTGTGGGGAATGCGGCTGTGGAATATTGTAGGAGTTCTCTTATATCTTTATAAACTCCTTTATGAATACACTAAGTTTCGACTATGTGAAATCATCGAAACAAAGTTGATATGATCTCTTAGTCATGAATAATCTCTTTTAGAATTTCATTATGATCCCGTTAGTTTTCGTACCTTTGCCAATTTATATTGACAAAAAGGAGGGAAATTATTTGGTAGTTCACACTACATACATATGGTTTGGGATCATTATGTAAGGGGGAGTGGTTTTCATTATGAGATGAAGTATTGACTAAGCGGGAGTGATACATATCACCATAGTATTATTGTCAAAGTTGTGATACAATTGAACTTTGATGTTGTGTAATAATACTATGACACTGTATAACAATAATCGAGAACATATGTTTTCTTATCGTTATGGATACAGATCTTCAACAACTATGATGCTGAGTTGAACACGTTCAGAATCACTGAAGTACTTGGAGTGACGAAGAATTCAAGAAATGTTGAAGAACCAAGGAAATCAAGCATTTGGATGAGAAGCTACAAAGTTTATTTATTTTGTAATCCATATGTATTGATAGTTTTGTCACTAAAATTGACAAAACGGGAGATTGTTAGAGCACTGGTCGGTCGAACTCGCAAGCATTACTATCCCAAGCTTGTTTTTTAAGTTTGTCAAAACTATAAGTCTTGATTTCTAGTCTAGTTATAGCTATGTCTCGGATTAGGATAAAATGTATTGTTGAGCTTTAGACTTCACGGAGTTCATCGATTGAAGATGAAGAACTACTAAGGGGAGCTTGTGTAACTTCATCAACAATAGGTATGTAGACACTTGGACTCATCTATCACTCAGAAGTCAATTATATTCTATCTCATATTAAGACAAAGTCGTATAGCTATATAGACTTTACATTATACACATTTGATATTTCGAGCTGAGTTTAAATCGCGTAAGCTTTTTTATTTAACTACGTTCATCATTACTCTTGACGAAAGTCAAAAGATGATCATGTGAAAATCACCTGGTAACATCTTACATGATTTGTGTGAGACAGTCATTTGACGTAGACTCAGAATGTTTCGTATTGATCATTCGATCACTTGAAAATTGCTTATAAGCTAATAGTTTGTGTGAGACACCTATTGTCGTTTTCTAAGAATGTTTCAATGATTGAAATGGGAGTTTAGAACGATTAACCATTGTGTGGATATAGCACAGTATGCATACCCATATGCAAACTGTTGTAAAAGTGATTCAGGTCCGGGAACCAAGTATGCATACCTGCATGCGAACGGTTTTAGTTGTCAAAGTCCGGGAACAAAGTTTGTGTACCCGTTTGCAAAATTATTCACTTGAAATCGGTCCGGAACGACAGTATGCATAACTGTTTGCGAACTATCGGAAAGGATCAAGTCCGAAACTTAAGTTTGTGAAAATGCGGGGGTCTAACAACCACACCCAACAATTCGTTTGGAAATCTGAGAGGACTTACTCCAATACACTTTCTAGAGAATCAACTAGAAAATCAGACTCAATCTAGAATAAAGTATATGAAAGAGTTTAATATCTCTAACTCTTTATTCAATCCGCAATCAACAAATAGAAATCTGCGAGCCCGGTTGAATGTAATAGGAATTACTTGAACGGTACCAAAGACCAATGTTCAAGTGTCAATCAATGTAAATCAACAACCAAAGGTTGGATATTATAATTGATTGATCTTAATGCACAACCTGTGATATTTCAATTATATAACAAAATATAATGCGGAAAAGAAATAACACAGACACCAGAATTTTGTTAACGAGGAAACCGCAAATGCAGAAAAACCATGGCACCTAGTCCAGATTGAATATCACACCGTATTAATCCGCTATAGACACTAGCCTAATACCAATTAACTTCGGATTGGACTGTAGTTGAACCCTAATCAATCTCACACTGATTCAAGGTACAGTTGCGCTCCTTACGTCTCTGATTCCAGCATGATACTACACACTTTATTCCCTTAGCTGATCTCACCCACAACTAAGAGTTGCTGCGACCCAAAGTCGAAGACTTGATAAACAAATATGTCTCACACAGAAAAGTCTATATGATTGAATAAATCTGTCTCCCACATAAATACCCAAGAGTTTTTGTTCCGTCTTTTGATAAATCAAGGTGAACATGAACCAATTGATAAACCGGACTTATATTCCCGAAGAACAACCTAGTATTATCAATCACCTCACAATAAACTAATCGAATAGCGAAACAAGTTATTGTGGAATCATAAACAATGATGCGAAGGTGTTTGTGATTACTTTTCTATCTTGCCTATCGGAGATATAAATCTCAAGCCATTTTTACAATTGCACTCAATCACGATAGAAACAGCAAGATTAGATCACACAACTATAAAGAGAATAGTTGGGTCTGGCTTCAAAATCCCAATGAAGTCTTCAAGTCGTTAACCTACAGGGTCTCGAGAAGAAACCTAAGGTTAAAGGAGAATCGACTCTAGTTATGCAACTAGTAGCACACAAGAGGTGTGGAGATTACGTTGTTGCTAGAGTTCTCCTTTATATAGTTTTCAAAATAGGGTTTGCAATCCAAGTTACCTTGGTAACAAAGCATTCAATATTCACCGTTAGATCATGGAATACTTGGAAGTGAAAAAGATTTCAATTCGCGTTGAAGATGCCAAGGAGATCAAGCATTTGGATGAGAATCTACAATTTCTATCTATTTTGTAACCATTATTGATAGTTTTGTCACTAAAATTGACAAAGGGGGAGATTGTTAGAGCACTGCTCGGTCGAACTCGCATGCATTGCTATCTCAAGCATGTTTGTGAATGTTAGTGATCAAAACTATAAGTCTTGATTTCTATCCTATTGATAGATGTCTTGGACTAGGACATAGATAGTGTAGTTGAGCATAGATTTCACAGAGTTCGTCATTTGAAGGCGAAGAAATATTAAGGGGAGCTTGTGGAACTTCTTCGACAAAAGGTATGTGGAGACTTGAACTCATCTAACACTTGGAAAGTCTATTTCTACTATCTCCTATATTGAGAGACAGAAGTCGTGTTAAGATATAGTTTTCTATATACACATTTGAGATTTCGAGCTGAGTATATCTCGCTTACATATTTCTCGAAATATGTGTTGGTAAGATTTCGCTTCGACCAAGTTCATCCTATATCATGATAAAATTGCCGAGTAACATCTTACATGGTTTATGTGATACAATCATTTGATGTAGGCTTGGAATGTTTCGATAATGATTATTTCAATATCTTGAAAATTGCTTTGATGCTAATAGTGTGTGCAAGCGGCTATTGTCATTATAGAAGAATGTTTCAATGATTGAAATAAAGAGTTGAGAAGGTAACCATGTTAGGATATATATATATATATTGTGTTCGCACATTAGTGTGCATATGTGTGTATACCAAATTGGTGAAGGAGACAAGATAAGTATGCGTAACCGTATGCACACTGGCGGAAGTTTTCGAACCGAAAATATCTGCTGAGTTTGGGAATTACAAACTCCTAAACTAGTCACCTTAAGTATGCGTACCCGTACGCATACTGGCGGAAGTTTTCGAACCGAAAATTTCTGTCGAGTTTGGAAACTTAACAAACTCAAATCCGGTTGCTTAAGTACGCATACCCGTACGCATACTTAAGCTGGTTACTTTGTCAAATCGGTCAGTTCATGGACTTAAACATTTAAATCATAAGGAATACAATCTATGCAAACCGTGACTACAATGTTCATGATTGATTCAAGTGAATCAAACTGATTTGGTTTCAATTGTGTTTTCTATAGCAATTGAACAACTCTTTAACTAGTTTCATTTGAGTCATTTGAGCTAGTTATGGTTGAGATGAATAAGGTTGATATGAGAGTAATCATATGGCTAACCTCGGTTAACTATGTGTGAACCAACATGGTGTACACGTTTAAGTACGGTTACATAAACCTAAATGAGGGTACATTTCATTTGTGTGTAACAAGCTAAGTTCGATCTAACCGTTGAAAGATATTAGCTTGGTTGAATCAGGTTTTTCATCTAGCGGTGAATATTGAATGCTTTGTTACCAAGGTAACTTTGATTGCAAACCCTGATTTGAAAAACCATATAAAGGAGATCTCTAGCAACCGGGAAACCTCATCCCCACACCTCTTGTGTGTTACTAGTTGCATAACTAGAGTCGATTCTCCTTTAACCTTAGGTTTCTTCTCGAGACCCTGTAGGTTAACGACTTGAAGACTTCATTGGGATTGTGAAGCCAGACCCAACTATTATCTTTGTAGTTGCGTGATCTGATCTTGTTGTTTCTATCGTGTTGAGTACAATTGAAACAATTGTCTCAAGATTTTATATCTCTGATAGGCAAGATAGAAAAGTAATCACAAACAACTTCGTCTTATCGTTTGTAATTCCACAATAACTTGTTTCGCTAGTCGATTAAGTTTATTGTGAGGTGATTGATAATTCTAGACCGTTATTCGGGAATATAAGTCTGGGTTATCAATTGGTTCCCGTTCACCTTGATTTATCAATATACGGAACAAAAACTCTTGGGTATTTCTGTGGGGACAAATTTATTCAATCCTATAGACTTTTATGCGTGAGACAGGTTTGTCTATCAAGTCTTCAACTTTGGGTCGTAGCAACTCTTAGTTGTGGGTGAGATTAACTAAGGGAATCAAGTGTGTAGTATCCTGCTAGGATCAGAGACGTAAGGAGCACAACTGTGCCTTGAATCAGTGTGAGATTGATTAGGGTTCAATTACAGTCCAGTCCGAAGTTGATTGGTAGTAGTCTAGTGTCTGTAGCGGATTAATACAGTATGGTGTTCAATCTGGACTAGGTCCCGGTGTTTTTTTGCATTTTCGGTTTCCTCGTTAACAAAATTCTGGTGTCTGTGTTATTTCTTTTCCGCATTATATTTTGTTATATAATTGAAATATCACAGGTTGTGCGTTAAGATCAATCAATTAGAATATCCAACCTTGGGTTGTTGATTTACATTGATTGACACTTGAACATTGGTCTTTTGTACCGTTCAAGTTACTCCTCTTATTCAATCGGGCTCGCAGATTTCTATTTACTGATTGCGGATTGAATTAAGAGTTAGGGATATTAAACTCTTTGATATACTCTATTCTAGATTGAGTCTGACTGTCTAGTTGATTCTCTAGAAAGTGTATTGGAGTAAGTCCTCTCAGATTGCCAAACGAATTGTTGGCTGTGGTTGTTAGACCCCTGGATTTTCAATTGGTATCAGAGCAGGTAAACACATTAAAGACCTTACGAGTCCGTGTTTGTAGCGATTTGAGGATGGACGATATTGTCTCTGATAAACGCATCGCCAGAAATAAAAGTTTTGTTTCTATAAAGTCTATTAAAGAGAAAGATTTGACAATATCTAATATAGTAGAACCTTGTGTTCCAAGGAAACAAACATAAATGTGACAAGTTTTACCCTGACTACTTTACTGACGAGTCTGACTCTGAAGTTAAAAGGAATACAGTCAAAGAGAGTACAGTGATTCTGAATCTTGTTAGAATCCAGGCTGATAAAGTCAATCGATTGAAACACAAAGTCAATGTCCTTGTTGGTATGGTAAATGAGCGTGACTCTCTTCTAAAAATCCTTTGTGAGGAAAACGCCTCTGTCTGTCCTTCACAGAACTCTCATGAGGAAAAACTCATAAAAGATGATTTGGAAATTGAACTTCTTTTGAATAAACTCTCTATTCATGAATGTTCCAAAGAGTCCGATATACCAACTGCTTCTGACATAACTGAAAAATTATTGGTTCAGAAGCAAAACCAAAAAACCTTTATGTTGAAAAAGATGTGCATGTATCTTCTTATAATCAATGGAAGACCACATCACATGGAAGGAAGAATTCTCCCGATAATGGTGTTAAGACTGTTCTGGCTAATCACTCAGGTGATCAAAAAGTGTGTCTCTTTTGTAATTCAAAAGGGCCGTGTAAACAAAATAGGAATTCTAGGTTGAATGACAATTTTATTATTCTTCTTCAACACACCTTAGATTTAATTCTCAAAGGTGTAACTGACATTCGTATGTCTAAACCTATTGGTTTTAGTACTCACCCTGTGTACCCCACCAGGTAAGTCAGTTCAATATGTTCCTCAAATGTTCAAACACATAACAGTCTTCTTAAGTCATATCGACGAAGAAGAACTCATGGATATTCTTCGATTAAGAAGGGAGATTTTGTTGTTCATGATGTGAAAAGGATACCAGAAGAAGGAAGCAAAAATGGAGGTATGGAAGAAAACTTAAAAAGGATGATTGGAGGATATAAATAAATTATCAACAGGATGTCTATTCCCCCTGGGCAAAATTATTCAGGTAGGAATCAACACTATGCGTCATACTTTGATGATAGTAAGTTTTATGATAACTTTTCACATCACAATGGTTTTCCTCCAAAGATCAGGAAAAATAGGCTTAACCATAAGCAATATTAATTTAATGAGCTCAAGGCTCATACTAGGGCTGTTCATGGTCGGTTTTGGTTCGGTTTCTAGCCAAACCAAAACCGAAACCAATATTATTGGTTTCTAAAAATCTAAACCAAACCAATCCATTAACCATTGGTTCGGTTTCCAAATGGCTCCAGTTGGTTTCGGTTTGTCCCAGTAGTTTTTGGTTAACCAATAATTATGTCAAACCAAAAAAAAAATACACCAATTTACAGATAAAAAAATCGTAGTTGCCGATAGTATTGGTTTACACAAATATACAGACAAAAAAATAAATCAAGAATAGTTAAAGCTTACTCTAATTCTAGAGATCAAAAGAAGATATATAATATATCTTAATTTAGTTATTGACAAATAAAAAAGAAGGAAGACGGGAAGAAAAAAGTCGAGTAGCATCAGCTGTTATTGGGGGTGGAGAAGGGAGGCGGCTGAGAGAAGGAGAAAGAGAAAGAGGGAGAGTATCATAATGAAATATTAGATTTAGGGTTTCTATTTATCCTCTAAATCAATGGGTAGAATCTAATACTTTTAAATCGACGGTAGAAACTAACTTTAAAAATTAATCGGTTCCCCGATGGTTTTTGGTTCGGTTTTCAGGTCAAACCAAAACCAAACCAGTAATGTCGGTTTTTCAACTTTTTTTACCAAACCAATCCAAATCTAAATGGTTTGGTTCGGTTTTTTGCTTATTGGTCTGGTTCGGTCGGTTTCCAATGGTTAACCGATACCATGTTCAGCCCTAGCTCATACTTGTGCTAATTAATCACAAGGTTGAATTCTCACTCTCAAAAATCCTGGCATAGTGAGATATTTTTTTCAGGTATACTTGATGACAAAATGTGTTTCTGAATCTCCAGCTATCTTTTTATCGTTCTTAGCTGGTTTATCAATTACAAACACTTTTTGTTGCATAAGTTGTTTTTGTTGTTGTTGTTGTTTTTTTTTTAAAAAGGGGGTGTCAGGTTGCGGTGCTCTAACTTTTTTCTCTTTGAGAAAAATTATTTAGAGCTGAGTTTTTTTTACCCATTAAGCAAATTTGTACTATATCTTCTTCACAACCGTTTGGTATAAGGGTAAGTCTATGTACGTTCTTCCATTTCCTTTCACAGGCACGGACCAAACTTGGAAACCCTAAAATTTGGTTCTTGTGTAACCTACAAATACCAAATCCTTTATAGAGCACACATACTTTTGTTGTGCTCTTTTAAGGATGGGATCTACTCCAAGTTCTTGGGATTCACCAGCCGATTCAATTGATGATTCGGTCTATCTGGAGTTCTTTTTGAAGAAGAAGAGAACCCTTGTTAATTCTGATGAACTCGAATCCTGTGCCTCATGATATTATGCGTTTACTCATCAAGATCGAGAAAATACTGAGATGGTCTCTGCTGAAGTAGTTAATGGCTTTCTCACTGATCTTGGGAAGACTCAACTGAAGCTCGAGAACTCTGTAAAAGATCTTAACCTGTTATGAACTGAGTTGAAAAAGGTTGATTCTGACCTTGTTCTCATGAAGTCACAAGTTAAGAATCTTCTCAATGAGGATATCTTCTCTGAATATGCAGCTGATACAGTTAGTCACAAGTTTGAAGGTCTTGGTACCAGTGAAGCTACCATACATGAACTCTGATTATGGCTTGTTATTGCTCTTTATTTTAGATTTATTTTTGATTATGTCTAGTAAATCTTCTTTTTATGTTTTTAGAAGAATAACTAGGGTTTGGAATAGCCATTATTGTGAGTACACATAGCTATGTCCAACAATTTTCATCTTTTATGTTTTTAGATTTATTTATTTAAATTCTAAGTTTTTGGAAGATGATTTTTGCAATTTTAATCTTTATGATTTTATATATTGCAAATTGTTATGGGATATGTTGTTTACATCCGTGAACCTATGACTGTCCCATACTTGTTCAAAAGTTATCTCTATTATGTCGGTATGAATGTATTGATAGAAGATAAAATGAACTTTTGACATTACAAAAGTTAAAGCCTTTTATGTCATTTTTTTGGTGGAAGAAAGGATGAAACTTTTGTTTAAAAGGATTAAGTCTATTATATGTCATTGTGCAAATAGTGATGGAAAATAGAATGAATCCTTGTTTATTCCGCAGTATTGGTCGATCTCCGATCCACATCTTTGTGCATATACTGTTATGCTCCGTAAGGTTACTTATGATTGAGCATGAACAACTAAATTGATCATTCTCTTGTGGTTAGTTTAGTCGTTGCTGAAAAGTCGAGGGTACCCAAATATACCTCAAGCTAAAACTTTTTCTACCTATAAGTCCTTTCTCCGCAAGTGATTATTTATGGACTGAGTCGAGATAATACAACTAATCGGTTCACACTTCGTGTGATCGTCTATGGATATGAGATCGAGACAATACAACAACGTAGTATGTTTACTTGATACAAAGGTTCGGACTTAACCAAACACAATACGATTGCTTATCAAGTAAAAAGGAATTAACGTTTGTGTAATTTACTTTAATTATAATAAAACAATTATAATGCGGAAATATAAAGTAAATGACACAACAATATTTTGTTAACGAGGAAACCGAAAATGCAGAAAAACCCCTGGACCTTGTCCAGAATTGAATACTCTCAGGATTAAGTCGCTACACAAAATTACACCAACTTCATATAGTTGAGACCAAACAACTAAACCTATAGTTCACCCAATTCTGTCTTTATTCCCACGCCTCCAACTTATAAATAAGTCACGTACTTGGATCAATTCCTTTGGTTCGTATTCCAAACAGTAAAGGAACACCAAATCTGTTTGGTATCAACTCTCTTCAACCAAGTGATATGAGTCGGACAAAGGCTTCTGTTTAACTTAACATAAACTCCTTCGTCAGGTCCTTATATATATCTTATGTTCAATTACCGAAGTAATCTTTTAAGATTAAGCCAACAACACTCTTAATCTAAAGAATTGTGTTTATGCCGATCTACTCAATTAATCAATCCAATCTACCACAAGGATAAACCGATTATTAATTGGATCCTATTTTACCGAAACAAGTATTGTGCACACCAAAGATTATGAACTCACAAATCAAAAATCTTCAATATCTTCTTCGTCTTGAAATCTTCTTAGATCTTCAATATAAACCTGCACACAATCACTTGAATCTCTTGTGATCAATCATGCACAGAACGGAGTCTGTTAACAATGGATTATCACAAGATCGTCTTTAGCACTAACAACAGTCTAAAGATCCCCGTCGAAACTCTGAACTAGTTTGAGTGAATATTATATCGGAAGAGAAGATTCTCAAGCATAAACAAACTAGGTGCAATCAGATTTCAACCACCGTTAGTCAATCAAATCAATAAATACAAAAGATAAACCAAAATTATCTAGTTTCCCACTAACGGTACACGCTAGAATTTCTCAATCCCAAAGAAGACTTTAAACTGAGCGGCCGTAAGAGATTTCGCCTAATTAGGTTACTCTCCTCTCCGAATAGGCGGCTACACCAGTAACAACAACAAAAGAGGAAGTCTGTTGTTACGAAGTATTAGTTTGCTAGAAAGACAAACTTCAAGTATTTATAGACAAGGAAGTTTGGACACCAAGGAATTTCCAAAAACGAAAATATTCTCAAGATACTCATTAAAGCACAAATTCGGTTTCCATAATTCCTGGAAATGCTCTGTCCAAAAATAATGATCGAAATCTCTCGGAAAATATAATTAGTAAATGCACATTACTAATTCTTATATTTCCCTACAAAATGAAATTAATAACCTTAATTAAAAGATTCTTAACTTACTTATGTTTCGATCCTGGGATTTTCTTCCTTTAGCTATTAAGGAATAAATTTGAACAATTAAAGAAATAAACATTCACAACACGTGTTCAAAGTATGTCGACATCCTTACTTTGTAAGTACTCTTTCACACTTACAACCTTGAAACCGATTTGTCACACTTCCAAATAAGTTTATAATTGGTTCATCTGACTTTCAAGAACTATGCGATTGATCAAACATACATTCAACCACAATCATGGGTTTAACGGTTCTACCAAAACAAGTTTCGGTTCTACCTTCATGTGAGTACTGTGCATAGTCACACTAGCTTTCCAAAATTCGGTTGACTAGGTACTAGGATCGGTTCCCCACATATTTATGGTATCTAACTTATATGTGTTGCACATGTCCATAGGATCGGTTCCTCTTTGCCTAAAAACGTGTTGCACATGTTCATATGATCGGTTCCCCTTTCTGCTATAAACCTTGCTTCACCCCATACAAGGATCGATCCCACTTTGTGATGTACTGCACCTCTTACTAGGATCGGTTCCCCTTTCCCAAATTTGGTCAGAAAAACACAAACCCGATCATACAATCTCAGGTGATTACTTAAGATCGGTTTCACTAATAAAAGTCATACCAATACATAATTCAGGCCTTTGTGAATAGTTCTACCAAGATCACAAACAAGTTGTGAGTGGTTATACTCAATCACACATATTGGTTGTTCATAAGATAAGCAATGAATAACAAAACCAATAACACCTGGCAATTTCCTTTTCGGTTCACAAACAAGTTTATGAACTTACTTCCTTAGAACACATGTAAAACATTGTTCCCTAGGATGAAATCCTCACCTCATACCCATACATAATCACAATAACATTCAAATGATTATGGCGATGTCTTATCTACAAAGTTTAGTGGTTAAGAAATAAACCTCGTTTTGTATTCCTTAATACCATGTCTATCTAGAGTTCAAATATGCTTCGCAGTTTTGTTTTCAATATGCACGATTTGAAAGATACGTTAGGGAATGAAACAGTTCAAGTCAAATATCACTAACCTCAAGTGGAAGGATGATTGTTGTCGTTGTAGCTCCTTGCTTCTTCACATCTTCAGGACATCACAATACTTGTAATGTCTCATATCCTAATAATTTCAAGCTAACCTATACAAAGTTGACTCTAGTACATAATCAAGCGACTCTTAACATGAGTTTTGATTCACTAAAATATGACAACCAAACTTGACATACCAACGCTTGGTGGGTTCAACCGAGCTATGCTCTAACAGTTGCTACGTAAGTTCTCTTATATCGAGCATGACCAATTGAATTGATCACGTTGTGGTTAATTTGGTTGTGTATTCCAATTAAATTAATCGTGGGTTTTCTTGTGATTAATTTGGTTGTATTTTTTTGATTGGATTAATCATGAATTCTTTTGTGGATAATTCAATTGAATAATTTGGATTCAAATTCATGTTTTCATGTGATTTTATTTTGTCCAAATAAATCCTTCTTTTCTTGTGAAAGTAAGGTCGCCTTTGTTGTTCTTTCGGTAATGACATTTTATGGGGGAGAGTTCATTTTGAACTTGTGCTTAATTGCCAAATCTTTGTGGGGAGTGCGGCTGTGGAATATTAGGGGTTATGTTGTATCTTTATAAACTCCTTGATGATGCATTTAGATTCGGCTTTATGATGGAATCTAAATAAGTTGATATGCTATTCTCTTTTGGTCATGAACTATCTCTGTGAAAATTTCATGAGGATCCCACTATTGTCGTACCTTTGCCAATTTATATTGACAAAAAGGGGGAGAATTAATGTGTAGTGTGATACTACAAATACGCATGGTTTACAGATCATTATGTAAGGAGGAGTGGTTTTCATGTTGAGATGAAGTATTGACTAAGGGGGAGTGATACATATCACCATAGTATTGTTTTCAAAGTTGTGATACAATTGGACTTTGATGTTGTGTAATAATACTATAACACTGTATAACAATGATTGAGAGCATTTTTTCTCATTGTTATCGCTACGGATCTTCAACAACTGTGATGCTGAACTTACAACCTTTAGGATCATGGAGTTCTTGGAAGTGACGAAGATTTCGAGTTGCGTTGAAGATGCCAAGGAGATCAAGCATTTGGATGAAAAGCTACAATTTCTATCTATTTTGTAACCATATGTATCGATAGTTTTGTCACTAAAATTGATAAATGGGGAGATTGTTTCAGCACTTCTCGGTCGAACTCGCATGCATTGCTATCTCAAGCATGTTTGTCAATGTTAGTGATCAAAACTAGAAGTCTTGATTTCTAGCCTATTTATAGATGTCTCAGACTACGACATAGATAGTGTAGTTGAGCTTAGATTTCACACAGTTCATCATTTGAAGACGAAGAAATACTAAGGGGAGCTTGTGTAACTTGTTCGACAAAAGGTATGTGGAGACTTGAACTCATCTATCACTTGGAAAGTCTATTTCTACTATCTCCTATATTGAGACATAATTCGTGTTAAGATATAGTTTTCTATATACACATTTGAGATTTCGAGCTGAGTATATCTCGCTTACATATTTCTCGAATATGTGTTGGTAATCTTTCGCTTCGACCAAGTTCATCTTATATCATGAGAAAATTGCCGAGTAACATCTTACATGGTTTGTGTGGTACAATTATTCGATGTAGGCTTGGAATGTTTCAATATCTTGAAAATTTCTTTGATGCTAATATAGTATGAAAACGTCTATTGTCATTATAGAAGAATATTTCAATGATTGAAATAAAGAGTTAAGAATATAAACATGTTTGGATATAAGCATGTATAGTGTGTTCGCACATTAGTGTATAAATACACAAACCGGGAACCAAGTATATGCATATGTGTGTATACCAAATTGGTGAAGGAGACAAGATAAGTATGCGTACCCGTACGCATACTGGCGGAAGTTTTCCAACCGAAAATATCTGCTGAGTTTGGGAATTACAAACTCTTAAACTAGTCACGGCGGAAGTTTTCGAACTGAAAATTTCTGCTGAGTTTGGAAACTTAACAAACTCAAATCCGGTTGCCTAAGTATGCATACCCGTACGCATACTTAAGCTGGTTATTTTTTCAAATCGGTCAGTTCATGGATTTAAACATTTAAATCATAAGGAATGCAATCTTTGCAAACCGTGGCTATAATTTTTCATGATTGAATTAAGTGAATCAAACCGATTTGGTTTCAATTGTGTTTTCTATAGCAATTGAACAACTCTTTAACTAGTTTCATTTGAGTCATTTGAACTAGTTATGGTTGAGATGAATAAGGTTGATATGAAAATAATCATATGGATAGCCTCGGTTAACTGTTTGTGAACCAACATGGTGTACACGTTTAGGTACGGTTACAACTAAATTAACCACAAGAAAGCGGTCAATTCAATTGGTTATGCTCGTCATAAGAAAACTTACGGAGCAACAACTAATCTGACCACAAGAGAATGATCAATTCAATTGGTTATTCTCAAACATAAGAAAACTTATGGAGCAACACAGTAGATGCACAAAAATGTGGATCGGAGATCGACCAATACTGCGGAATAGACAAGGATTCATTCTATTTTCCATCACTATTTGCACAATGACATACAATAGACTTAATCCTTGTAAACAAAAGTTTTATCCTTTCTTCCATCAAAACAATGACATAAAAGGCTTTAACTTTTGTAATGTCAAAAGTTCATTCTATCTTCTATCAACACTTTCATACCGACATAATAGAGATAACTTTTGAACAAGTATGGGACAGTCACAGGTTCACGGACGTAAACAACATATCCCATAACAATTTGCAATATATAAAATCATAAATATTAAAATTGCAAAAATCATCTTCCAAATAACTTAGAATGAATAAATCTAAAAACATTGAAGATGAAAATCGCTGGACATAGCTATGTGTACTCACAATAATGGCTATTCCAAAACCTAGTTATATTCTTCAAAAAAATAATATTTACTAGACATTGAGACCTCTGAAGAATTATTTATCGTCCCCGAACTCCTTGTCGTCAACAGCCATGGGAACATAAGGTTCATGGAGAGAGGAGTCAATTCCAACAAACCTTCTAGGCTGATGATGTCGAACCAGGGCCTTCTGAATTTCGAGAGTTCTCATAACAAAAGCCTTTATTTGTTGAATCTCCTTCCGTGGTTCCTTCAACTCTTCAAGAATATCAGAAAACTTTTGAGAATTTGAAGGAACAACTCTTGGCTTCCTCACATTCCTTCTTTTTCTCTTCAAAGTTGGAGGTAACAGAGATTTTTCCTTTTCTTCATGATTGATGGCTTAACAATCATATTAACATCTTTTCCATCAGAACACATGATGCTTGGAGTCTCCATACGTGTATTGGTTTGTGAGAGGAAATCACAATTTAAACTCAACAGTCAGTCTTAAGATGAAAAGAGTTTCAGATAAGGAAAAAAGATGTAGGGTCACGGAACCTTAAACATCACAGGTTCATGCACGCTCAATTCACAACCTTAAAGAGAGTAAAATTGTCGAAAATAATCCTCTTTTTATTGAATACACAGGTAAGTCTCTTCCAATATCAATTGAAAAGGGCGAATTCCAAATTTGCAAACCAAAGAAAAAACAAACTAAAAAGAAAAACTACTTTTCTTTTCTTAAAGCCCGAGGTTTGCACAATCTTGTCTATTTTTGATCAGGCACATGAGACAAGATGCACGAAAACAACAGAATCAAGTTGTGCTTCGGTGAACAACAATTTGTCCACCATCCCCTTTTTGAAAGGAATTCATAGAACTCTGTCTATCAAATTGTTTAGACCATAATCTTTTCTCTAGTGGTCTTGACCTATCTTTGGAAACCAATTTCTTTGAAGAGGATAAAATCTTACATACCTTAGCAGGTTTTTGAACAAGTTTGAGCTTGTTTGTTAGGCGATTTTCTCTTCTTTGAAGTCTCTTGACATGTCTCATATTGTGTTTGTACTTGAAACACTTTGAAAGTTCATGACCCTTGAGTGAACAATAAGAACATGTCACTGGATAAGATGATTCAGACGCTCGAGATGTGCAAGCTGCTAGGCACAGAGTGGAACCTGAAAAATCAAACATAGAGTTTCCAACAGAAAGGTTAATTTCTTCTTCCATATTGGTTGAGTCTTCTTCTGGAAGGATATCAAGATTGATGTATGTATTGCTACAATTATCAAAATCAATATCTTCACAGAGAAGTGCAACACTTGATTTTTCGTCTTCGTTGGAATCACAGTTATCAGACATTTCATCAAGGGTTGCAGCAAGACCTTTGTTTCCAATGTATTTTCTATGGTTCGGACACTCATTCGCAAAATGACCAAAACCTTTACACTTAAAGCAATGTGGCATATCCTCGTCATCAGCCTCGTCACCATACCTGTTTTTAGGAGGAATGCGATTGTGAGGTTTAACTGATGACCTAGGTTTGTCTCTGGAAAACCGTTTACTTCTTTTCAATAGAAGATCCCTAAACTATCTAGTGATCATAGAGACTGATTTGTCAAGATCTTCATCTGGTGAACCAGTCTCAGAAAGATCATCCTCAGAGACAAACACTTTTACTTTTGTCAAGTAATTTAGTGTTTCTTTGTGCTTTGAAGGCAACATCCTTTCCAATTTCGGATGTATGCTCATGATCAAAGATCTTTAGCTTCCCAACCAACGTATTTCTGGAGAGAATATCAAGGTTATTTCCTTCAACGATGACATGCTTATTAGAATCATATCTAGATGGCATCGACCTGAGAATTTTAATCACAATGTCCTTTTTAGAAATAGTCTTACCCAATGCAAAAGATGCATTAACAATTTCACACACTTTGTGATTAAACTCATCAAATGAATCTTCATCTGCCATATAAAGGTTTTCGCAATCGAAATTAAGGTTTTGAAGCCTAGCTTCCTTTTCAATGGTATTTCATTCGAATACGGTTTCTAAGATATCCCAAGCATCTTTAGACCGAATACACGTAGTCACATGGTGCTGAAGATCTAGGGTAATGACATGTATAATGGCATTCAAACCATCGGAGTTTTGCTTTGCAGCAAGTATCTCTGCAGCATCGTATGCACCAATGTTCTTTGGAACAGTCGCATTCCATACTGCCACAATGGGAGCATCATAGACATTAACTACATAAACCCATGATTGAAAATCACGTGCTTGAAGAAAGGCACGCATAGCAATTTTCCACCACAAGTAATTTGAGCCATCGAAGACTGGTGGTACGTTTATAGATATAACACCTCTGTCCATATCAGATTGCTAAAAACACAGACTTGTAAGGTCTTTAATGTGTTTGCATGCTCTGATACCAATTGAAAATGCGGGGTCTAACAACCACGCCCAACAATTCGTTTGGAAATCTTAGAGCACTTACTCCAATACACTTTCTAGAGAATCAACTAGACAGTCAGACTCAATCTAAAATAAAGTATATCAAAGAGTTTAATATCTCTAACTCTTAATTCAATCTGCAATCAACAAATAGAAATTTGCGATACCGATTGAATATAAGAGGAATTACTTGAACGGTACCAAAGACAAATGTTCAAGTGTCAATCAATGTAAATCAACAACCAAAGGTTGGATATTCTAATTGATTGATCTTAATGCACAACCCTGTGATATTTTAATTATATAACAAAATATAATGCGGAAAAGAAATAACACATACACCAGAATTTTGTTAACGAGGAAACCGCAAATGCAGAAAAACCCCGGGACCTAGTCCAGATTGAACATGACATTGTATTAAGCCGCTACAGACACTAGCCTACTACCAATTAACTTCGGACTGGACTGTAGTTAAACCCTAATCAATCTCGCACTGATTCAAGGTACAGTTGCGCTCCTTACGTCTCTGATCCCAGCAGGATACTACGCACTTGATTCCCTTAGCTGATCTTACCCACAACTAAGAGTTGCTACGACCCAAAGTCGAAGACTTGATAAACAAATCTGTCTCACACAGAAAAGTATATAGGATTGAATGAATCTGTCTCCCACAGAAATACCCAAGAGTTTTTGTTCCGTCTTTTGATAAATCAAGGTGAACATGAACCAATTGACAAACCGGATTTATATTCCCGAAGAACAGCCTAGTATTATCAATCACCTCACAATAAACTTAATCGACTAGCGAAACAAGTTATTGTGGAATCACAAACGATGAGACGAAGGTGTTTGTGATTACTTTTCTATCTTGCCTACCGAAGATATAAATCTCAAGCCAATTTTACAATTGCACTCAATCACGATAGAAACAACAACATCAGATCACGCAACTACAAAGAGAATAGTTGGGTCTGGCTTCACAGTCCCAATGAAGTCTTCAAGTCGTTAACCTACAGGGTCTCAAGAAGAAACCTAAGGATAAAGGAGAATCGACTCTAATTATGCAACTAGTAGCACACATGAGGTATGGGAATTAGGTTTCCCAGTCGCTAGAGTTCTCCTTTATATAATTTTCAAATCAGGGTTTTCAATCCAAGTTACCTTGGTAACAAAGTATTCAATATTCACCGTTAGATGAATAACCTGATTCAACCATGCTAATATCTTTCAACCGTTAGATCGAACTTAGCTTGTTACACACAAATGAAATGTACCCTCATTTAGGTTTATGTAACCGTACCCAAACGTGTATACCATGTTGGTTCACAAATAGTTAACCGAGGTTATCCATATGATTAATCTCATATCAACCTTATTCATCTTAACCATAACTAGTTCAAATGATTCAAATGAAACTAGATAAAGAGTTGTTCAATTGCCATATTCACATGGATTTATACAAGAACATAATTGAAGCAAAATCGGTTTGATTCATTCGAATCAATAAATGAACATTATAGCCACGATTTGCAAAGATTGCATTCCTTATTGATTAATGTTTTAGGTTCATGTACAACCGATTTTAGAAAGTAACTACTTAAGTATGCGTACAGGTATGCGTACTTAAGTAACCGGATTTGAGTTTGTTTTAGTTTTCAAACTCAGCAGAAATTCACAGATGTGAACTTTCGGCCAGTATGCGTACGGGTACGCGTACTTTAAGTAACTTGATGAGTTTGGTTTTGGATTTCAAACTTAGCAGAAATTCACGGACTTGAACTTCCGCCAGTATGCGTAGGGGTACGCATACTTACCCAGTCTCCTACAACCTTATTGTATTCACACAAGTATGCATACTTTAGGCTCTCGGTTTTGGACTTATACACTAATGTGCGAACACACTATGATTATATCCAAAGATTGTTACAAGATTCTAAACTCTTTATTTCAATCATTGAAACATTCTTCTATAATGACAGTAGCCGTTTTCACACACTATTTGCATCAAAGCAATTTTCAAGATATTGAAGTAATCATTATCGAAACTTTCCAAGTCTCACACCAAATGATTGTATCACAAAAACCATGTAAGATGTTACTCGAAAATTTTCTCATGATATAAGATGAACTTGGTCGAAGCGAAAGCTTACCAACACATATTTCGAGAAATATGTAAGCAAGATATACTCAACTCGAAATCTTATATGTGTATAGAGAAAACTATATCGTAACACGACTTATATCTCAATATAGGATATAGTGTAGAAATAGACTTTCCAGGTGATAGATGAGTTTAAGTCTCCACGTACCTTTTGTCGATGAAGTTCCACAAGCTCTCCTTAGTAGTTCTTCGTCTTCAATTGATAAATGCCATGAAGTATAAGCTCAACTACAAAAACTATGTCCTAGTCCGAGACATCTATAAATAGGATAGAAGTCAAGACTTATAGTTTTGATCACTAACATTGACAAAAATGCTTGAGATAGCAACGCATGCGAGTTCGACCGAGCAGTGCTCTAACAGTTTGCGTACCCGTTTGCAAACTTATGTGGTTAAGTTCTAAAATCGGCTAAGTATGTTTTCATACTCATGAACAAATACATTTATAAATTAACGAGGAAACCGCAAATGCGGAAAACCCCCGGGAACTTGTCCAGAATCGAATACTCTCATGATTAAGCCGCTATACAAAATCAAACCAACTTCGTATAGTTGAGACCAAGCAACTAAACCTATAGTTCACCTAGTTCCGTCTGTATTCCCACGCCTCAAACTTGTAATAAGTCACGTACTTGGAACAATTTCTTTGGTTCGTATACCAAACAGTAAAGGAACAACAAATCTGTTTGGTAACAACTCTTTTCAACCAAGTGATGTGAGTTCGACAAAAGGCTTTCCAGTTTATCCCAATAAACTCCTTTTTCAGGTCCTTAGATCTATCTTATAACAAATACCAAATTAATTGTCAAGATTTTGCAAAGAATTGTATTGATGTCGATCAATACTTTGAATCACAAAGAATTGTATTGATGTCGATCTACTCAACTAATCAATCCAATCTACCACAAGGATAAACCGATTATAATTGGATCATCTTTAATCAAAACAAGTATTGTGCACACCAAAGATTATGAACCCAAATCAGAAATCTTCTTCATCCTCAAATCTTCTTAGATCTTAAATAAACATCTACACACAATCAACTTGAATCTCTTGTGATCAATCATGCACAAAACGGAGTCTGTTGACAATGGATTATCACAAGACGTCTTTAGGTCTACAAACAGTCTAAAGATCCCCGTCAAACTTCGATCTAGTTTGAGTGAATCTTATATCAAAAGAGAAGATTCCCAAGCATAAACAAACTAGGTGCAATCAAATTTCAACATCGTTAGTCAATCAAATCAATCGAAAACAAAAGATAAACCGCAATTATCTAGTTTCCCACCAACGGTACTAATAGGGCTTCTCAATCCCAAAGAAGTCTTTAAACCGAGCGGCCATAAGAGATTTCGCCTAATTAGGTTACTTTCCTCTCCGAATAGGCGGCTCCACCAGTAACAACACAACTAGGTAGTTTTGCTGGCTCTGAGGATTAGTTTGCTCGAAATGCAAACTTTGATATTAATAGACCAAGGAAGTTTGGACACCGAGGAATTTCCAAAGCCGAAAATATTCTCAAGATATGCAATATATTCCAAATTCGGTTTCCATAATTCCTGGAAATGTTTTATCCAAACATTGATCGAAAATGTCTTAGAAAAATATCCAACTAGTAAATGCACATTGCTAATTTTCATTTTCCAAAAATTAAATTAAAAACCTTAATTAAAAGATTCTCAATTTATTTTTTCGATCCGAGATTTTTTCCTTTAACTATTAAGGAATATCTTTGAACAATAAAAGATAAGCGATTCTGCACATGTTCAAAGTATGTCGACATCTTAACTTTATAAGTCCTCTTTCATACTTACAATCTTGAAACCGATTTGCCACACTTCCAAACAAGTTTAGAATTGGTTCATCTGACTTTCGAGAAATATGTGATTGATTAAGAACACTCAATCACCAAACATGGGTTTCACGGTTCTACCAAAACAAGTTTCGGTTCTACCTCCATGTGGGTACTGGAATTAGTCACACTAGCTTTCCAAAAATTCGGTTGACTAGGTACTAGGATCGGTTCCCACATATGTATGGTATCTAACTTGTATTTGTTGCACATGTCCATAGGATCAGTTCCCAATGTCTAAAAACGTGTTGCACATGTTCATAAGATCGGATCCCAATATCTAGAAACTTGCTGCACCTCATACAAGGATCGATCCCCATTTGTGATCGGTTGCACCTATTACTAGGATTGGTTCCCCTTTGCCTACAGTTGGTCATACCAATTACAAAAAAATCGATCATACCATCTCAAGTGATTACTTAAGATCGGTTTCACTAATAAAAGTCATACCAATACAAAAGTCAGGCCTGGTGAATAGTTTTACCAAGAACATAAATAAGTCATGAGCGGTTATACTAATCACATATATTGGTAGTTCAAAAGATATGCAATGAATAACAATACCAATAATCCTAGCAATTTCCCTTTCGATTCACGAAACAAGTTCATGAATTTATTTCCTTTAAACGAATGTAAAACATTGTTTCCTAGGATGAAATCTTCACCTCATACCCATACATAATCACAATAGCATTCAAACGATTATGTCGATGTCTTATATACGAAGTTCAAAAGATAAGCATTATACTTCGTATTGTATTCCTTAATACTACGTCTAACTAGAGTATAATCATTCATGCTTCGCAGTTATGTTTTCAATATGCACAACTTGGAAGATACGTTAGGGAATGAAACAGTTCAAGTCAAATATCTCTAACCTCAATTGGAAGGATGATGTTGTCGTTGTAACTCCTTACTTCTTCACTTCTTCAAGTATTCTTAATAATTGTAATCTCTCATATCCTAATACTTTCAAGCTAACTTATACGAAGTTGAATCTAGTACATAATCAAGCGACTCTTTAAATGAGTTTTAGTTCACTAAAATATGACAACCAAACTTGACATACCAACGCTTGGTGGGTTCAACCGAGCTATGCTTTAACAATCTCCCCTTTTGTCAATTTTAGTGACAACTCTTACATCATATTGATTAACAAATTACAAGAATTCATTACACATACGCTTGATTCCCGAATTCAACATCACAATAACCTGTATACATTCAATACATAAATGCCGTTGTTGATATTATAATAACAAAGCTAATACTCCCCCTAAAGGTAACATAGGTAGATTTTATCAATCCGCACGTCTTTGTTATTCCTTTGTAGTCCATATAACTACAAGTATCAATATGATATGCTACTCCCCCTTAGTCTATGCTTTACTCTTTCGTTAGATAAATGTTTAAGCACCAATGTCCTTTCCCTTAGGGATACCAATCAATATAAATCAATACCAGTATCACTGGTTTACTCCATATATTTCTCTCCCTTTTTGTCACAAAATGACAAAGATACGAGAAAATAAAGGACAAACCGAAAGGATCTTACAAATCTCACAAGACTTGCAACCTATAGAGTTAAGCACGAGGGTTCCACACACCATTTTTGATAACCAATATCAAAACCGAAACTACAAAGTAATTTTGTTTTGATATGATACCAAGGAAACAATTTCCCAAAGTAATTTTCCCTAATATTTTAGCAAACCAAAAATCGACTAAGCACCTTAGTTCCTTTGCTAAAACGATTGTACAAATACAATCGCTTATTCGATAAGACCAAAATAAAGATAACTCTATTTTTCTCATCAGGTTCTAATTATCCATATAACTTAGACCTTTCACTTTTAAACAAGACAAGTACTAGGTTAGTTAACTAGCATTTCTTGTTAAGGCATTCGATTAGACTTGAATAACCGAAACCTCCACTTTGATAAGTCTAATTAAGATCAAAATTAACTTAGTTTATCTTATCCGTAATCGAATTGGACTAAACAATCATCCCGAAAACCTTTTCTTTCGTTAAGCCATAAACAATTCATACAAACCAATTAAATCAACTTGCATAATTATTTACCTCAACCGGAAGAAATTGAAACAACATAGACATTAAAGCATCGCAATTGCATCGAAATTTTGTAAGCCTAAACGATTGATACCAAACAATAAAGCAAGATAACAATAGTTTTTCTTAACCGGAAGCAATTGAATCACACACACATCCATACACAAATAGTGGAATAAAACATCAATTGTACCGAAATTTTGTTAAGCAAAAGAAATAAATATACACAATAAACTCAGGCTTTTCTTAAACAGGAAAACGATTAACTAACAAAGTCGTTACCTCAAATTTCGCATCCTCTTCTCCAATATGTTTGCATCTTCTTCCAGGGAGAATTGATACCTACATATCATTATGTTGTCATCCTTATGCAAAACCAAAGAGCAACAACAACCAACCTTTACCAGAGAAAGGTTGAAAATCGGTTTTTAACTATTGCAAGAAAAAGTTGAAAACCCCGAAACACACATGCTTTTATGCTAAACCAAACGATTCAACATATTGTTTCAATCAGAACCCCTCATGATCCTTTGATAAAACCTACCAACATGGGTTAGAACTTAATCCTGCTAAACAAAAAAGTCACCCAATCCATTAGGGTTCACAACATATGAGATCGAATATTAAGGTCAGAAAACCGAAATTAAACATCCCATAAACATACATAGCAATAAGATAAAGCATTCAAGCACAAGCTATGTAAACGAAAAACTATCACACGAAAAATTATAAACCAAATAATTTTATTTATAATAAGATAGTTTTATTCATAATAGACTTAATACAATTATTGAAAAATATCAAAAAATGATGTCTATTTTCCCTTGCAACTCAGTCCTTCATATCAATGCTAAATGAAGGCGGAGTATTACTTTCAGTGATAACCTTGTTGCTTGACCAGAATTTCTTGCAGGAGAGAAATTTTCGTGAAGGATTCTGCAAGAGCATGTAATTATGTCTTTGATTGAACACAAAAGTATGTCAATGCTTCAATACACTGATCTTTCTTCAACATATTCTCTCTTTCCTTCTTGCTAAGCCAATCTCTCTTTTTGATTTTGCTCTTAATATCAAGAGAAGATGCAGACTTAATCTTAAGTTGATCTTTCTGATATAGCATCTTACAAAGAGAAGATGTTGGATCCAGACTCATGGTTCGGACAAGGAATGACCAAAGAAGGATAATGATCTTTTTATAATTTTCATACTTCCGAAAATATAATATTCCTATAAATACGAATATATCAAATATTTTTCAAATACTAGATTTTATTCCCATAATCTACACATAAGTGCCTTGATTTTTCTTCTTCCTCACTCAAAATTCGGCACACATGGTGATGAAAGAATTCTAATACCGATCAGGTGGTATTAGTATGAGATTTTATCTCATTATGGAATTTTGAACAACCAGAGTGTCCTTGATCTAGTATCGTATGAGAAATTCTCCTCTTGTTACCTCGAACTAGCGAAGTATCTTGAGATTGACCTGGGTTGCCTATGCAACTTTTAGCAATTCTGTTTTTGAGACAGTTTTTGCATCTTGTCTTATTTTTCCCTTTACCATTAGATGATTTAATAACATTGGAAGACATGTCCATTTTTAAAATGGGTAAATCACTAATGGAGGAGGAAGAAATAAGATTGACAACTAATGCAATATTAGTTGTTCCCTCTTCTTGAGAATTGTATGAATCAGAGCTATCATCTAGAGTTACATCCAGAGCCTTGCTTCCAGTGTATTTCTTAAGATTGGGACAGTCTTTAGCAATATGACCAAACCCTTTACACTTAAAGCACTGCGGCTGATATTCATCATCTTCTTCATGATCCTTTTTGACAGGAACTCGATCATGTGGGTGAGAATATCGATGAGTATCCTTTATAAATCTCTTATTTTGTTTCTTTGAGAGATCTCGAAACTGTCTAGTAATAAATGATAATGATTGTTCAATTTCATCATCAGAATTTTCTGCAATCGGTTCATCTGAGTTATCCATTTGTCTATTCCTCTCCATTGGAGCTTTCAGAATTTTTGCAGCTTTAAAAGCGATTCCTTTACTTTGAATAGACTGTGATTCTTGATCAAATATCTTTAACTTTCCAACGAGTGTGCTTCATGAGAGAGTTGAGAGATCATTTGCTTCTATGATTGCATGATTCTTAGAATCGTATCTTGGTGGCCAGGATCTGAGAATTTTGCACACTATATCTCTTTCAAAGATAGTCTTTCCAAGAGAGAAAGAAGCATTAATTATATCAGAGAGTTTAAGATGAAACTCTTCAAAAGTGTCGTTGTCATCCATTCGAAGGTTTTCCCAATCAGACGTAAGAGTTTGAAGTCTAGCTTCTTTCTATGAAGTGTTTCATTCGAATACTATATGAAGATTATCCCAAGCTTCTTTCGAAGTTTGACATGTTGATATATGATTTTGTAGATCACGACTTACAACATGTATTATAGCATTCAAACCATCTGAATTCTGCTTTACAAGAGCCTTTTCTTCATTTGAAAAATCTAATAAACGTTTAAACTCAGTGTTAGAGCATTGCTCGGTCAAACTCGCATTCGTTGCTATCTCAAGCATGTTTTTCAATGTTAGTGATCAAAACTATAAGTCTTGATTTCTAGTCTATTATAGCTAAGTCTCGGATTAGGATAGAAAATATAGTTGAGCTCAAGGACTTCATGGCGATTCATCATACAATTAGAAGATCTACTCAAGGAACCGGTGGAACTACTCGACAAAAAGGTATGTGTAGACTTAAACTTATCTATCACTCAAAAGTCTATCTACTCTATCTCCTACTCTTTGAGACAAGAAGTCGTATGCTATATGTATAGACTTTGATTATACACATTTGGTATTTCGAGCCGAGTATACCTCGCCTATCTATATCTCGAAATATGTGTTTCTAAGCTTTTCGCTTCGATCAAGTTTATCTATACCATGTGACGAAAGTCATGATATGTTTCAATCATCTTGAAAACTGCTTTGACGAGAAATGGTGTAACAACTATATAACGTCCTCTAAGAATTTTTCAATGATTGAAATGAGAGTTTAGATTACATAAACAATGATGGACATAAGCATTGTTGTGGAAACACATTTATGTATAAGTCATATTCCTTGAACCAAAGTTTGCGAACTTTGTTGATCAAGAGAACCGGAAGAATGGCGTGAGCCAAGTAAACGAACTCAGTCCATGAACTGCTGAAGTTCTCAAACCCGAGAATTTCTGTTGGAGTTGACAAACTACTTGCGTGAAGCTAAGTCCGCGAACTCAGTCTGCGAACCGGCGAAGTTCTCATACCCGAGAATTTCTGTTGGAGTTTGTAAATTCTGCCTGGTAACTTAAGTCCGCGAACCTAGTATGCGAACTTGAGAAGGTTATATATCTGAAGATGATTTCTGAACTTAAACTTAAAAAGACTAAGGAATGCAGTTTGCAAATCGTGGCTATAAACGTTCCTGAACCGATTCAAGTGAATCAAATCATCTTTGCTTCAATTGTGTCTTGTGTAGTACATAAGATTTTCTTGCAATTGAAAAACTCTCTAACTAGTTCATTTGAAGTCATTTGAACTAGTTACAGTGAAGAAGAATGTGGTTGATATGAAATTATCATATGGCTAACCTTTTGGTTAACTATTGTTGAACTAACAAGTGCATACGTTTTGGTACGGTTAACAAACCTAGAAGCGTGCATTGTCAAGTGTGTGTAACAAGTTAAGTTTTCGATCTAACAGTTGAGAAATATTAGCTTAAATCTAAATAAGGTTTTCATCTAACGGTGAATATTGAATGCTTTGTTACTAAGCTAACATTGATTGCAAACCCTAATTTGAAAGACTATATAAAGGAGACATATAGTATTGTGCAAAACTAATCCCCACACCTTACATGTGATACTAGTTTGCATGCTAGAGTCGATTCTCCTTTAACCTTTGGTTTTATTCTTCTAAAACCAGGTTAACGACTTAAACACTTCATTGGGATTGTGAAGCCAGACCGATACTACTTTTATCGTAGTTGTGTGATCTGATATTGCATTTTCTATCGTACGAGTACAATCAGATTGATTGTCTTGAGAGTGATATCTCCGATAGGGAAGATATAAAAAATAATCACAAACATCTTTGTCTCAATGTTTGTGATTCTGCAACATCTTGTTTCGCTACCATACGATTAAGATTGTTGTGAGGTGATTGATAACTCTAGGCTGTTCTTCGGGAATATAAGACTAGATTACCAATTGGTTCCTGTTCACCTTGATTATTATCAAAATACGAAACAAAACCTTTTGGGTTTATCTGTGGGAGACAGATTGATCATTTGATAGACTTGTCTGTGTGAGACAGATTTGTTTATTGTCAAAGTTTGCGATTTTGGGTCGTAACAACTCTTAGTTGTGGGTGAGATCAGCTAAGGGAATCAAGTGCGTAGTATCCTGCTGGGATCAAAGGCGTAGAAGCATAAATGTTCCTTGGATCAGTGGGAGATTTATTGGGTTTCAACTACAGTCCAGTCCGAAGTTAGCTTGGAGTAGGCTAGTGTCTGTAGCGGCTACAGTGTGTGTTCAATCTGGAGTAGGTCCCGGGGTTTTTCTGCATTTGCGGTTTCCTCGTTAACAAAATTTCCGGTGTCTGTGTTATTTCAATTTTAGCATTATATTGTTTTATGTTTATAATTGAAATAATACAGGTTGTGTGTTAGATCATCAATTAGAGTAATCCAACCTTTGGTTGTTGATTGTCATTGATTGATCCTTGGATATTGGTCTTTGGTACCATCCAAGTTATTCTTTCTGTTTGATTAAAGACTTGCTGATTTCTATTAGCTCGAGTATATCAAAACAAGAGAGAGATATTAACTCCTTGATATACTTTAAGCTAGATTGAGTATGACGGTCTAGTTTATTCTCTAGCAAAGTATATTGGAGATAGTCTATACAGATTGCTAAGAGAAATATTGGGTGGTGTTGTTAGACCCTGTCTTTTTCAATTGGTATCAGAGTAGGAAAACAAGTTTAAGACCTCACAAGTCTGTGTTTGTAGCAATCTGACTCTATGGAGAAGAGCATCTCTGATAACACAACATCAGTTTAGAGACTTTCAGATATGTTTCAAAGACCTGAAACTTCTGAGAAAACCCCTTACTCTCGTCCAGCAACTGAATCTACATTCAACTGGGAAAAATCTCTTGATGAACGGTTGGATGATCTTTCGGACGATAGTGATTCAGAAGAAGGACAAAGTATTGATGAGGAAGTCTCTAAATATATCAAGTTTTTTGGATGTGATTTGAAAGAAAAAAAGTCCATAACTTACTTGAGAAAATACATGGGTCATCTTTGTCAAGAAACAAGAAGTTGAGAAAACCCTTTAAAGGATATGATGGTGGGTACAGGCTCTTACAATCTACCGTTAAAGATCACAAAGAAGAAGTTTGCTCAAAAAGGATCGAATGTGATAACCTTCTTCGAAATCTCTTCATGTTGAAAGAAAGACTTGCAGAAAATGAAGCAAGATGTGAATCTCAACAAATATGTTTTAACGACAGAGAACGCAGTCTTCTTTCCAAAGAAAAATCCTTGGAGACTAAACTGGAAGCTTCCCTTAATAAAGTGTACTAGAAGAGATTCTGGAAAAATTCAATTCTAGCTCCACAAAATTACCCTCTATGCTTGGAGCATGTACAGAACATCGTGATGCACGTGGTCTGGGATATAAATGAATAGACGCTCCAAAAACTGGTAAGATCAATTTTGTTAAAGCTTGTGATAATTCTTTATGTGAAAAACCCTTGGCAGTCTGCAATGATTCTAAAAAACAGGATTCTACTCCTTCTAAACCTGCTCGCAAGAGAACAATTAAAAGTAATTCCTTTAACTGCTATTATTGTGGAAATAAAGGACACTCTGAGCAAATATGTCGTTATCGGTTGAGGAATGAAAAACTTCAGAACATTCTTGCATGAATGTCTAAGGAAGTTACTAAACCGGTTTCCCACATTGTTGGAGTAAAAGGCATTTTGAACACTCGAAGAATGCACTGTGATAAGTCCCTTCTTAATTGCATGTTCAAAACGAAAAATGCCTACAATAATAGAAGAAAGAGTACCAAAAGAATGAATGATCAGGTAAATCACCCTGAAAAAGGAAAAAAACATAGAAGAAGAAAAGTTAATTACCTCTTCACTCCCTGAAGGAAGCTGCAAATCCAAAACTTTTGCTCCAGACTTCATTCATATCAAAAATCGAGTCTCAGAACTGAAAATCAGCGTAAATCGACTCAAACAGAGCATCAAGAAAACATGGAAAACAGTCGACTCAGGTACTCCTATATTTTCTCTTGATAACACTTCTTTTAATATGACACGTAAGAAGGAAAAAGAAGAAGAAGAAGTGAATATTGATAAGCTTATTTCTCATCTTATTACACTATGACTGCTTTAGACTGCATCCCTCTTTTTATTTTAAAGAAGGATGCTCATGAGTCTCAAGAAAGTTGTCTTGAGAAAGCTGTCAAAGTTGTTCTGTGTTCTTAGTCAAAGGTCTTTTTCTTTTCTTTTAAGAGTTCTTGTTCCTATTGTCTGTTTCTCGGAATTTCAGTCTCGAAATTGTTTCGTGCAATTGGGATTCTACGGGTCTCACATAGGCTTTGACCTAAAAGTACATGTACCAAACCCACACAGACTTTACGGTTTCTAGGGTTTATTTGGGATACCTTAAATATTGTGTTCCATAAGATGAAAAGATTCTACTGAATTCGTCTGGCGTGTGCACAATAGATAGAAGCAATAAGATTGATGAAGTCGAGAAGGGCAAAACTAATGAGTTGATTCCAGTTTCCATAACATGCTTTCATGCTGTTGATCATGAAAACAAACTACTAGTTTAGATATCATCACAGCTGGTAGGAAACCTTCTTAGAGACTTTGAAGTAGTTCGTGAACAAGTCGGGATTGCAACAAGGAATCTTGATTTTCAGAAGAACAAACTAACGAAAACAATTGATGAACTCGTCCATGTTTAATTTATAGTTGCTGACAGGGTTTAGGTTGTTTCAAGTCTTTTTTCTAGGTTCTTTTTGTTTCCTAGTATGTCTTCTTTTTGGTTTAGTTGAAAGAATAACTAGTGATTTGAATAGCAATGATTGTGACTACACATATATATTATGTTTCATCTTCTTGTTCTTTTTTCGGTTTATTGGTTTAAATTATAAAAATATTTGGAGGTTGATGTTTTGCAGTATTAATCTTTATGATTTGATATATTGCAATTTGTTACGGGATATTGGTGTTTACGTCCGTGAACTATGTTTGTCCATACTTTGTCAAAAGTAAATTCGTTCGTGATTGGTATTCACGAACTGGTAAAAGAATGAATGGACTTTTGACAAATACCAAAGTTAAGCCTATATTATCAAACATTTGATGGAAGATAGGTTAAAATATTTTGTTTTCAAGGATTATGTCTATTAATTGTCGTTATGCAAATAGTGATTGAAGATAGAATGAATCCTTGTGTATTCCGCAGTATTGATCATCCCTGATCCATATTTTATGTATTAATGTGAGGCTCCGTAATGTATCTTATGTTGAGCACTATACAACCAAGTTGATCTTTTAGCTTAGTTGGTGTTCCGTGAGATATGTTATGTCGAGCATATTGAACTAAATTAATCATCTTGTTTGGTTATTTAGTTATTGCTCCGTAAATTTTCTTATGTCGAGCAAAACAAATGACAATTAAATTGATTACTTTTGTGATTAGTTTGGTTGTGTATTCCAATTAGATTAATTATGGGTTTTCTTGTAATTAATATAGTTGGGTAGTTTCGTGTCTCCATAAGTTCTCTTATGTTGAGCATAATCAATTGAATTGATCACCTCTTGTGTTTAATTTGATTGTGTATTCCGATTAAATTAATCTTGGGTTTACTTGTGATTAATTTGATTGAGTTCTTTGGATATAAAAATCGTTCTTATGGTTTTTGGTGCCCAATAAAATCCTTCTTTTCTTTTGAAATTAAGGTCGCTCTTGTTGTTCTTTCGGGAATGACATCTAATGGGGGAGAGTTCCTTTGAACTTGTGCTTAATGGTTATATCTTGAGGGGTGTGCGGCTGTGGAATTTTAGAGGGGTTATCTTGTACCTTTAAACTCCTTGATGAATGCATTTAGCTTCGGCTTATGATTGCATCTAAATTAGTTGGTATATATTTTTTTTCTTTTTGTCATGAAATGTCTCTCTCGGAAATTTCATTATGATCCCGTTCTTGTACCTTTGCCAATTTTATTGACAAAAAGGGGGAGAATTAATATGTAGTTCATACTACAAATACATAGTGTTTTCGGATCATTATGTAAGGGGGAGTGGTTTCCATGTGAGATGGAGTATTGACTAAGGGGGAGTGATACATATCACCATAGTATTATTATTGAAGTTGTGATACAATTGAACTTTGACGCCGTGTAATAATACTATGACATTGTATAACAATGATCGAGAACTATGTTTTCTCATTGTTATAGCTACAGATCTTCAACAACGGTGATCCTAAACTTACAACCTTTGGGATCATTGGAGTACTTGGAAGTGACGAAGATTTCGAGGAATGTTGAAGATTAGACATGTGGAATAGGAGCTACTAAAGTTTCTTTATCTTTTTTGTATTCCATATGTATTGATAGTTTTGTCACTAAAATTGACAAAGGAGGAGATTGCTAGAGCATTGCTCGGTCGAACTCGTATCCATTGCTATCTCAAGCATGTTTGTAAATGTTAGTGATCAAAACTATAAGACTTGATTTCTAGTCTATTATAGCTAAGTCTCGGACAAGGATATAAAGTGTAGTTGAGCTCAAGGACTTCATGGCGATTTATCATACAAGTAGAAGAACTACTCAAGGAACCAGTGGAACTTCTCGACAAAAAGGTATGTAAAGACTTGAACTTATCTATCACTCAAAAGTATATCTACTCTATCTCCTACTTTTTGAGACAAGAAGTCGTATGCTATATATATAGACTTTGATTATACACATTTGGTATTTCGAGCCGAGTATACCTCGCCTATCTATATCTCGAAATATGTGTTGGTAAGCTTTTCGCTTCGATCAAGTTTTTCTTTACCATGTGATGAAAGTCATGGTATGTTTCAATCATCTTGTAAATTGCTTTGACGAGAAATGGTGTAACAACTGTATAACGTCCTCTAAGAATGTTTCAATAATTGAAATGAGAGTTTAGATCACATAACCAATGGTGGACATAAGCATTGTTGTGGAAACACATTTATGTATAAGTCCTATTCCTTGAACAAAAGTTTGCGAACTTTTTTGATCAAGAAAACCGGAAGAATGGCGTGAGCCAATTCCGCGAACTCAGTCCGCGAACTGCTGAAGTTCTCAAACCCGAGAATTTCTGCTGGAGTTGGCAAACTACTTGCGTGAAGCTAAGTCCGCGAACTCAGTCCACGAACCGGCGAAGTTCTCATACCCGAGAATTTCTGCTGGAGTTTGTAAACTCTGCCCGGTAACCTAAGTCTGCGAACCTAGTCTGCGAAATTGAGAAGGTTATATATCTGAAGATGATTTCTGAACTTAAACTTAAAAAGACTAAGGAATGCAGTTTGCAAACCGTGGCTATAAAAGTTCATGAACCTATTCAAGTGAATCAAATCATCTTTGCTTTAATTGTGTCTTGTGTAGTACATAAGATTTTCTTGCAATTCAACAACTCTCTAACTAGTTCATTTGAAGTCATTTGAAATAGTTATGGTGAAGAAGAAGGTGGTTGATATGAAATGCTCATATGGCTAACCTTTTGGTTAACTATTGTGGAACCAACAAGTGCATAGTTTGGGTATGGTTAACAAACCTAGAAGCGTGCATTGTCAAGTGTGTGTAACAAGCTAAGTTTTCGATCCAACGGTTGAGAAATATTATCTTGAATCTAAATCAGGTTTTCATCTAACGGCGAATATTGAATGGTTTGTTACTAAGCTAACATTGATTGCAAACCCTGATTTGAAATAATATATAAAGGAGGCATCTAGTATTGTGCAAAAATAATCCCCACACCTTATGTGTGATACTAGTTTGCGTGCTAGAGTCGATTCTCCTTGAGCCTTTGGTTTTTTTTTCAAAAAATAGGTTAACGACTTAAAGACTTCATTGGGATTGTGAAGCCAGACTGATACTACTTTTATCGTAGTTGTGTGATCTGATCTTGCATCTTCTATCGTACGAGTACAATCAGATTGATTGGCTTGAGATTGATATCTCCGATAGGCAAGATATAAAAATCAATCACAAACATCTTCGTCTCATTGTTTGTGATTCCGCAACATCTTGTTTCGCTACCATATGATTAAGATTGTTGTGAGGTGATTGAAAACTCTAGGATGTTCTTCGGGAATATAAGACCGGATTATCAATTGGTTCCTGTTCACCTTGATTATTATCAAAAGACGGAACAAAACCTTTAGGGTTTTCTGTGGGACACAGATTGATCCTTTGATAGACTTGTCTATGTGAGACAGATTTGTTTATTGCCAAAGGCTGCGATTTTGGGTCGTAGAAACTCTTAGTTGTGGGTGAGATCAGCTAAGGGAATCAACTGCGTAGTATCTTTCTTGGATCATAGGCATAGGAGCATAACTGTACCTTGGATCAGTGGGAGATTGATTTGGGTTCAACTACAGTCCAGTCCGAAGTTAGCTTGGAGTAGGCTAGTGTTTGTAGCGGCTTAATACAGTGTATGTTCAATCTGGACTAGGTCCCTGGGTTTTTCTGCATTTGCGGTTTCCTCGTTAACAAAATTTCTGGTGTCTGTGTTATTTCAATTTCCGCATTATATTTTTTTATCTTTATAATTGAAATAATACATGTTGTGCTTTAGATCATCAATTAGAGTAATCCAACCTTTGGTTATTGATTGTCATTGATTGATCCTTGGATATTGGTCTTTGGTACCATCCAAGTTATTCGTTGTGTTTGATTAAAGACTCGCTGAATTCTATTAGCTCGAGTAAATCAAAACAAGAGAGAGATATTAACTCCTTGATATACTTTAAGATTGATTGAGTCTGACTGTCTAGTTGATTCTCTAGCAAAGTATATTGGAGATAGTCCATAAAGATTGCTAAGCAAAATATTGGGTGGTGTTGTTAGACCCCCGCTTTTTCAATCAGTATCGGAGCAGGCAAACATGTTTAAGACCTCACAAGTCTGTGTTTGTAGCAATCTGACTCTATGGATAAGAGCATCTTTAATAACACAACATCAGTTCAGAGACTTTCAGATATGTTTCAAAGACCTGAAACTTCTGAGAAAATCCCTTATTCTCGTCCATCAACTGAATCTACATTCAACTGGAAAAAATCTCTTGATGAACGATTGGATGATATTTCGGACGATAGTGATTCACAAGAAGGACAGAGTATTGATGAGTAAGTCTCTCAATATATTAAGTTGTTTGACCGTGCTTTGAAAGAAAAAAAGTCAACAACTTACTTGAGAAAATACATGGGTCCTCTTTGTCAAGAAAATAGGAAGTTGAGAAAACTCTTTAAAGGTTATGATGGTGGGTACAAGGTCTTACAATCTACCATTAAATATCACAAAGAAGAAGTTTGCTCAAAAAGGATCGAGTGTGATAACCTTCTTCGAAATCTCTTCATGTTGAAAGAAAGACTTGCAGAAACTGAAGCAAGATGTGAATCTGAACAAAAATGTTTTAACGACAAAGAACGCAGTCTTCTTGCCAAAGAAAAATCCTTGGAGACTAAACTGGCAGCTTCCCTTAATAAAGTGAATTCACTAGAAGAGAGTCTGGAAAAATTCAATTCTAGCTCCAAAAAATTATCCTCTATGCTTGGAGCATGTAAAGAACATCGTGATACACATGGTCTGGGATATAAATGAATAGACGCTCCAAAAACTGGTGATATCAATTTTGTTAAAGCTTGTGATAATTATTCATGTGACAAACCCTTGGCAGTCTGCAATGATTCTAAAAAACAGGATTCTACTCCTTCTAAACATGCTCGCAAGAGAACAGAAAAGTAATTCCTTTAACTGCTATAATTGTGGAAATAAAGGACACTCTGAGCAAAGATGTCGTTATCGGTTGAGGAATGAAAAACTTCATAACATTCTTGCATGGATGTATAAAGAAGTTATTAAACTGGTTTCCCACATTGTTGGAGTAAAAGGCATTTTGAACACTCGAAGAATGCACTGTGATAAGTCCCTTCTTAATTGCATGTTCAAAACGAAAAATGCCTACAATAATAGAAGAAAGAGTGGCAAAAGAATGACTGATCAGGTAAATCATCCTAACAAAAGAAAAAGGCATAGAAGAAGAAAAGAAAAGTTAAGTACCCCTTCACTACCTGAAGGAAGCTGCAAATCCAACACTTCTGCTCCAGACTTCATTCATATCAATAATCGAGTCTCAGAATTTAAAATCAGTGTAAATCGACTCAAACGGAGCATCAAGAAAACATGGAAAACAGTCGACTCAGGTACTCCTATCGCTTCTCTTGATAATACTTCTTTTGATATGACAAGTAAGAAGGAAAAATAAGAAGAAGTGAATATTGATGAGCAAGATGCTCATCTTATTACACCATGACTGCTTTAGACTGCATCCCTCTTTTTATTTTAAAGATGGATGCTCATGAGTCTCAATAAAGTTGTCTTGAGAAAGCTGTCAAAGTTGTTCTGTGATCTTTGTCAAAGGTCCTTTCTTTTATTTTAAGAGTTCTTGTTCCTATTGTCTGCTTCTCGGAATTTCAATCTCGAAATTGTTTCGTGCAATTGGGCTTCTACGAGTCTCACATAGGCTTTGACCTAAAAGTACACGTACCAAACCCACACAGACTTCACGGTCTCTAGGGTTTATTTGGGATACCTTAAATACTGTGTTCCATAAGATGAAAAGATTCTACTGAATTTGTTTGGCGTGTGCAAAATATATAGAAGCAACAAGATTGATGAAGACGATAAGGGCAAAACTAATGAGTTGATTCCAGTTTCCATAACATGCTTTCATGCTGTTGATCATGAAAAAAAACTACTAGTTCAGATATCATCACATCTGGTAGGAAACCTTCTTCGAGACTTTGAAGTAGTTCGTGAATAACTCTAAAGAATAAACTAAAGAAAGCAACTGATGAACTCGTCCATGTTCAATCTCTAGTTGCTGACAAGGTTTAGGGTGTTTCAAATCTTGTTTCTTGGTTCTTTTTGTTGCCTAGTATGTCTTCTTTTTGGTTTAGTTGGAAGAATAACTAGTGCTTTGAATATAAATGATTGTGATTACACATAACTATTATGTTTCATCTTCTTGTTCTTTTTTAGGTTTATTGGATTAAATTCTAAAAATATTTGGAGGATGATGTTTTGCAGTATTAATCTTTATGATTTGATATATTGCAATTTGTTATGGGATATTGGTGTTTACGTCCGTGAACTATGTTTGTCCCATACTTTGTCAAAAGTAAAGTCGTCCGTGATTGGTATTCACGTACTGGTAAAAGAATGAATGGACTTTTGACAAATACCAAAGTTAAGCCTATATTTTCAAACATTTGATGGAAGATAGGTTAAAATATTTTGTTTTCAAGGATTATGTATATTAATTGTCGTTATGCAAATAGTGATTGAAGATAGAATGAATCCTTGTGTATTCCGCGGTATTGATCATCCCTGATCCATATTTTATGTATTACTGTGAGGCTCCGTAATGTATCTTATGTTGAGCACTATCCAACCAAGTTGATCTTTTAACTTAGTTGGTGTTCCGTGAGATATGTTATGTCGAGCATATTGAACTAAATTAATCATCTTGTTTGGTTATTTAGTTATTGCTCCGTAAATTTTCTTATGTCGAGCAAAACAAATGACAATTAAATTGATTACTTTTGTGATTAGTTGGGTTGTGTATTCCAATTAGATTAATTATGGGTTCTCTTGTAATTAATCTAGTTGAGTATTTTCGTGTCTCCGTAAGTTCTCTTATGTTGAGCATAATCAATTGAATTGATCACCTCTTGTGTTTAATTTGATTGTGTATTCCGATTAAATTAATCATGGGTTTACTTGTGATTAATTTGATTGAGTTCTTTGGATATAGAAAATCGTTCTTATGGTTTTTGGTGTCCAATAAAATCTTTCTTTTCTTTTGAAATTAAGGTCGCTCTTGTTGTTTTTTTGGGAATGACATCTAATGGGGGAGAGTTCTTTTGAACTTGTGCTTAATGGTCATATCTTGAGGGGTGTGCGGCTGTGGAATTTTAGAGGGGTTATCTTGTAACTTTAAACTCCTTGATGAATGCATTTAGCTTCGGCTTTATGATTGCATCTAAATTAGTTGGTATGTATTTTTTTTTCTTTTTGTGATGAAATGTCTCTCTCGGAAATTTCATTATGATCCCGTTCTTGTACCTTTGCCAATTTTATTGACAAAAAGGTGGAGAATTAGTATGTAGTCCATACTACAAATACATAGGGTTTTCGGATCATTATGTAAGGGGGAGTGGTTTCCATGTGAGATGGAGTATTGACTAAGGGGGAGTGGTACATATCACCATAGTATTATTGTTGAAGTTGTGATACAATTGAACTTTGACGCTGTGTAATAATACTATGACACTGTATAACAATGACCGAGAACTATGTTTTCTCATTGTTATAGCTACGGATCTTCAACAACGGTGATGCTAAACTTACAACCTTTGGGATCATTGGAGTACTTGGAAGTGACGAAGATTTCGAGGAATGTTGAAGATTAGACATGTGGAATAGGAGCTACTAAAGTTTCTTTATCTTTTTTGTATTTCATATGTATTGATAGTTTTTTCACTAAAATTGACAAATGGGGAGATTGTTAGAGCATTGCTCGGTCGAACTCGCATGCGTTGCTATCTCAAGCATGTTTGTCAATGTTAGTGATCAAAACTATAAGTCTTGATTTCTAGTCTCTTATAACTAAGTTTCGGACTAGGATAGAAAGTGTAGTTGAGCTCAAGGACTTCATGGCGATTCATCATACAAGTAGAAGAACTACTCAAGGAACTGGTGGAACTTTTCGACAAAAAGGTATGTGAAGACTTGAACTTATCTATCACTCAAAATTCTATCTACTCTATCTCCTACTCTTTGAGACAAGAAGTCGTATGCTATATATATAGACTTTGATTATAAACATTTGGTATTTCGAGCCGAGTATACCTCGCCTATCTATATCTCGAAATATGTGTTGGTAAGATTTTCGCTTCGATCAAGTTTATCTTTACCATGTGACGAAAGTCATGATATGTTTCAATCATCTTGAAAATTTCTTTAACGAGAAATGGTGTAACCACTATATAACGTCCTCCAAGAATGTTTCAATGATTGAAATGAGAGTTTAGATTACATAACCAATGGTGGACATAAGCATTATTGTGGAAACACATTTATGTATAAGTCTTATTCCTTGAACCAAAGTTTGCGAAATTTGTTGATTAAGAGAACCGGAAGAATGGCGTGAGCCAAGTCCGCGAACTGCCGAAGATCTAAAACCCGAGAATTTTTGCTGGAGTTGAAAAATTACTTGCGTGAAGCTAAGTCCACGAACTCAGTCCACGAATCCAGTCCGCGAACCGGCGAAGTTCTCATACCCGAGAATTTCTGCTGGAGTTTGTAAACTCTGCTCGGTAACTTAAGTCCGCGAACCTAGTCTGCGAACTTGAGAAGGTTATATATCTGAAGATGATTTCTGAACTTAAACTTAAAAATACTAAGGAATGCAGTTTGCAAACCGTGGCTATAAAAGTTCATGAACCGATTCAAGTGAATCAAATCATCTTTGCTTCAATTGTGTCTTGTGTAGTACATAAGATTTCCTTGCAATTGAACAACTCTCTAACTAGTTCATTAGAAGTCATTTGAACTAGTTATGGTGAAGAATAACATGGTTGATATGAAATGCTCATTTGGTTAACCATTTAGTTAACTATTGTTGGACCAACAAGTGCATACGATTGGGTACGGTTAACAAACCTAGAAGCATGCATTGTCAAGTGTGTGTAACAAGCTAAGTTTTCGATCTAACAGTTGTGAAATATTAGCTTGAATCTAAATCAGGATTTCATCTAACGGTGAATATTGAATGCTTTGTTACTAAGCTAACATTGATTGCAAACCCTGATTTGAAAGACTATGTAAAGGAGACATCTAGTTTTCTGCAAAACTAATCCCCACACCTTAAGTGTGATACTAGTTTGCGTGCTAGAGTCGATTCTCCTTTAACCTTTGGTTTTGTTCTTCTAAAACCAGGTTAACGGCTTAAAGACTTCATTCGAATTGTGAAGCCATATCGATACTACTTTTATCGTAGTTGTGTGATCTGATCATACATCTTCTATCGTACGAGTACAATCAGATTGATTGGCTTGAGATTGATATCTCCGATAGGCAAGATATAAAAAGTAATCACAAACATCTTCGTCTCATTGTTTGTGATTCCGCAACATCTTGTTTCGCTACCATACGATTAAGATTGTTGTGAGGTGATTGATTTATCTAGGATGTTCTTCGGGAATATAAGACTGGATTATCAATTGGTTCCTGTTCACCTTGATTATTATCAAAAGACGAAACAAAAACTTTAGGGTTTTTCTGTAGGAGACATATTGATCCTTTTCTAGACTTGTCTGTGTGAGACAAATTTGTTTATTGTCAAAGCCTGCGATTTTGGGTCGTAGCAACTCTTAGTTGTGGGTGAGATCAACTAAGGGAATCAAGTGCGCAGTATCCTGCTGCGATCAGAGGCGTAGGGAGTACAATTGTACCTTGGATCAGTGGGAGACTGATTGGGGTTCAACTACAGTCCAGTCCGAAGTTACCTTGGAGTAGGCTAGTGTCTGTAGCGGCTTAATACAGTGTGTGTTCAATCTGGACTAGGTCCCGGGGTTTTTCTGCATTTGCGGTTTCCTCATTAACAAAATTTCTGGTGTCTGTGTTATTTCAATTTCCGCATTATATTGTTTTATCTTTATAATTGAAATAATACATGTTGTGTGTTAGATCATCAATTAGAGTAATCCAACCTTTGGTTATTGATTGTCATTGATTGATCCTTGGATATTGGTCTTTGGTACCATCAAAGTTATTCCTTGTGTTTGATTAAAGACTCTCTGATTTCTATTAGCTCGAGTAAATCAAAACAAGAGAGAGATATTAACTCCTTGATATACTTTAAGCTAGATTGAGTCTGAATGTCTAGTTGATTCTCTAGCAAAGTATATTGGAGATAGTCCATACAGATTGCTAAGCGAAATATTGGGTGGTGTTGTTAGACCCTCGCTTTTTCAATTGGTATCGGAGCAGGCAAACTCAATTAAGACCTCACAAGTCTATGTTTGTAGCAATCTGACTCTATGGATAAAAGCATCTCTGATAACACAACATCAGTTCAGAGACTTTCAGATATGTTTCAAAGAGCTGAAACTTCAGAGAAACTCCCTTACTCTCGTCCATCAACTGAATCTACATTCAACTGGGAAAAATATCTTGATGAACGATTGGATGATATTTCGGACGATAGTGATTCACAAGAAGGACAGAGTATTGATGAGTAAGTCTCTCAATATATCAAGTTGTTTGATCGTGCTTTGAAAGAAAAAAAGTCAACAACTTACTTGAGAAAATACATGGGTCCTCTTTGTCAAGAAAATAGGAAGTTGAGAAAACTCTTTAAAGGTTATGATGGTGGGTACAAGGTCTTACAATCTACCGTTAAATATCACAAAGAAGAAGTTTGCTAAAAAAGGATCGAGGGTGATAACCTTCTTCGAAATCTCTTCATGTTGAAAGAAAGACTTGCAGAAACTGAAGCAAGATGTGAATCTGAACAAAAATGTTTTAACGACAAAGAACGCAGTCTTCTTGCCAAAGAAAAATCCTTGGAGACTAAACTGGCAGCTTCCCTTAATAAAGTGAATTCACTAGAAGAGAGTCTGGAAAAATTCAATTCTAGCTCCAAAAAATTATCCTATATGCTTGGAGCATGTAAAGAACATCGTGATACACGTGGTCTGGGATATAAATGAATAGACGCTCCAAAAACTGGTGATATCAATTTTGTTAAAGCTTGTGATAATTGTTCATGTGACAAACCCTTGGCAGTCTGCAATGATTCTAAAAAACAGGATTCTACTCCTTCTAAACATGCTCGCAAGAGAACAGAAAAGTAATTCCTTTAACTGCTATAATTGTGGAAATAAAGGACACTCTGAGCAAAGATGTCGTTATCGGTTGAGGAATGAAAAACTTCATAACATTCTTGTATGGATGTCTAAAGAAGTTATAAACTGGTTCCCACATTGTTGGAGTAAAAGGCATTTTGAACACTCGAAGAATGCACTGTGATAAGTCCCTTCTTAATTGCATGTTCAAAACGAAAAATGCCTACAATAATAGAAGAAAGAGTGGCAAAAGAATGACTGATCAGGTAAATCATCCTAACAAAAGAAAAAGGCATAAAAGAAGAAAAGAAAAGTTAAGTACCCCTTCACTACCTGAAGGAAGCTGCAAATCCAACACTTCTGCTCCAGACTTCATTCATATCAATAATCGAGTCTCAGAGTTTAAAATCAGTGTAAATCGACTCAAACGGAGCATCAAGAAAACATGGAAAACAGTCGACTCAGGTACTCCTATCGCTTCTCTTGATAATACTTCTTTTGATATGACAAGTAAGAAGGAAAAATAAGAAGAAGTGAATATTGATGAGCAAGATGATCATCTTATTACACCATGACTGCTTTAGACTGCATCCCTCTTTTTATTTTAAATATGGATGCTCATGAGTCTCAATAAAGTTGTCTTGAGAAAGCTGTCAAAGTTGTTCTGTGATGTTTGTCAAAGGTCTTTTTCTTTTCTTTTAAGAGTTCTTGTTCCTATTGTCTGCTTATCGGAATTTCAATCTCGAAATTTTTTCGTGCAATTGGGCTTCTACGAGTCTCACATAGGCTTTGACCTAAAAGTACACGTACCAAACCCACACAGACTTCACGGTCTCTAGGGTTTATTTGGGATACCTTAAATACTGTGTTCCATAAGATGAAAAGATTCTACTGAATTCGTTTGGCGTGTGCACAATATATAGAAGCAACAAGATTGATGAAGACGATAAGGGCAAAACTAATGAGTTGATTCCAGTTTCCATAACATGCTTTCATGCTGTTGATCATGAAAAAAAACTACTAGTTCAGATATCATCACAGCTGGTAGGAAACCTTCTTCGAGACTTTGAAGTAGTTCGTGAACCACTCGGGATTGCAACAAGGAATCTTGATTTTCTGAAGAACAAACTAAAGAAAGCAACTGATGAACTCGTCCATGTTCAATCTCTAGTTGCTGACAAGGTTTAGGGTGTTTCAAATCTTGTTTCTTTGTTCTTTTTGTTGCCTAGTATGTCTTCTTTTTGGTTTAGTTGGTAGAATAACTAGTGCTTTGAATAGAAATGATTGTGACTACACATAGCTATTATGTTTCATCTTCTTGTTCTGTTTTAGGTTTATTGGTTTAAATTCTAAAAATATTTGGAGGATGATGTTTTGAGTACTAATCTTTATGATTTGATATATTGCAATTTGTTATGGGATATTGGTGTTTACGTCCGTGAACTATGTTTGTCCCATACTTTGTCAAAAGTAAAGTCGTTCGTGAGTGGTATTCACGTACTGGTAAAAGAATGAATGGACTTTTGACAAATACCAAAGTTAAGCCTATATTGTCAAACATTTGATGCAAGATAGGTTAAAATCTTTTGTTTCAAGGATTATGTATATTAATTGTCGTTATGCAAATAGTGATTGAAGATAGAATGAATCCTTGTGTATTCCGAAGTATTGATCATCCCTGATCCATATTTTATGTATTACTGTGAGGCTCCGTAATGTATCTTATGTTGAGCACTATACAACCAAGTTGATCTTTTAACTTAGTTGGTGTTCCGTGAGATATGTTATGTCGAGCATATTGAACTAAATTAATCATCTTGTTTGGTTATTTAGTTATTGCTCCGTAAATTTTCTTATGTCGAGCAAAACAAATGACAATTAAATTGATTACTTTTGTGATTAGTTGGGTTGTGTATTCCAATTAGATTAATTATGGGTTCTCTTGTAATTAATCTAGTTGAGTATTTTCGTGTCTCCGTAAGTTCTCTTATGTTGAGCATAATCAATTGAATTGATCACCTCTTGTGTTTAATTTGATTGTGTATTCCGATTAAATTAATCATGGGTTTACTTGTGATTAATTTGATTGAGTTCTTTGGATATAGAAAATCGTTCTTATGGTTTTTGGTGTCCAATAAAATCTTTCTTTTCTTTTGAAATTAAGGTCGCTCTTTTTGTTTTTTTGGGAATGACATCTAATGGGGGAGAGTTCTTTTGAACTTGTGCTTAATGGTCATATCTTGAGGGGTGTGCGGCTGTGGAATTTTAGAGGGGTTATCTTGTAACTTTAAACTCCTTGATGAATGCATTTAGCTTCGGCTTTATGATTGCATCTAAATTAGTTGGTATGTATTTTTTTTTCTTTTTGTGATGAAATGTTTCTCTCAGAAATTTCATTATGATCCCGATCTTGTACCTTTGCCAATTTTATTGACAAAAAGGTGGAGAATTAATATGTAGTCCATACTACAAATACATAGGGTTTTCGTATCATTATGTAAGGGGGAGTGGTTTCCATGTGAGATGGAGTATTGACTAAGGGGGAGTGGTACATATCACCATAGTATTATTGTTGAAGTTGTGATACAATTGAACTTTGACGCTGTGTAATAATACTATGACACTGTATAACAATGACCGAGAACTATGTTTTCTCATTGTTATAGCTACGGATCTTCAACAACGGTGATGCTAAACTTACAACCTTTGGGATCATTGGAGTACTTGGAAGTGACGAAGATTTCGAGGAATGTTGAAGATTAGACATGTGGAATAGGAGCTACTAAAGTTTCTTTATCTTTTTTGTATTTCATATGTATTGATAGTTTTTTCACTAAAATTGACAAATGGGGAGATTGTTAGAGCATTGCTCGGTCGAACTCGCATGCGTTGCTATCTCAAGCATGTTTGTCAATGTTAGTGATCAAAACTATAAGTCTTGATTTCTAGTCTCTTATAACTAAGTTTCGGACTAGGATAGAAAGTGTAGTTGAGCTCAAGGACTTCATGGCGATTCATCATACAAGTAGAAGAACTACTCAAGGAACTGGTGGAACTTTTCGACAAAAAGGTATGTGAAGACTTGAACTTATCTATCACTCAAAATTCTATCTACTCTATCTCCTACTCTTTGAGACAAGAAGTCGTATGCTATATATATAGACTTTGATTATAAACATTTGGTATTTCGAGCCGAGTATACCTCGCCTATCTATATCTCGAAATATGTGTTGGTAAGATTTTCGCTTCGATCAAGTTTATCTTTACCATGTGACGAAAGTCATGATATGTTTCAATCATCTTGTAAATTGCTTTGACGAGAAATGGTGTAACAAGTATATAACTTCCTCTAAGAATGTTTGAATTATTGAAAAGAGAGTTTAGATTACATAACCAACGGTGGACATAAGCATTGTTGTGGAAACACATTTATGTATAAGTCCTATTCCTTGAACCAAAGTTTGCGAACTTTGTTGATCAAGAGAACCGGAAGAATGGCGTGAGCCAAGTCCGCGAACTCAGTCCGCGAACTGCTGAAGTTCTCAAACCCGAGAATTTCTGCTGGAGTTGACAAACTACTTGCGTGAAGCTAAGTCCGCAAACCGGCGAAGTTCTCATACCCGAGAATTTCTGATGGAGTTTGTAAACTCTGCCCGGTAACGTAAGTCCGCGAACCTAGTCTGCGAACTTGAGAAGGTTATATATCTGAAGATGATTTCTGAACTTAAACTTAAAAAGACTAAGGAATGCAGTTTGCAAACCGTGGCTATAAAAGTTCATGAACCGATTCAAGTTAATCAAATCATCTTTGCTTCAATTGTGTTTTGTGTAGTACATAAGATTTTCTTGCATTTGAACAATTCTCTAACTAGTTCATTTGAAGTCATTTGAACTAGTTATGGTGAAGAAGAACGTGGTTGATATGAAATGCTTATATGGCTAACCTTTTGGTTAACTATTGTTGAACCAACAAGTGCATACATTTGGGTACGGTTAACAAACCTAGAAGCGTGCATTGTCAAGTGTGTGTAACAATCTAAGTTTTCGATATAACGGTTGAGAAATATTACCTTGAATCTAAATGAAGTTTTCATCTATAGGTGAATATTGAATGCTTTGTTACTAAGCTAACATTGATTGCAAACCCTGATTTGAAAGAATATATAAAGGAGACATCTAGTATTGTGCAAAAATAATCCCCACACCTTACGTGTGATACTAGTTTGCGTGCTAGAGTCGATTCTCCTTTAACCTTTGGTTTTCTTCTTCTAAAACCAGGTTAACGACTTAAAGACTTCATTGGGATTGTGAAGCCAGACCGATACTACTTTTATCGTAGTTGTGTGATGTGATCTTGCATCTTCTATCGTACGAGTACAATCAGATTGATTGGCTTTAGATTGATATCTCCGATAGGAAAGATATAAAAAGTAATCACAAACATCTTCGTCTCATTGTTTGTGATTTTGCAATATCTTGTTTCGCTACCATACGATTAAGATTGTTGTGAGGTGATTGATAACTCTAGGCTGTTCTTCGGGAATATAAGACCGGATTATCAATTGGTTCCTGTTCACCTTGATTATTATCAAAAGACGGAACAAAACCTTTAGGGTTTATCTGTGGGAGACAGATTGATCCTTTGATAGACTTGTCTGTGTGAGACAAATTTGTTTATTGTTAAAGCCGTCGATTTTGGGTCGTAGCAACTCTTAGTTGTGGGTGAGATCAGCTAAGGGAATCAAGTGCGTAGTACCCTGCTGGGATCAGAGGCGTAGGAGAATAACTGTACCTTGGATCATTGGGAGATTGATTTGGGTTCAACTTCAGTCCAGTCTGAAGTTAGCTTGGAGTAGGCTAGTGTCTGTCGCTGCTTAATACAGTGTGTTCAATCTGGACTAGATCCAGGGGTTTTTCTGCATTTGCGGTTTCCTCGTTAACAAAATTTCTAGTGTCTGTGTTATTTCAATTTCCGCATTATATTGTTTTATCTTTATAATTGAAATATTACAGGTTGTGCGTCATATCATCAATTAGAGTAATCCAACATTTGGTTGTTGATTGTCATTGATTGATCCTTGGATAATGGTCTTTGGTACCATCCAAGTTATTCCTTGTGTTTGATTAAAGACTCGCTGATTTCTATTAGCTCGAGTAAATCAAAACAAGATAGACATATTAACTCCTTGATATACTTTAAGCTAGATTGAGTCTGACTGTCTAGTTGATTCTCTAGCAAAGTATATTGGAGATAGTCCATACAGATTGCTAAGCGAAATATTGGGTGGTGTTGTTAGACCCCCGCTTTTTCACTCAGTTTCCGAATTTTCTATCTTTGGACGAATATAACCATCGACGACTAATAATCATGTATTAAAGTCTCGTAATTGAAGAAAAGATCTCATAGAAGATTTCCACCATATGTAGTTTGTTCTATCAAATCTTGGTGATACGTTAATTGAAGTCGATTCATGAGAACTCGAGTTCATTCTTATAGGTTGGATCGCACCAAACACAGATTGTTAGATCTTTTCGTGTTTGCCTGCTCTGATACCAATTGAAAAGACGAGGGTACCCAAATATACCTTAATCTAAAACTTTCTACCTATAAGTCCTTTCTCCGAAAGTGATTGTCTATAGACCGAGTCAAGACAATACAACTAATCGTTTCACACTTCGTGTGATTGTCTATGGGTACATGCTAGGCTCGAAAACCTTCAATAATATTACTGCAAATGCACAACGTCTAACTTGTGGACAAAGGCAAGTACAGGTCGTTCCCACGAGGAGTGTGAAATACTCTACCAACTAATACCAAAAATTAAGTAATCAACAAGATAATGTTTTAAGGATTTTTAGAAATTCGGAACAAAATGAAATGATAAATAATTTAAAGATAAACAAAATGAGTGTGCGTTATTAGGGTTTTCGGTTTCCACCAATTAACTATGTAAACTCTACTAATCTTTGAAAATATATTCAATGCTTTTTCAAATACTGTTTCTCCGCTATAGTTTTCTTCGCTTCATGGATAATGATTATAGAGCATTACCTATCAATCTTAAAGCATATCACGTCAAGGGATTTAACCAAAGCACGCCATATCAATTGAAAAATATAAATAATCAAGAAAATCACATGAGCAATCAAATACCAAGCTATATGAAGAAAAACTATTAATCAATCAAATCGTTATTAAGCATATAAATGTAGAGTTTTCACAATATAATTGGTTTCTACCTAAACCCTAATATGGCTCTAGCTAAACATGGCTTTCTCAAAAGCCATAAACATATTAAAATCAAAACTCTAGCTAAACAAAAATTGAATTGAAGAAATGAAACTTCACACCCTAGTCTCCTCTTCCAGTTGCGGTTGTGTAGCCGTCCGTCGTCCTCCTCCTGTCTGCTTCTCAAAAAATTCTTCTTATGGGTTACAAAATGGAAACTAGATGTTTCATCGTCCTAACCACGTACCAATAAGAATCTTCCAAGAATGATAAGATGTTGCCATTTCACGTGCATTGGACTGACCCCAAAATTCCCATGTACAAAATATTATGCATGCAGTTCCAGACGAATATCTTGACTTTCCTTATTTCTCAATCAGACACCAAGAGTGGTGAAGTTGCAAGACCAAGGTGTCGACATAGGATGATTCTTTCCCATTTAATTTTGTCCTCAATCAAATCAAAAGATCTTGTTTCTATATTTTGAACTAAATAGTCACTACCAAATATCTTCCCAGCCGTAGCATCTACTCCCTTTCTACGACCAGACTAACCAACGGCTGCACAACGTCGACTGATATTCCCAGACCACTTTCATTTTCTGTTCATCCAAATCTGACCGCATTGAACTATCTCAGTCTCGGCCACTCTTTTCTCTCCGATCGACCTGAACCTCTAAGCATCTCCACCAGTTACAATTCATCCATCTAACTTCAGCTCCTTCCAGACTTTGTAGCTTTTACATCTCGAACCAAAAGCAACAGACTCGAGCCAATATCCAACTTCCATTAATCCGCATCACCATGTCTTGTTGCTGCCAATCATTCTCCATCTCGGCTTCAAATCACCAGCTACGTACAACCCCACTCGGCACCAGTTCAGCCAATCCATAGCTCCTCCTTCATCCAAGAGGAACTCCTAACTCCATCATCTGCTGTGTGTATTTCTCGGTCAAGAACTTCAGTTTATACACATTCAAATCATCACCTGCAAGCACAAGACTTACTCCACTCGAACCAAACAGCCCTATTCCATTATTCTCAAACACATCCACATCACCAATTTCCATTTTCTGTCATTACAGCCACCACTGATTCCAGTTCTTCCTCCGTGTGAACCCATTCAACAGACACCAAAGCCCCTAAACTCCATCGATGTATTGCTGTTGTACCCGTTCTCATACCACATCAAACAGAAATGGCAGTAACATCGTCTTTTCATGTACCTGGCTCAATTTCGGTCCAAAATGAAGAACCCCCAATACATTTGTTGTTGTTCGAACACCATCAGCAGATTCAATTACATCTCGAACCCATCTGCTCTATCTTCCCTTACTTATTTTAATCCCATGCGATACAGCTTACGCTGATTTCATCCATTAGCTCACGACTCCAACTTGATTGCTGCCAGTGAACCGAGATGGCAAGGGTTCTTGATACGAATTAACCTCAAACCCAATTTCATTTGTGTAGCAGCTTTGGGGATAAACATTGTTCTAGTTATTGGAAAGGGTCCTGAGCTCCATCAGCAAGAATCACTTCACACGCCACAAAAGACATGTCAAGCTTTCTCTTTTAATTTCTCTAGCCATTAGTGGCTCACATGTTTTGGCAAAGTAACACATTTCTTTATTCCATTAAATCGGGTGGTGATGAGCTGGTTTATGTGCCGCTGATATATAGAAAATATCAGGCCAACTACATTTTGTCGTTGTGGTTGCTGATATATGGAAATACCAGGCCAACTCCATTGTATTATTATGGTTGCTGATACATGGAAATACCCGGCCAACCCCACTTCATCGTTGTGGTTGCTGATACATGGAAATACCATGCCAATCCCATTTCATCATTGTGGTTGCTGATACATGGAAATACCAGGCCAACCTCATTTCATCATTGTGGTTGCTGATACATGGAAATACCAGGCCAACCACATTTCAACATTGTGGTTGCTGATATATGGAAATACCAGGCCAACAACATTTTGCCATTTTCGTCGCAAACACCATTAAGTCTCACATTTTGCTATTTATTCGCTCGATGATCGAATTCACTTGTACTTTCTACAAAAGCACTAAATAGTATTAGTAACTAAAATATTGTATACTAGCTATTATAAATATGGGTATAAAAATGTAGCATTTACATGCTTATCAACACCCCCACACTTATATTTTGCTAGTCCTCGAGCAAAACAGAGATATTATGCAATTGATTTTTTTTTAATTCTTAAGAAAAGTGAAAACCTGCAAAAATATGGATAATTACCCACTCCCCCACACTTAAACATTACATTGTCCTCAATGTAATTGAGTCATCCAACATAGAAATTAAGATGGGAAATAAAAAAATAAACAAACAAAAAAAAAAAAGAGATAGAGTAGAGGGAACAAATCTGATGGGTTGACTCTCATGAAGCGAAATGTATTTATTTCCCTACTTGCCAATAACATGTAGTCTCAAACAAGGTGAGGTTGGTACCCCATAGTAGACATCCAATCATATATATAGAGTCTGAAAAGTTGAGGATCATCCCAACTAATCCGGTCAGCTGAAGATATGCCCCTGTAAACACTATAAACCTCCAAAACGGTATGTAAATTCATTCTCAATCGAAAACTGTAAGTGATATTCAAATAATGCATAGATGGGATAAGTAAATCATTCCCATACGTAACAAATTCAGATTGTTTGACAGTTTTTATTGGCGGAACACGCTCTAAATCAGGTTCTAAATCAGCTGAAATAATTTCCGCGGAACGAGAGTTCGATGGAGCAATAATATCACGACTCATAGACCCATTATCATCTAAAACAGTTTCATTATTAATATCATCAAGACGAAAAAATTCAGAACTTAATGGCTTAAGGGTCAAGGTTGGATCTTTCTCGACTGATGGAACTAGTCGAGACTCAGACAAAACTAGAGGTTCTAGTTTGGGGTTCCATTTATTAGTGTCTAGCAACGGTGCGGAGTCTAACAAGGCATTGACTTCACAAAGAACACTATCATCATCAAAACCAAACCCAAAATGATCTAAGAAAACCTCTAATGGATCTTCCAAGTGGCTCTTGCAAAAGCTTGCCGAGTACATACTTGCTTTTCGCCCGCAGCACTTCGGACTAAGGTACCTAAAAACAATCAAGCAAACTGCATAAAAAGACTAAAAGAAATTTAAAAGAAAAATAAAATAAATTATGTACAAAAACTAAAAATAAACTATATACAACGATATCAACTAGAGAGTATTTTGCAACCACTCCCCGGCAGCGGCGCCAAAAACTTGTTAGGCTCGAAAACCTACAATAATATTACTGCAAGTGCACATCGTCCAACTTGTGGACAATGTCAAGTACACATCATTCCCACGAGGAGTGTGAAATACTCTACCAACTAATACCAAAAATTAAGTAATCAACAAGATAATGTTTTAAGGATTTTTACAAATTCGAAACAAAATGAAATGATAAATAATTGAAAGATAAAAAAAATGAGTGTGAGTTATTAGGGTTTTCGGTTTCCACCAATTAACTATGCAAACTCTACTAATCTTTGAAAATATATTCCATGCTTTTTCAAATACTGTTTCTCCGCTATAGTTTTCTTCGCTCCATGGATAACGATTCTAAAGCATTACCTATCAATCCTAAAACATATTGATGAGCACGCAAGTGTGATGCATTTTCACCCATAACTACATTCACTATGACTAATTTAATCACTAATAATCTTGTTTTAAGTCTTTTCAAGGAAATAAGCTCTTTTGGAAAAATAGCTCGAAAAAGTGTTAAAGGCAACCAGAGGAACTGATAAAGGCACCCATCATTTCAGATACGGGCACCCAACAAATGGATAGAGTCAACCTCTTATTCTTCATTTGAAACAGATTCACATAATTTATGGGAGATCTCAAAGATTTAAAGAAAAGATATCTTCTTGCCTATTATACAAGAAGTTTTCATATCTTGAAGTTAAAAGAGATAATATATTGATGAGTTTGTTTTTATTAAAAAGGAGAAAGAAAATCTGTGGTTTTATTTATAAATAAAAAAGATAATATCCCCAGGATTTTATTCTAGCAAATAGAGGAAGATGTGTGATAAATGAAGAAAGAAATTATTCCTGAGATATCTTTCGTTAAAGAGAAGATCTTGTGGAGTTTTGGAAGAATATTTTGAAAATATGTTTGAGTAATGGGTTGTTGTGTATAAATAGGGTGCTAATAGGACCAAACAGGCATCCGGAGAGGGGAGAGTTTTGGAAGAGCAAAATAGTTGCGTTTAATTTTTCTTCATTTTCACCATTGTAAACACTTTTCGAGCAACAAAATAATCTTTTAAGAGTGTCTATAACATGATGAGCTAGACCCCTACACTGGGTCGACGGAGGAATCCGAATTTCATGGATGGGTAAATTTATTTTATTTTTCTATTTGACTTTTGCACTAACTAAAATAGAATTATGATTTGAATTAATTAGTTATCATTTTATTTGATGGTTCATGCTTGCTTATATGTTTGATATCCCATGCTTACAATTTATAACTAATATTTTGAGAATCTACTTTGGCAAAAATAAGAGTCCATGCTATTTTATTTATTAAACGATAATTGTTGAGAATAAATAATTGAGCTTTATGATATGAATTCGGTGGAATCCTAGTCCCAGTAACTCTCGCCTTTGTTTATTATTTTCATTAAATCTTTAAATTTAATGTTCACAAGTCTTAGAGTTCGAATCCTTATCTACAACAACGATTAAATATCACATCAAATTTTTGGCGCCTCTGCCGGGGATTTGTTTTTAGATTAATTTTTAGGTTTATTTTTTTTTTATTATGTACAATATTTTCATTTTATGTTAGACTTTTTTTTCCTTTTTATGCATTTCTTTTTGTATTTCTTTTCTGGGACTTTTTGAGGATGATGACTTCTTCTGAGGAGACGTCACCTAAGATGACGCTGGCGGAATATAAGCGTAGAAAGTCAAACTATTAGGAAACCTCTTCTGAAATGACGCTTGCTAAATATAAGCGTAGGCAACAGTTTGATCCACATGTGGTAAGTGAAGAATCTCCTCTAGAGATATATGAGAAGTATTATAAACACACACCACTTAGTTTGGACTTAAGATTGGGAATTCTAGAATGTAAAAAATTATTTAATGATGATGATGATCAGTCTTGTAGTGACTCTCTGGTCGAGACAGAATTTTTAGATGACCCTGTGAATGATTGTGTAGATGATTTGTCTAATTTATTAGAAGAATCTATCATGCAAGATCTTTCACCCGACTTAGAGGTTGTTTCTAGTCCCCTAAACCTCCAAAAGTTGCCTAATTTAGGGTTAGAATTGCGTGCTTCTAAAGTGTTGTTGGATTACTTTGCATCTAAGTACCCAGAAGAATTGCCTGTTTCTGATACCGTGCATGAGCCTATTGACAATTTTCCTGTCCCAATAGTATCCCCATATTATGTGCTATACTCACTTCCATGTGAAGTAAAAATTAGGTTTGGGGGTAATCCTCCATTGCAGACAGTTTCAGTGTCTCCGCATTTTCATAAGTTAATTGTGAAGCTGTCGTTTGTAAATACTGTATTTTGGGTTGATCCCCAAATTTTCAGTCTGTTAATTTTTGGGGATCCATTTCTGTACATTCCGGTAAGTATTTTTATTTTATTTTTATTTTTTTACTTTTTGCATTTCCCATTTTAATATTTGCGTTGGATGACTCAATTACATTGAGGACAATGTAATGTTTAAGTGTGGGGGAGAGGTTAACTTTTTACTTTATTTTTCAGGAAATTCCTTGCAAATCATGACCAACTGTGTAGCGGGTCTCTTTCTCTTTATCTTATTATATGACCAGCTGTGTAGCGGGTTTAAAAAATAGATCAGCTGTTTAGCGGGTTTAAAAGAAAATAAATAAATAAATTATTATGATTGTTAGGGTTATGACCAGCTGTGTAACGGGTCTTTTTCTTTTTACTTGCATGTTATGACCAGCTGTTTAGCGGGTTTAAAAAGAAAAAATAAAGTTGATATGACCAGCTGTGTAGCGGGTCTCTTTCTCTGTATCTTATTATATGACCAGCTGTGTAGCGGGTCAATTTTCTGTTTTGCTCGAGGACTAGCAAAATGTAAGTTTGGGGGGATTTGATGAGCACACAAGTGTGATGCATTTTCACCCATAACTACATTCGCTATGACTAATTTAATCACTAATAATCATGTTTTAAGTCTTTTCAAGGAAATAAGCTCTTTTGGAAAAATAGATCGAAAAAGTGTTAAAGGCAACCAGAGGAACTGATAAAGGCACCCATCATTTCAGATACGAGCACCCAATAAATGGATAGAGGCGCCCTCTTCTTCTTCATTTGAAACAGATTCACATAATTTATGGGAGATCTCAAAGATTTAAGGAAAAGATATCTTCTTGCCTATTATACAGGAAATTTTCATATCTTGAAGTTAAAAGAGATAATATATTAATGAGTTTGTTTTTATTGAAAAGGAGAAAGAAAATCTGTGGTTTTATTTATAAATAAAAAAAGATAATATCCCCAGGATTTTATTCTGGCAATTAGAGGAAGATGTGTGATAAATGGAGAAAGAAATTATTCCTGAGATATCTTTCATTAAAGAGAAGATCTGGTGGAGTTATGGAAGAATATTTTGAAATTTTTTTTGAGTAATGGGTCGTTGTGTATAAATAGGGTGTTAATAGGACCAAACAGGCATCCGGAGAGGGGGGAGTTTTGTAAGAACAAAATAGTTGCGTTTAATTTTTCTTCATTTTCACCATTGTAAACACTTTTCGAGCAATAAAGTAATCTTTTAAGAGTGTCTACAACATGATGAGCTAGATCCCTACACTGGGTCGACGGAGGAATCTGAATTTCATGCATGGGTAAATTTATTTTATTTTTCTATTTGACTTTTGCACTAACTAAAATAAAATTATGATTTGAATTAATTAGTTATCATTTTATTTGATGGGTCATGCTTACTTAGATGTTTGATGTCCCATGCTTACAATTATAACTAATATTTTGAGAATCTACTTTGGCAAAAATAAGAGTCCATGTTATTTTATTTATTAAGTGATAATTGTTGAGAATAAATAATTGAGCCTTATGATATGAATTCGGTGGAATCCTAGTCCCAGTAACTCTCGCATTTGTTTATTATTTTCATTAAATCTTTAAATTTAATCTTCACAAGTCTTAGAGTTCGAATCCTTACTTACAACAACGATTAAAAATCACATCAAATTTTTGGCGCCGCTGCCGGGGATTTGTTTTTAGATTAATTTTTAGGTTTTTTTTATTTATTATGTACAATATTTTCATTTTTTTTTAGATTTTTTTTTTCCTTTTTATGCGTTTATTTTTGTATTTATTTTCAGGGGCTTTTTGAGGATGATGACTTCTTTTGAGGAGACGTCACCTAAGATGACGCTGACGGAATGTAAGCTTAGAAAGTCAAATTATCAGGAAACCTCGTCTGAGATGACGCTTGCTGAATATAAGCATAGACAACGGTATGGAATTTTTTGATCCACATGTGGTAAGTGAAGAATCTCCTTTAGAGATATATGAGAAGTATTATAAACACACACCACTTAGTTTGGACTTAAGATTGAGAATTCTGGAATGTAAAAAATTATTTAATGATGATGATGATCAGTCTTGTACTGACTCTCTGTTAGAGACAGAATTTTCAGATGACCCTGTGAATGATTGTGTTGATGATTTCTCTAATTTATTAGAAGAATCTATCTCGCAAGATCTTTCACCCGACTTAGAGGTTGTTTCTAGTCCCCTTAGACTTCCAAAAGTTGCCTAATTTAGGGTTAGAATTGCGTGCTTCTAAAGTGTTGTTGGATTACTTTGCATCTAAGTACCCAGAAGAATTGCCTGATTCTGATACCGTGCATGAGCCTATTGACAATTTCCCTGTCCCAATAGTATCCCCATATTATGTGCTATACTCACTTCCATGTGAAGTAAAAATTAGGTTTGGGGGTAATCCACTATTTCAGACAGTTTCAGTGTCCCCGCATTTTCATAAGTTAATTGTGAAGCTGTCGTTTGTAAATACTGTATTTTGGGCTGATCCCCAAATTTTCAAGCTGTTAATTTTTGGGGATCCATTTCTGTACATTCCGGTAGGTATTTTTATTTAATTTTTTTTTTTTTTTACTTTTTGCATTTTCCATTTTAATATTTGCGTTGGATGACTCAATTACATTGAGGACAATGTAATGTTTAAGTGTGGGGGAGAGGTTAACTTTTTACTTTATTTTTTTAGGAAATTCCTTGTAAATTATAACCAGCTGTGTAGTGGGTGTCTTTCTCTTTATCTTATTAAATGACCAGCTGTATAACGGGTCTAAAAAAAATAGTAAATAATTATGATCAGTTGTCTAGCGTCTAAATAAATAAATAAATTATGATCAACCGTTTAGCGGGTCTAAAAAAAATAAAAAATAATTATGATTATTAGGGTTATGACCAGCTATGTAGCGGGTCTCTTTCTCTCTATCTTATTATATGCCCAGCTGTGTAGCGGGTCAATTTTCTGTTTTGATCGAGGACTAGCAAAATGTAAGTGTGGGGGAATTTGATGAGCACGCAAGTGTGACGCATTTTCACGCATAACTACATTCGCTATGACTAATTTAATCACTAATAATCTTGTTTTAAGTCTTTTCAAGGAAATAAGCTCTTTTGGAAAAATAGCTCGAAAAAGTGTTAAAGGCAACTAGAGGAACTGATAAAGGCACCCATCATTTCAGATGCGGGCACCCAACAAATGGATAGAGGCACCCTCTTCTTCTTCATTTGAAACATATTCACATAATTTATGGGAGATCTCAAAGATTTAAGGAAAATATGTCTTCTTGCCTATTATACAAGAAGTTTACATATCTTGAAGTTAAAAGAGATAATATATTAATGAGTTTGTTTTTATTGAAAAGGAAAAAGAAAATCTGTGGTTTTATTTATAAATAAAAAAAGATAATATCCTCAGAATTTTATTCTAGCAAATAGAGGAAGATGTGTGATAAATGGAGAAAGAAATTATTCCTGAGATATCTTTCATTAAAGAGAAGATCTGGTGGAGTTATGGAAGAATATTTTGAAAAGATGTTTGAGTAATGGGTTGTTGTGTATAAATAGGGTGCTAATAGGACTAAACAGGCATCCGGAGAGAGGGGAGTTTTGGAAGAGCAAAATAGTTGCGTTTAATTTTTCTTCATTTTCACCATTGTAAACACTTTTCGAGCAATAAAATAATCTTTTAAGAGTGTCTACAACATGATGAGCTAGACCCCTACACTGGGTCGACGGAGGAATCCGAATTTCATGCATGGGTAAATTTATTTTATTTTTCTATTTGACTTTTGCACTAACTAAAATAGAATTATGATTTGAATTAATTAGTTATCATTTTATTTGATGTGTCATGCTTGCTTAGATGTTTGATGTCCCATGCTTACAATTTATAACTAATATTTTGAGAATCTACTTTGGCAAAAATAAGAGTCTATGTTATTTTATTTATTAAGCGATAATTGTTGAAAATAAATAATTGAGCTTTATGATATGAATTCGCTGGAATCCTAATCCCAGTAACTCTCGCCTTTATTTATTATTTTCATTAAATCTTTAAATTTAATCTTCACAGTCTTAGAGTTTGAATCCTTATTTACAACAACGATTACAAATCACATCACATATCACGTCAAGGGATTTAACCAAAGCACGCCATGTCAATTGAAAAACATAAATAATCAAGAAATCACATGAGCAATCAAATACCAAGCTATACGAAGAAAAACTACTAATCAATCAAATCGTTATTTAGCATATAAATGTAGAGTTTTCACAATATAATTGATTTCTACCTAAACCCTAATATGGCTCTAGCTAGACATGACTTTTTCAAAAACCATAAACATTTTAAAATCAAAACTCTAGCTAAACAAAAATGGAATTGAAGAAATGAAACTTCACATCCTAGTCTTCTCTTCCGGTTGCGGTTGTGTATCCGTCCATCGGCCTCCTCCTGTCTGATTCTCAAAAAATTCTTTTTATGGGTTACAAAACGGAAACTAGATGTTGTCATCGTCCTAACCACGTACCAATAAGAATCTTCCAAGAATCATAAGATATTGCCATTTCACGTGCATTGGACTGACCCCAAAATTCCCATGTACAAAATATTATGCATGCAGTTCCAGACGAATATCTTGACTTTCCTTATTTCTCAATCAGACACCAAGAGTGGTGAAGTTGCAAGACCAAGATGTCGACATAGGATGATTCTTTCAAATTTAATTTTGTCCTCAATCAAATCAAAAGATCTTGTTTCTATATTTTGAACTAAATAGTCGCTACCAAATATCTTCCCAGCCGTAGCACCTACTCCGTTTCTACGACCAGACTAACCAACGGCTGCACAGCGTCGACAGCTATACCCAGACCACTTTCATTTTCTGTTCGTCCAAATCTGACCGCGCTGAACTATCTCAGTCTCGGCCACTCCTTTCTCGCCGATCGACCTGAACCTCTAAGCATCTCCACCAGTTAATCCGCTCCATCTAACTTCAGCTCCTTCCAGACTTTGTAGCTTTTACATCTCGAACCAAAAGCAGCAGACTCGAGCCAATATCCAACTTCCATTAATCCGCATCATCATGTCTTGCTGCTGCCAATCATTCTCCATCTCGGCTTCAAATCACCAGTTACGTACAACCCCACTCGGCACCAGTTCAGCCAATCCATAGCTCCTCCTTCATCCAAGAGGAACTCCTAACTCCATCTTCTGCTGTGTGTATTTCTCGGTCAAGAACTTCAGTTTGTACACATTCAAATCATCACCTGCAAGCACAAGACTTACTCTACTCGAACCAAACAGCCCCATTCCATTATTCTCAAACACATCTACATCACCAATTTCCATTTTCTGTCATTACAGCCACCACTGATTCCAGTTCTTCCTCCGTTTGAACCCATTCAACAGACACCAAAGCCCCTAAACTCCATCGATGTATTGCTGTTGTACCCGATCTCATACCACATCAAACAGCAATGGCAGTAACATCGTCTCTTCATGTACCTGGCTCAATTTCGGTCCAAAATGAAGAACCCCCAATACATTTGTTGCTGTTCGAACACCATCAGCAGACTCAATTACATCTCGAACCCATCTACTCTATCTTCCCTTACTTATTTTAATCCCATGCGATACGGCTTACGCTGATTTCATCCATTAGCTCACGACTCCAACTCGATTGCTGCCAGTGAACCGATATGGCAAGGGTTCTTGATACGAATTAACCTCAAACCCAATTTCATTTGTGTAGCAGCTTTGGCGATAAACATTGTTCTAGTTATTGGAAAGGGTCCTGAGCTCCGTCGGCAAGAATCACTTCACAGACCACATAAGAAATGTGGTAAAGAAAGATGGAGACGTCGCACTTTCTCTTTTAATTTCTCTAGCCATTAGTGGCTCACATGTTTTGGCAAAGTAACGCATTTCTTTATTCCATTAAATCCGGTGGCGATGAGCTGGCTTATGTGCCGCTCATATATAGAAAATACCAGGCCAGCTACATTTTGTGGTTGTGGTTGCTGATATATGGAAATACCAGGCCAATCCCATTGTATTATTATGGTTGATGATACATGGACATACCAGGCCAACCTCACTTCATCATTGTGGTTGCTGATACATGAAATACCATGCCAACCCCATTTCATCATTGTGGTTGCTGATACATGGAATACCAGGCCAACCTCATTTCATCATTGTGGTTGCTGATACATGGAAATACCAGGCCAACGTCATTTCATCATTGTGATTGTTGATACATGAACATACCAGGCCAACCACATTTCATCATTGTGGTTGCTGATATATGGAAATACCATGCCAACAACATTTTGCCATTTTCGTCGCAAACACCATTATGTCTCACATTTTGCTGTTTATTCGCTGGATGATCGAATTCACTTGTGCTTTCTACAAAAACACTAAAATAATATTAGTAACTAAAATATTGTATCCTAGCTATTATAAATATGGGTATAAAATATAGCGTTTACATGCTTATCAATACGAGATCGAGACAATACAACAACAAGATAACTTGTGTGATTGACTATGGATACAAGATCGAGGAAATACAACAACGAAGTATGTTTACTTGATAACAGGTTCGGACTTAACCAAACACAATAGAATTACTATTAAGTAAATAGGAATTAACGTTTGTGTATTTTACTTCTAATTATGATAAAAACAATTATAATTGCGGAAATAGAAAATTAAAAGACACGACAATTTCTTAAAGTCTGTAGAAGATATTCTATCTAAACCTTCACCAGGTACAAGATCCCTTGAAAACTTTTCTAAAATTGAAAAGAATCTTGAAAGCCTGTCTTCTGATATTGATAAGTTTCTTCAGAATGAGCAAGAATCTCTTGAAAGGCTGAACCAAGCTATGACAAATAATATTTATGTAGAGGTTGACATTGATTCAATTATCAATGAGAACTGTGCTCCTCTTCTGGGATCTTCTAGCCTGCAAGATTCTGCTCAAGAGGGGTTTAATTTCCAGTCACATAAACACCTTGTAACAAATAAATTTTGTCATCTCCTAATTCTTGACAATTGTTATCAAGACAGGTTCAGTCAAAACTTTTTTCGAGAACAATCTCTGATAGGATGGAGAATTGGATATCAAGTCTTTAATATCTTGAGTCTGATGATACTCTTGTATAGTCCTATGATAATTATGTTCTGGAAACATTTTAGGTCTTCGGGATGCAGGAGCTGTTGGAAAAAAAGATCTCTCATGGTGTTATGGTGTTCAGTCACTGTTAGACTAATGTCCTCCTCATACCAAACACGTCCTTATCGGTTACACAAGCGGTTCACACGTGTTGGTTCAGGAACCGTCTCATGAACGAGTCCAGTGCGCGAACGTGGCTAGTGTTTTGTTTAAACACCAAAAAGGTAAAGACCCTCTTCCTCGTTCTTTTCATCTTCTTCTTTCACAGTTCAAGAACTTGAGAGAAACACCAACAACCCACATACCTCTTCATTCTTCTTTCTTGATTTCTCAATCTTTTTTCAAAGTATTTATATCTTTGAAATAGGAAGAGGACGTTGCATCTTGGGTCGAAAACGGTTTGTAATTTCAAGCTCCTATTCGTAGTTCATCATTTGCATCAGTCCGCGAACCAAGTAAGTCTCTATACCTTCTTTTGGAGTCTTATTGCCATGGAACACAGAAGAACTAGACAAGTAGGTAGCTCAAGCCGACAACCAAGAGATGAATCATTTTTTGATCCAAGTATAGGTGCTAGCTTTATTAATCCCAGAGCTCGTGAACTGTACTTAGAATTCATGAACAAAACACCCATTCGTGAACGGTACTTTGACCCATCTAAAATTAGAGTTCCTTATTTGGACGACTTCTTTAATCATCATCATTGGGGAATCATTCACAGAACCTTAGGTACTGTTCATACTGAAACAGTTCCTCAGTTTTATGCAAACATTCACGGGGAAAATACTGATGACTACTCCTTAAAAACTATGGTAGGAGGTACTGTTATTACCGTGAATAGGTCAACCATCTCATGCTTTCTAGATGTACCCATTGGAGGTGTTAGGTTTCCTCCACCTGAGTATGAGAGACTGTCACTAGAGAATCTGTCCAACATCTTGTTTGATCAAAACCTTGTTCGAAATGATGGTAAGGTGTTTGTAAAAGGAGCCAGTCTGCATCTCAAAGTTACTGCAAAACTCATTGTGGCAAATATGATGCCAAGTACCTGTGATAGCAATCGTTGGCCCAGGGATCTTGCGGAGATCATTTACCTTATTGTTGAAAGGAGGCAACTTGACTTTTGTGGAATTATCATTAACTCTATGATTAGTGTCAGACACAGTGACAGGAAACCTGGGTTACCTTGCCTCATCTCAAGGATTTGTGCTAACTCCAATCTTCAAATGATTGGGTCCAATCTTGGAGGACCAGATGTGCTGAAGATGTCTAGTATTAAAAAGATGAGGTCGTCTACTGTCAGAAACGTCCTAAGAAATCCGTCTGTCTCAGCTGCTGATGAAATTGGTCGTCTTCAAGAAGAATTTGCCCAAGCAAGAGAAGAAAATGTTGTTCTTCGAGAGAAAGTTGAATATGCTGGAGTTGCTTTTCCGGAACTCTTGGAAAAATTCTATGGGATTGAAAGAGATCACTATGGTTTGAGTGATTAGTACATGAACTTATTATGCTGTTTGCTATTCTCATGTCAGTTTGAACTTATTTTAATACTTTATGGGCTGTAATAACTTTTATGTTTGGTTTTTGAATGTCTATCTTTCAAATTTTACTTGCTACGTAAAATGCCCTTATGTTGTCTAATGTTAACTCTTTCACCTGTCGATATGCGAATATTGATACAAGATCGATGAACTCTTGAAAACATATACAAAAGTTAAGCCTATATTGTCAATTCTTTGATGGAAGATAGGATAAAATATTTTGTGTTCAAGGATTATGTCTATTAAAAATCGTTATGCAAATAGTGATGGAAGATAGAATGAATCCTTGTGTATTCCACAGTATTGATCTTCACTGATCCATATTTTATGTAATACTGTGAGGCTCCGTAACGTGTCTTATGTTGAGAACAATACAACCAAGTTGATTAATTTTTGATTAGCTTTGTTGGTTGTTCCGTAAGGTACTTTATGTTAAGCATTCTTGAAATAAATTAATCATCTTGTTTGGTTATTTAGTTATTGCTCCATAAGTCTTTTTATGTCGAGCAAAACAAATGACAATTAAATTGATCACTTTTGTAATTAGTTTAATTGTGTATTCCAATTAGATTAATTATGGGTTCTCTTGTAATTAATCTAGTTAAGTATTTTCATAGTCCGTAAGATTCCTCTTATGTTGAGTATATGAACGACTATACTATTCATTTTCTGATGGGTATGTTAGTCGTATGCTCCGTAAGTTCTCTTATGTCGAGCATAATCAATTAAGTTGATCACTTTTGTGTTTAATTTGATTGTGTATTCCGACTAAATTAATCATGGATTTACTTGTGATTAATTTGATTGAGTTTTTGGATATAAAAAATCATTCTCATGGTTTTTGGTGTCCAATAAAAATCCTTCTTTTATTTTGAAATTAAGGTCGCTCTTGTTGTTCCCTTGGGAATGACATCAAATAGGGGAGAGTTCTTTTGAACTTGTGCTTAATGGTCATATCTTGAGGGGTGTGCGGCTGTGGAATTTTAGAGGGGTTATCTTGTATCTTTAAACTCCTTGATGAATGAATTTAGCTTCGGCTTTATGATTGCATCTAAATTAGTTGGTATGTATTTTTTTTCTTTTTGTCATGAAATGTCTCTCTAGGAAATTTCATTATGATCCCGTTCTTGTACCTTTGCCAATTTTATTGACAAAAGGGGGAGAATTAATATGTAATTCATACTACAAATACATAGGGTTTTCGGATCATTATGTAAGGGGGAGTGGTTTTCATGTGAGATGGAGTATTGACTAAGGGGGAGTGATACATATCACCATAGTATTATTGTTGAAGTTGTGATTGAACTTTGACGCTGTGTATGACATTGTATAACAATGATCGAGAACTATGTTTTCTCATTGTTATAGCTACGGGTCTTCAACAACGGTGATGCTAAACTTACAACCTTTGGGATCATTGGAGTACTTGGAAGTGACGAAGATTTCGAGGAATGTTGAAGATTAGACATGTGGAATAGGAGCTACTAAAGTTTCTTTATCTTTTTTATATTCCATATATATTGATAGTTTTGTCACTAAAATTGACAAAGGGGGAGATTGTTAGAGCATTGGTCGGTCGAACTCGCATGCGTTGCTATCTCATGAATGTTTGTCAATGTTAGTGATCAAAACTATAAGTCTTGATTTCTAGTCTATTATAGATAAGTCTCGGACTAGGATAGAAAGTGTAGTTAAGCTCAAGGACTTCATGGCGATTCATCATACAAGTAGAAGAACTACTCAACGAACCGGTGGCACTAGTGGAAAATGAGTATTTTGTAACCCACATCAGAGACCCTCGTTGACCGTAGTTGGACCGTTGGCCAAACATAGCGGTCTCTGATATAATAAAAAAATGGAAAAAATCCGGGAGCTTAATAAACAGTCTCTGAATAGAAAACTTTATTTACCATCTTATCCCCATAGAACTACCGATTCGGCGAACTCTGATCATAGTCTGCGGATTGAAACTAAAATTGATCTAACGGTTGAAATTAAGATATCCCATATCTCTATTAAAACCTATCCATATACACTATTTTATCTTCTCCACTCACACCACATAACCCATCTCCTCTCTCTCCGCTCCCTCCGACCTTCACCGCACCACTTTCATCACTATTCACCACCACAGATAACAGAATCTTCATCCACCACTTTCATCACCATAACACCACTTTCATCTTCATCTTCATCTTCTCCAATGATTTAATTCGTTTCCTCAAAATCAACGAAACCCATTAGAACCCTAAAATACAATCTCCACTGATTTAATTCGTTTCCTCAAAATCAACGAAACCCACAAGAACCCTAAAATACAAATCTGTATCGTTTCTCACTTCACAAATTGAAAGTTACCGTAGAAATCAAAGCTTCATCCTAATCCATATCTCAAAATCAAAACCCATGTGTCATAAGAAATCAAGAGAAAACTCTATAACACTAGATCTAGTTATTTTACTCCTGAGGGTAATATCAATCTTGTTCTCGTTTCATAAATTGACGAACTTTTAGTATTGTAAATGATTTAATTTCTTTTGATGTTCTATCGTTTTGCAGCTGGGTGTTTCTTTTTTCTATTTTTCCTTACAAGAGAACTAATCCAGGGGTAGAAGATCTCTTCTCCTAGTGTAAGAATCAAAACCCCTAACTCTAATTCTGAATATAAGTTTAATTTTATTTCGATCTTTAACCCTAGCTAACAATTCCTTTATTTTTTTGGTTGAGTATTTTTGGAACTTCGCAAAAGAAGGATTTAACCTCATCATAGAATGGTATAAATTTCATGATTCCATATTGGTATTACTGGTTAGATGATTGCTTATGATTTTCTCTAATATTTGATGAATGTCCTATTTTTTTTTTGGTTACAGGGTATCCTAAACCAGCAGAATAGATAATGCAAAGTCATATTCAAGGCTCATAATTGTCATCATGTTATAATGACACCCTCACAAAATCAAGGTTTGTGTATTTTGATCCGATTTCTCTTTGTCAATAGATTTCGGTTATTCAATTTTATGAAACCGTGGAAGTGTATGTTGGAGAAGTTCACTTACTGTGATTATTGTTTAACCAAATAACTTTCTGATTTGGGAAGAGACATATATTTTGGGATCTGTTACAAGGTATTTGCTTAGATCTAAAATATTAATTCCTATAGTTGGGTTTTGTTTGCAGCTTAAGGCTAGAGGGGAGTAGCTGCAGTTTTGCAAACTTGCACAATTTTTTTAGCATAACATCGTGATTTTATTGTTGCACCCTTTGTTAATGTCACAAGGAATGTTAATTTTTTGAACATTATTTTTTTTTTTAAGGATGTGCAATGTGATACCATTCTACCAATTGATACATACGTAAGTCAAATTCCACAGAGAAAGTTTAATAAGTAGATAGGTTTATGCAGCATGATAGGTTTAACAAGTAGATAGGTAACAATGAGAACGCGTGATGCTAAAAATGAGAAATGCAATTTCGAGTGCTTGTTGTCACTAAGGAGATCAAGGTGCTTGCAGAAATGATTGTTAGAACCTTAGTTCCTTTATCTCAAAGTTTGTAGAATTTGTTGTTAACATATTCCTTTCCTTTATTGTTTTATTTGATGAATAGCTCAATTATTTCAGGTTCGTAAATGCCAACTTCAAGCATTAACCCTTGTTGATATTGGATTAAGTTAGCTACTGGTTGGAGGCCATGTGCATTTTAGGAGGAAATAAATGATTTTTATTTTTCTCTTTTTGGCATGAGGTAAGAGCATGGACCTAACGCCACTAGTAAGAAATTTAGCTAGGTCATATTAGGTTATATTGTGTAGTTCTGTTTAACATACCGCTTTCTCTACGAGTGTATTCGTAGTTTGTTATACATTAATTAATACTGGATCTTCCAATGTTTATGTATAGTGACTCTAACTCTCTACTGATTCTCGATGCAGGCACGGTGGGGGAATGAGTACAGCTAAAGCCGATCTAGAGAGTGACAGTACTGTAGTGTGTATCTTTCTAGGTACGTATACTTTACTTCTTTCATAGAGATGAACTCAGCAATTTTCAGTGGTATTCTGATCCTTGGGTCAGGTTTCTTGTTTTTTAATTGATGAATCTCCAAATTACAAGTGTTTATAGTTACACCTACTGGATACATTACTCTTATTTGTATATTACCTTGAGTTGATGTAGTCTCCTTGGACAAGTTCCGCGATAATGTTTTATGAGATATGTTCATATTGTTGTTTTGAGTTTCCTTTCCAGGGATATGATATTTATGAAATTACAGGATTGTATCTTTGGATTCCTGAGTTTAACATTAATCTATGTGTACTAATTTTGGGGTGGTAGCAGGCAAGAGGGTTAAAGAAGCATTTGAAAGAGGCTCAATGCGCTCAAGCATTAAATGCTTGTCTAGATTGGTGGTACCTTTGTAAGAATCAGTAGTCCCTTTCTTGTGTATTGATATGTTCAATTTTGATGTTTATTTGGATTTTGGTTGTAATGAAAGATTTTTATCTTCGTAGGCTCCATTCTGTGTGTCAAGATACGAGTGATACAAACACCACTATTTGTATCTGGCATAAACACATTTCTGCAAGTTTTATTTGGAACCAGGTTACCGGCAGTCATTGGTGGTTCTTCTGCTGATATTGTACCTATCCTTTGCATTATCGGGGACTCATCTCTACAACGAATCACTGAACCTGATGAAGTAAGTTCTGCAGACAAACTTTGATTATCTCTCCACCTCTTTCCATTTATGTTTCTTAACTTTAACAATTCAGTTAGTTTTATGCACATGTATTCTCTACTTGCAGAGATTTTTACAAAATATGATGGAAACTCAAGGAGTCCTGATTGTAGATGCAAGCTTGCAGATCATACTGGGATTTAGTCAAGTATGGGGGCTTTTTTTGCTGTACACATTCAATTCGTATCAAAGATTGTGCTGGCATATAATCTAATTGTATGTTACTTAGTTTTCCGTGATTGAATCACAGGTTATTGTTAGAATTTACTAGCTATATTGGGCATGTATTCTCTGAACTCAGTATTTCATCCTTTTTTTGTGTAATTTTACACTTAATGGATAAAATGAATGAATGTTAAAATTCTCACTTTGATTATAAATTTCAGTTAAATTTGAGGTTGCATTTGAATTTCAGTTTGACTTAACTTGACTTTACTGTAGCTTGACTTAACTTGACTGTTTGACTAAAATGCCAGTAAGATTAATTCAGATTCAGCCATTCAGAAATTTCAGCTGATCTGAATCTGTATTTTTTTTATATTATAATTCAAATCTACGACCAACATCGCGGGTCAGCATCTAGTTACTGTAAGAAAAGGTCTCTGTTCAGAGACCCACGCAATAAGGGTGGTGCAATTAAAAAACGCTTTATAAACGACCCATTCAGAGAATCCTAGAACAGGTCGTTTAACTCGTATATATGACGTGTCATGGCGGTCGCGGAATTGTTTTTTTCCACTAGTGTGGAACTTCTCGACAAAAAGGTATGTGAAGACTTGAACTTATCTATCACTCAAAAGTCTATCTACTCTATCTCCTACTCTTTGAGACAAGAAGTCGTATGATATATATATAGACTTTGATTATACACATTTGGTATTTCGAGCCGAGTATACCTCGCCTATCTATATCTCGAAATATGTGTTGGTAAGATTTTCGCTTCGATCAAGTTTATCTTTACCATGTGACGAAAGTCATGACATTTTCAATCATCTTATTGCTTTGACGAGAAATGGTGTAACAACTGTATAACGTCCTCTAAGAATGTTTCAATGATTGAAATGAGAGTTTAGATTACATAACCAATGGTGGACATAAGCATTGTTGTGGAAACACATTTATGTATAAGTCCTATTCCTTGAACCAAAGTTTTCGAACTTTGTTGATCAAGAAAACCTGAAGAATGGCGTGATCCAAGTCCGCGAACTCAGTCCGCGAACTGCTGAAGTTCTCAAACCCGAGAATTTCTGCTGGAGTTGACAAACTACTTGCATGAAGCTAAGTCCGCGAACCCAGTCCGTGAACCGGCAAAGTTCTCATACCCGAGAATTTCTGCTGGAGTTTGTAAACTCTTCCCGGTAACTTAAGTCTGAGAACCTAGTCTGCGAACTTGAGAAGGTTATATATCTGAAGATGATTTCTGAACTTAAACTCAAAAAGACTAAGGAATGCAGTTTTCAAACCGTGGCAATAAAAGTTCATGAACCGATTCAAGTGAATCAAATCATCTTTGCTTCAATTGTGTCTTGTGTAGTACATAAGATTTTCTTGCAATTGAACAACTCTCTAACTAGTTCATTTGAAGTCATATGAACTAGTTATGGTGAAGAAGAACGTGGTTGTTATGAAATGCTCATATGGCTAACCTTTTGGTTAACTATTGTTGAACCAACAAGTGCATACGTTTGGGTACGGTTAACAAACCTAGAAGCGTGCATTGTCAAGTGTGTGTAACAAGCTAAGTTTTTGATCTAACGGTTGAGAAATATTAACTTGAATCTAAATCAGGTTTTAATCTAACGGTGAATATTGAATGCTTTGTTACTAAGCTAACATTGATTGCAAACCCTGATTTGAAAGACTATATAAAGGAGACATCTAGTATTGTGCAAAACTAATCCCCACACCTAACGTGTGATACTAGTTTGCGTGCTAGAGTCGATTCTGCTTTAACCTTTGGTTTTCTTCTTCTAAAACCAGGTTAACGTCTTAAAGACTTTATTGGGATTGTGAAGCCAGACCGATACTAATTTTATCGTAGTTGTGTGATCTGATCTTGCATCTTCTATCGTACGAGTACAATCTGATTGATTGGATTGAGAATGATATCTCCAATAGGCAAGATATAAAAAGTAATCACAAACAACTTCGTCTCATTGTTTGTGATTCCGCAACATCTTGTTTCGCTACCATACGATTAAGATTGTTGTGAGGTGATTGATAATTCTAGGCTGTTCTTCGGGAATATAAGACCGAATTATCAATTGGTTCCTGTTCACCTTGACTATTATCAAAAGACGGAACAAAACCTTTAGGGTTTATCTGCGGGAGACAGATTGATCATTTGATAGACTTGTCTGTGTGAGACAGATTTGTTTATTATCAAAGCCTGCGATTTCGGGTAATCAGAACCCCTCATGATCCTTTGATAAAGCCTACCAACGTGGGCTAGAACTTAATCCTGCTAAACCAAAAAGTCACCCAAACCATAAGGGTTCACAACATACGCGATCGAATATTAAGGTCAGAAAACCGAAATCAAACATCCCATAAACATACATAGCAATAAGATAAAGCATTTAAGCACAAGCTATGTAAACCAAAAACTATCACAAGAAAAATTATAAACCAAATAATTTTGTTCATAATAAGATAGTTTTGTTCATAATAGACTTAATATAATTATTGAAAAATATCAAAAACCGATGTCTATTTTCCCTTGCAACTCAGTCCTTCATATCAGTGCTAAATGAAGGCGGATTTTTACTTTCAGTGATAACCTTGTTGCTTGACCAGAATTTCTTGCAGGTGAGAAATTTTCGTGAAGGATTATGCAAGAGCATGTAATTCTGTCTTTGATTGAACACAAAAGTGTGTCAATGCTTCAATACACTGATCTTTCTTCAACATATTCTCTCTTTCCTTCTTGCTAAGCCAATCTCTCTTTTTGATTTTGCTCTTAATATCAAGAGAAGATGCAGACTTAATCTTAAGTTGATCTTTCTGATCTAGCATCTTACAAAGAGAAGATGTTGGATCCAGACTCATGGTTCGGACAAAGAATGACCAAAGAAGGAGAAGGATCTTTTTATAATTTTCATACTTACGAAAATATAATATTCCTATAAATACGAATATATCAAATATTTTTCAAATACTAGATTTTATTCCCATAATCTACACATAAGTGCCTTGATTTTTCTTCTTCTTCACTCAAAATTCGGCAGACATGGTGAGGAAAGAATTAAAATACCGATCAGGTGGTATTAGTATGAGATTTTCTATCATTATGGAATTTTGACCAACCAGAGTGTCCTTGATCTAGTATCGTATGAGAAATTCTCCTCTTGTTACCTCGAACTAGCGAAGTATCTTGAGATTGACTTAGGTTGCCTATGTAACTTTTAGCAATTCTGTTTTTGAGACAGTTTTTACATCTTGTCTTATTTTTCCCTTTACCATTAGATGATTTAATAACATTGGAAGACATGTCCATTTTTAAAATGGGTAAATCACTAATGGAGGAGGAAGAAATAAGATTGACAACTAATGCAATATTAATTGTTCCCTCTTCTTGAGAATCGTATGAATCAAAGCTCTCATCTAGAGTTACATCCAGAGCCTTGCTTCCAGTGTATTTCTTAAGATTGGGACATTTTTTAGCAGTATGACCAAAACCTTTACACTTAAAGCACAGCGGCTGATATTCATCATATTCTTCATGATCCTTTTTGACAGAAACTCGATCATGTGGGTGAGAAGATCGATGAGTATCCTTTATGAATGTCTTATTTCGTTTCTTTAAGAGATATCGAAACTTTCTAGTAATAAATGATAATGATTGTTCAATTTCATCATCAGAATTTTCTGCAATCTGTTCATCTGAATCATCCATTTGTCTATTCCTCTCCGTTGGAGCTTTCAGAATTTTTGCAGCTTTAAAAGCGATTCCTTTACTTTGAATAGACTGTGATTCATGATCAAAGGTCTTTAACTTTCCAACGAGTGTGCTTCGTGAGAAAGTTGAGAAATCATTTGCTTCCATGATCGCATGCTTCTTAGAATCGTATATTGGTGGCCACGATCTAAAAATTTTGCACAGTATATCTTTTTCAGAGATAGTCTTTCCAAGAGAGAAAGAAGCATTAAGTATCTCAGGGAGTTTAAGATGAAACTCTTCAAAAGTGTCGTTGTTATCGATTCGAAAGGTTTCCCAATCAGACGTAAGAGTTTGAAGTCTAGCTTCTTTATCTGAAGTGTTTTCTTCGAATACGATCTGAAGATTATCACAAGATTCTTTCGAAGTTTGACATGTTGATACATGATGTTGTAGATCACGACTTACAACATGTATTATAGCATTCAAACCATCTGAATTCTGCTTTGCAAGAGACTTTTCTTCGTTTTAAAAATCTAATAAGCGTTTAAACTCAGTTTTCGAATTTTCTATCTTTGGACGAATATAACCATCGACGACTAATAGCCATGTATTAAAGTCTCGTGATTGAAGAAAAGATCTTATAGCAGTTTTCCACCATAGATAGTTTGTTTTGTCAAATCTTGGCGATACGTTAATTGAAGTCGATTCATGAGAACTCGAGTTCATTCTTATAGGTTGGATCGCACCAAACACAGATTGTTAGATATTTTCGTGTTTGCCTGCTCTGATACCAATTGAAAAGACGAGGGTACCCAAATATACCTTAATCTAAAACTTTCCACCTATAAGTCCTTTCTCCGAAAGTGATTGTCTATAGTCCGACTCGAGACAATAACACTAATCGGTCCACACTTCGTGTGATTATCTAAGGATATGAGATCGAGACAATACGACAACAAGATAACTTGTGTGATTGACTATGGATATAAGATCGATACAATACAACAACGAAGTATGTTTACTTGATAAAAGGTTCTGACTTAACCTAACACAATAGAATTACTATCGAGTAAATAAGAATTAACGTTTGTGTATTTTACTTCTAATTATGATAAAAAAAATTATTATTTCGGAAATAGAAAAGTCAAAGACACAAAAAGATTTTGTTAACGAGGAAACCGCAAATGCAGAAAAACCGCGGGACCTTGTCCAGAATTGAATACTCTCAGGATTAAGCCGCTATATAAAATCAAACCAACTTCGTATTGTTGAGACCAAGCAACTAAACTTATAGTTCACCTAGTTCTGTCTGTATTCCCACGCCTCCAACTTGTAATAAGTTACGTACTTGTAACAATTCCTTTGGTTCGTATTCCAAAAAGTAAAGGAACAACAAATCTTTTTGGTAACAACTCTTTTCAATCAAGTGATGTGAGTTCGACAAAACACTCTTCCGTTTATCCAAATAAACTCCTTTGTCTGGTCCTTAGATCTAACTAATAACAACTACTAAAGTAATTGTCAGGATTTTGCAATCAATACTTTGAATCACAAAGAATGGTATTGATGTCGATCTACTCAACTAATCAATCCAATCTAACACAAGGATTAACCGGTTATAGTTGGATCCTCTTTAACCGAAACAAGTATTGTGCACACCAAAGATTATGAACCCAAATCAGAAATCTTCTTCATCTTCAAACCTTCTTAGATCTTCAATAAACACCTGCACACAATCAACTTGAATCTCTTGTGATCAGTCACGCATAAAACGGAGTATGTTAACATTGGATTATCACAATACGTCTTTAGATCTACAAACAGTCTAAAGATGCCCGTCGAAACTTCGATCTAGTATGAGTGAATCTTATATCATAAGAGAAGATTATCAAGCATAAACAAACTAGGTGCAATCAAATTTCAACAACCGTTAGACAATCAAATCAATCGAAAACAAAAGATAAACCATAATTATCTAGTTTCCCACCAACAGTACTAATAGAGCTTCTCAATCCCAAAGAAGTCTTTAAACCGAGCGGCCGTAAGAGATTTCACATAATTAGGTTACTTTCCTCTCCGAATAGGCGGCTCCACCAACAACAACACAACTAGGTAGTTTTGCTGGCTCTGAGGATTAGTTTGCCCGAAATGCAAACTTTGATAATTATAGACCAAGGAAGTTTGGACACCAAGGAATTTCCAAAACCGAAAATATTCTCAATATATGCAATATATTCCAAGTTCGGTGTCCATAATTCCTGGAAATGTTTTGTCCAAAAATTGACCGAAAATCTATTAGAAAAATCTCCAACAAGTAAATGCACATTACTAATTTTCATTTTCCAAAAATAAAATTAAAAACCTTAAGTAAAAGATTCTCAATTTATTTTTTCGATCCGAGATTTTTTCCTTTAGCTATTAAGGAATATCTTTGAACAATAAAAGATAAGCGTTACTGCACATGTTCAAAGTATGTCGACATCTTAACTTTGTAAGTCCCCTTTCATACTTACAATATTGAAACCGATTTGCCACACTTCCAAACAAGTTTAGAATCGGTTCATCTAACTTTCAAGAACCATGTGATTGATTAAAAACACTCAATCAACAAACATGGGTTTCACGGTTCTACCAAAACAAGTTTCAGTTCTACCTCCATGTGGGTACTGAAATTAGTCACACTAGCTTTCCAAAAATTCGGTTGACTAGATACTAGGATCGGTTCCCACATATATATGGTATCTAACTTGTATTTGTTGCACATTTCCATAGGATCGGTTCCCAATGTCTAAAAACGTGTTGCACATGTCCATGGGATCGGTTCCCAATATCTAAAAACTTGCTGCACCTCATACAAGGATCGACTACCCTTTGTGATTGGTTGCACCTATTACTAGGATCGGTTCCCCTTTGCCAAGAGTTGGTCATACCAATTACAAAAAATCGATCATACCATCTCAGGTGATTACTTAAGATTGGTTTCACTAATAAAATTCATACCAATACAAAACTCAGGCCTTGTGAATAGTTTTACCCAGAACATAAACAAGTCATGAGCGGTTATACTAATCATACATATTGGTAGTTCAAAATATATGAAATGAATAACAATACCAATAAGCCTAGCGATTTCCCTTTCGATTCACGAAACAAGTTCATGAATACTTCCTTTAAAAGAATGTAAAACATTGTTTCCTATGATGAAATCTTCACCTCATACCCATACATAATCACAATATCATTCAAACGATTATGTCGATGTCTTATATTCGAAGTTTAAAAGATGAGCGTTATACTTCGTATTGTATTCCTTAATACTACGTCTAACTAGAGTATAATCATTCATGCTTCACAGTTATGTTTTCAATATACACGACTTGAAAGATACGTTAGGGAATGAAACAGTTTAAGTCAAATATCACTAACCTCAAGTGGAAGGATGATGTTGTCGTTGTAGATCCTTACTTCTTCACTTCTTCAAGTATTCGTAATACTTGTAATGTCTCATATCCTAATACTTTCAATCTAACTATACGAAGTTGACTCTAGTACATAATCAAGCGACTCTTTAAATGAGTTTTGATTCACTAAAATATGACAACCAAACTTGACATACCAACGCTTGGTGGGTTCAACCGAGCTATACTTTAACAATCTCCCCCTTTGTCAATTTTAGTGACAAAACTCTTACATCATATGGATAAAAAAAATTACAAGAATTCATTACACATACGCTTGATTCCCGAATTCAACAGCACAGTAGCCTGTATACATTAAATCCATAAATGCCGTTGTTGACATTATAATAACAAAGCTAATACTCCCCCTAAAGGTAAGATAGGTATATTTTTATCAATCGGCACGTCTTTGTTATTCCTTTGTAGTCCATATAAACTACAAGTATCAATATGATATGCTACTCCCCCTTAGTCTATGCTTTACTCTTTCGTTAGATAAATGTTTAAGCACCAATGTCCTTTCCCTTAGTGATACCAATCAATATGAATCAATACCAGTATCATTGGTTTACTCCATATATTTCTCCCCATTTTTGCCACAAAATGACAAAGATACGAGCAAATAAAGGACAAAACGAAAGGATCTTATCAATCTCACAAGATTTGCAACCTATAGAGTTAAGCACGAGGGTTCCACAGATAACCAATATCAAAACCGAAACTACGAAGTAATTTTGTTTTGATATGTTACCAAGGAAACAATTTCCCGAAGCAATTTTCCCTAATAGTTTAGCAAACCAAAAATCGACTAAGAACCTTAGTTCCTTTTCTAAACCGATTGTACAAATACAATCGCTTATTCGATAAGACAAAAATTAAGATAACTCTATTTTTCTCATTAGGTTCTAATTATCCATATAACTTGGACCTTTCACTTTTAAACAAGACAAGTTCTAGGTTAGTTAACTATTATTTTTTGTTAAGGCATTCGATTACACTTGAATAACCGAAACCTCCACTTTGATAAGTCTAACTAAGATCAGAACTAACTTAGTTTATCTATCCGAAATCGAATTAGACTGAACAATTCATCCCGAAAACCTTTTCTTTCATTAATCCATAAACAATTCATAAAAACCAATTAAATCAACTTTCATAATTATTTACCTCAACCGGAAGCAATTGAAATAACATAGACATTAAAGCACCACAATTGCACCGAAATTTTGTAAGCCTAAACGATTGATACCAAACAATAAGGCAAGATAACAATAGTTTTTCTTTAACGGAAGAAATTAAATCACACATACATCCATACACAAATAATGGAATAAAACATCAATTGTACCAAAATTTTGTTAAGCAAAAGAAATAAATATACGCAATAAACTCAGGCTTTTCTTAAACATGAAAACGATTAACTAACAAAGTCGTTACCTCAAATTTCGCATCCTCTTCTCCAATATGTTTGCATCTTCTTCCAGGGAGAATTGATACTGAAATATCATTATGCTGTCATCCTTATGAAAAACAAAAGAGTAACAACAACCAACCTTTACCAGAGAAAGGTTGAAAACCGGTTTTTAACTATTGCAAGCAAAAGTTGAGACCCCTAAACACACATGCTTTTATGCTAAACCAAACGATTCAACATATTGTGACTTTTTCACATATTGTTTCAATCAGAACCCCTCATGATCCTTTGATAAAGCCTACCAACGTGGGCTAGAACTTAATCCTGCTAAACCAAAAAGTCACCCAAACCATAAGGGTTCACAACATATGAGATCGAATATTAAGGTCAGAAAACCGAAATCAAACATCCCATAAACATACATAGCAATAAGATAAAGCATTCAAGCACAAGCTATGTAAACCAAAAACTATCACAAGAAAAATTATAAACCAAATAATTTTATTCATAATAAGATAGTTTTATTCATAATAGAATTAATACAATTATTGAAAAATATTAAAAACTGATGTCTATTTTCCCTTGCAACTCAGTCCTTCATATCAGCACTAAATGAAGGCGGATTTTTACTTTCAATGATAACCTTGTTGCTTGACCAGAATTTCTTGCAGGTGAGAAATTTTCGTGAAGGATTCTTCAAGAGCATGTAATTCTGTCTTTAATTGAACACAAAAGTGTTTCAATGCTTCAATACACTGATCTTTCTTCAACATATTCCCCTTTTCCTTCCTGCTAAGACAATCTCTCTTATTCATTTTGCTCTTAATATCAAGAGAAGATGCAGACTTAATCTTAAGTTGATGTTTCTGATCTAGCATCTTACAAAGAGAAGATGTTGGATACCGACTCATGGTTCGGACAATGAGTGACCAAAGAAGGAGAATGATCTTTTTATAATTTTCATACTTCCGAAAATATAATATTCCTATAAATACGAATATATCAAATATTTTTCAAATACTAGATTTTATTCCCATAATCTACACATAAGTGCCTTGATTTTTCTTCTTCCTCACTCAAAATTCGGCACACATGGTGAGAAAAGAATTCTAATACCGATCAGGTGGTATTAGTATGAGATTTTCTCTCATTATGGAATTTTGAACAACCAGAGTGTCCTTGATCTATTATCGTATGATAAATTCTTCTCTTGTTACCTCGAACTAGCGAAGTATCTTGAGATTGACTTGGTTTGCCTATGCAACTTTTAGCAATTCTGTTTTTGAGACAGTTTTTGCATCTTGTCTTATTTTTCCCTTTACCATTAGATGATTTAATAACATTGGAAGACATGTCCATTTTTAAAATGAGTAAATCACTAATGGAGGAGGAAGAACTAAGATTGACAACTAATGCAATATTAGTTGTTCCCTCTTCTTGAGAATCGTATGAATCAGAGATCTCATCTAGAGTTACAGCCAGAGCCTTGGTTCCAGTGTATTTCTTAAGATTGGGACAGTCTTTAGCAATATGACCAAACCCTTTACACTTAAAGCACTGCGGCTGATATTTATCATCTTCTTCATGATTATTTTTGACAGGAACTCGATCATGTGGGCTAGAAGATCGATGAGTATCCTTTATGAATCTCTTATTTTGTTTCTTTAAGAGATCTCAAAACTTTCTAGTAATAAATGATAATGATCGTTCAATTTCATCATCCGAATTTTCTGCAATCTGTTCATCTGAATCATCCATTTGGCTATTCCTCTCCATTGGAGCTTACGGAATTTTGCAGCTTTAAAAGCGATTCCTTTTCTTTGAATAGACTGTGATTCATGATCAAAGATCTTTAACTTTCCAACGAGTGTGCTCCGTGAGAGAGTTGAGAGATCATTTGCTTCTATGATTGCATGCTTCTTAGAATCGTATCTTGGTGTCAACGATCTGAGAATTTTGCACACTATATCTTTTTCAGAGATAGTCTTTCCAAGAGAGAAAGAAACATTAATTATCTCAGAGAGTTTAAGTGTCGTTGTCATCCATTCGAAGGTTTTCCCAATCAGACGTAAGAGTTTGAAGTCTAGCTTCTTTTTCTGAAGTGTTTCCTCCGAATACGATCTGAAGATTATCCCAAGCTTCTTTCGAAGTTTGACATGTTGATACATGATGTTGTAGATCACGACTTACAACATGTATTATAGCATTCAAACCATCTGAATTCTGCTTTGCAAGAGCCTTTTCTTCATTTGAAAAATCTAATAAGCGTTTAAACTCAGTTTCCGAATTTTCTATCTTTGGACTAATATAACCATCGACGAATAATAGCCATGTATTAAAGTCTCGTGATTGAAGAAAAGATCTCATAGAAGATTTCCACCATAGATAGTTTGTTCTGTCAAATCTTGGCGATACGTTAATTGAAGTCGATTCATGAGAACTCGAGTTCATTCATAGGTTGGATCGCACCAAACACAGATTGTTAGATATTTTCGTGTTTTCCTGCTCTGATACCAATTGAAAAGACGAGGGTACCCAAATATACCTCAATCTAAAACTTTCTACCTATAAGTCCTTTCTCCGAAAGTGATTGTCTATAGACCGAGTCGAGACAATACAACTAATCGGTTCACACTTCATGTGATTGTCTATGGATACGAGATCGAGACAATACGACAACAAGATAACTTGTGTGATTTACTATGGATACAAGATCAAGACAATACAACAAGGAAGTATGTTTACTTGATAAAAGGTTCGGACTTAACCAAACACAATAGAATTACTATCAAGTAAATAGGAATTAACGTTTGTATATTTTACTTCTAATTATAATAAAAACAATTATAATTTCGGAAATAGAAAAGTAAAAGACACAACAAGGTATTGTTAACGAGGAAACCGCAAATGCAGAAAAACCCCGGGACCTTGTCCAGAATTCAATACTCTCAGGATTGAGCCGCTATACAAAATCAAACCAACTTCGTATAGTTGAGACCAAGCAACTAAACCTATAGTTCACCTAGTTCTGTCTGTATTCCCATGCCTCCAACTTGTAATAAGTCACGTACTTGGAACAATTCCTTTGGTTCGTATTCCAAACAGTAAAGGAACAACAAATCTGTTTGGTAACAACTCTTTTCAACCAAGTGATGTGAGTTCGAAAAAAGGCTCTTCCGTTTATCCCAATAAACTCCTTTTTCAGGTCATTAGATATATCTAATAACAACTACCAAAGTTATTGTCCAGATTTTGCAATCAATAATTTTAATCGCAAAGAATTGTATTGATGTCGATCTACTCAACTAATCAATCCAATCTACCACAAGGATAAACCGATTTTAGTTGGATCCTCTTTAACCGAAACAAGTATTGTGCACACCAAATATTATGAACCCAAATCATAAATCTTATTCTTCTTCAAATATTCTTAGATCTTCAATAAACACCTATACACAATCAAATTGAATCTCTTGTGATCAATCACGCACAAAACAAAGTATGTTAACAATGGATTATCACAAGACGTCTTTAGATCTAAAAACAGTCTAAAGATCCCCGTCGGAACTTTGATCTAGTTTGAGTGAATCTTATATCAGAAGAGAAGATTCTCAAGCATAAACAAACTAGGTGCAATCAAAGTTCAACAACCGTTAGTCAAACAAATCAATCGAAAACAAAAGATAAACCGCAATTATTTAGTTTCCCACCAACGGTCCTTATAGAGCTTCTCAATCACAAATAAGTCTTTAAACCGAGCGGCCGTAAGAGATTTCGCCTAATTAGGTTACTTTCCTCTCCGAATGGGCGGCTCCACCAGTAACAACACAACTAGGTAGTTTTGCTGGCTCTGAGGATTATTTTTCTCGAAATGCAAACTTTGATATTTATAGACCAAAGAAGTTTGGACACCAAGGAATTTACAAAACCGCAAATATTCTCAAGATATGCAATATATTCCAAATTCGGTTTCCATAATTCCTGAAATGTTTTGTCAAAACATTGACCGAAAATCTCTTTGAAAAATCTCCAACTAGTAAATGCACATTACTAATTTTCATTTTCCGAAAATAAAATTAAAAACCTTAACTAAAAGATTCTCAATTTATTTTTCGATCCGGGATTTTTTCTTTTAGCTATTAAGGAATATCTTTGAACAATAAAAGATAAGCGTTACGTCACATGTTCAAAGTATGTCGACATCTTAACTTTGTAAGTCCCCTTTCATACTTCCAATCTTGAAACCGATTTGTCACACTTCCAAACAAGTTTAGAATTGGTTCATCTGACTTTCAAGAACTATGTGATTGATTAAGAATAATCAATCACCAAACATGGGTTTCACGGTTCTACCAAAAAAATTTTCGGTTCTACCTCCATGTGGGTACTGAAATTAGTCACACTAGCTTTCCAAAAATCCGGTTGACTAGCTACTAGGATCGGTTCCCAAATATATATGGTATCTAACTTGTATTTGTTGAACATGTCCATAGGATCGGTTCCCAATGTCTAAAAACGTGTTGCACATGTTCATAGGATCGGTTACCAATATCTAGAAACTTGCTGCACCTTATACAATGATCGATTCCCCTTTGGTATCAGTTGTACCTCTTACTAGGATCGGTTCCCCTTTTCCTTGAGTTGGTCATACCAATAACAACAAATCGATCATACCATCTCAGGTGATTACTTAAGATCGGTCACTAATAAAAGTCATACCAATACAAAAGTCAGGCCTTGTGAATAGTTTTACCAAGAACGTAAACAAGTCATGAGCGGTTATACTAATCACACATATTGGTAGTTCAAAAGATATGCAATGAATAACAATACCAATAAGCCTAGCGATTTCCCTTTCGATTCACGAAACAAGTTCATGAATACTTCCTTTAAACGAATGTAAAACATTGTTTCCTAGGATGAAATCTTCACCTCATACCCATACATAATTACAATAACATTCAAACGATTATGTCGATGTCTTATTGTTTGAGGGTGAAAATGGTTTCTGCTGATTTTGGTAATTTCGGGTGTGTGGGTAAGAACCGAAGTTAAACCCTAAACAATGTAATGCAAGGGAGTACTTTAGATTCAAGAGATCAATCTGTACAAATCCAACCTAAACCAAGAAATGGCCGTTCCAGACTTGCTTCGGTCACAAAGTGAAGGAGAAGGGTTGATTTTGGGGAGGGAAGCGAAAAAAGTGTTGAGGCCAAAATAGTTGATTCTGGAAGATTAGTTGTTTCACGACTTGTATCAGAAAGTGGGAAGCTAACAGATGGAAAGCTAGCAAATGTTTTCTGAATGTTGTATACTCCTGACCTGAACTTGTTGTTCGGTGAAAATAGGTAATGCCTATTTAGACAAGTCGAAGTGAAACGTACTCTGGTCTCATTAAGAAATGGAAAACAGGTGAGTAAATGGGAGGAGGTGGTAACCGATAACTCTTGGAATTGATGTTCCATAAAAGAAAGCGTTTCACCATTACTCCCTGTATTTACTAACCGCCTCATCCTTATGACACTTTCATATAACGAGCGTAGTGTACGCCGCACGCTGTAAACCGCCAAACCAATACCCAATGAGCATCCCCCAGTTTGTGAAATGTGTTGATGTCTCGAGTGTTTTCGAGGAAAACATGTAACATATTGTTGTTGTCTGGCAAGTTGAGCTTGAGAGACTTGCCGGCTCGGTGGTCACCTTCAACGGTCGAGATTTTGCATCTTAAGAGGAAGGTAGCCGTTGATTATTGAAACCTTTCGTTTAGTAGAAAGTGGCATGAAAGTATGATCAGTATGGCTTTAATTTGGCCCAGTTTTAGGCGCGTACAAAACTTAGGGTTTTTGCTTTGTTTAGGCGCGACCAAACTAGGGACAAAGGTTGCCATGCGTTAGCTGGTAACCTTGGACGGCTAAGATCTGCATCATAGATGAAAAAGTGGTTGTTGATTGTTGCAGGCCTTCGTTTTGGTAGTCGCATAGCCGGCATGGTATGGCGCGGCAAGGTGGTTGGCATGCCATTGGCACATGTGGCATGGCATGCCTTGGCGTGGCCAAAACTAGGGTTTTGGGCCAAAGGTTACCATGCGCTGTTTGGCGACCTTGGACGGCTAAGATTTGCATCTAGGATGGAAGGGTGGTCGTTGATCGTGGAACGCCTTCGTTTTAGTAGCCGCATGGGGAAGGCCGACATGGTATGGTGCGACAAGGTGGTTGGCATGCCATTGGCACATGTGGCATTGCATGCCTTGGCGCGGTTTGGCGTTGCCAAAACTAGGGTTTTGGGCCAAAGGTTACCATGCATTGTTTGGCGACCTTGGACGGCTAGGATTTGCATCCAGGATGGAAGGGTGGACGTTGATCGTCGCACGCCTTCATTTTGGTAGCCGCATGGGGAAGGCAGGCATGGTGTGGCGCGACAAGGTGGTTGGCATGCCATTGGCACATGTGGCATTGCATGCCTTGGCGCGGTTTGGCGTGGCCAAAACTAGGGTTTTGGGCCAAATGTTACTATGCATTGTTTGGCGACCTTGGACGGATAGGATTTACATCCAGGATGGAAGGGTGGCCGTTGATCGTCGCACACCTTCGTTTTGGTAGCCGCATGGTGTGGCGCGGCAAGGTGGTTGGCATGCCATTTGCACATGTGGCAAGGCATGCCTTGGCGCGATTTGGCATGGCCAAAACTAGGGTTTTGGGCCGAAGTTTACTATGCGTTGTTTGGCGACCTTGGACGGCTAGGATTTGCATCCAGGACGGAAGGGTGGTCGTTGATCGTCGCACGCCTTCGTTTTGGTAGCCACATGGGGAAGGCAGGCATGGTGTGGCGCGGCAAGGTGGTTGGCATGCTATTGGCACATGTGGCATGGCATTCCTTGGCGCGGTTTGGCGTGGCCAAAACTAGGGTTTTGGGCCAAAGGTTACCATGTGTTATTTGGCGACCTTGGACGGCTAGGATTTGCATCCAGGATGGAAGGGTGGCCGTTTATCGTAGCACGCCTTCGTTTTGGTAGCCGCATGGGTAAGGCCGGAATGGTGTGGCGCGGAAAGGTGGTTGGCATGCCATTGGAACATGTGGCATGGCATGCCTTGGCGCGGCCAAAACTAGGGTTTTGGGCCAAAGGTTACCATGCGCTGTTTGGCGACCTTGGACGGCTAGGATTTGCATCCAGGATGGGAGGGTGTCTCTTGATCGTCGCACGCCTTCGTTTTGGTAGCCGCATGGGGAAGGCCGACATGGTGGGGCCAAGGCCAATGGCGCGGATGGCTTGGCATAGTGGGGCCAAGGGTTTGGTAAGGACGGTTTGGCATGGTGGGGCCAAGGCAAGGTGCGGTTGGCTTGGCATGGTAGAGCCAAGGGTTTGGCATTCCATTGGTGCATGTTGCGGATAACATGGTTGGGGCCAAGGCAAGGCGCAGTTTGCTTGGTACGGTGGGGCCAAGGGTTTGGCATGCCATTGGAGCATGGTGCGGCTAGCATGGTTGGGGCCAAGGCAAGGTGCGGTTGGCTTGGCATGGTGAGGCCAAGGGTTTGGCATGCCATTGGCGCATGGTGCGGATAGCATGGTTGGGGCCAAGGCAAGGTGCGGCTGGCTTGGCATGTTGGCGCCAAGGGTTTGGCATGCCATTGGCGCATGGTGCGGCTAGCATGGTTGGCATGCCTTTGCGTGGAGATGTGGCTGGCATGGTTTTCCATTGACACAGTGGTGCAGCTGGCATGGTTGGCATGCCTTGGCGCGGTAGCATGAGAATTAGGGTTTGGTATGTACGAAGATTATGTCGTTTAATACTAAGGGTTCTGCCGTGGAACATGACACATGTTTAAAAAAAGGTACCCTGGTAATTTTTACGTAGGTTGTTGAATGATTCAATAAATGCGCTAGTGGTTGTAGTGACGTCATGTCAGATGTAAGGTTTTACTATTTTGACCCTAAGCTAAAAACCACCATCAACACTTATATACGAAGTTCAAAACATAAGCGTTATACTTCGTATTGTATTCCTTAATACTACGTCTAACTAGAGTATAATCATTCATGATTCGCAATTATGTTTTCAATATGCACGACTTGAAAGATACGTTAGGGAATGAAATAGTTCAAGTCAAATATCACTAACCTCAAGTGGAAGGATGATGTTGTCGTTGTAGCTCCTTGCTTCTTCACTTCTTCAAGTCTTCGTAATACTTGTAATGTCTCATATCCTAATACTTTCAAGCTAACATATACGAAGTTGACTCTAGTACATAATTAAGCGACTCTTTAAATGAGTTTTTGTTCACTAAAATATGACAACCAAACTTGACATACCAACACTTGGTGGGATCAACCGAGCTATGCTCTAACAATGGTTGATGAAAAATATTTATAACGACTCTTGAAAAGTCAGTGCCAGTGGTACATTAAAACCTATAATAAATTATTATAAGTATATGTCCTCGAATAATTCGGATAATACTTTACCAAATTTTTTTTCGTATATGTGATGAAAATATTTCCACCAAAATCAGGGGGACATTATACAACATTACAAGTTGGTGTCTATTAACTTAAAAAGTTATATTTCTCTCCCATCATGATCAAACCGAAAAAGACTATCATCTCAAATCGGCACGATAATATTTTATTTTTCTTTTATTAAGCTTTTTCCTCTTGAAGAGGATAATCCAATCCAATCACATCTAGCAAGTATGTAGCTTTTTGAGTACGTGCTACAGATAATGCTCCAATAGAGTATATCAAAACAAGATCCACGTTCTCCAAGTCAATATCTCTTCATTTTCCCGTTAAGCGTGCTGGTACCAGTATTTCTGTGATTTTTTTCTTTAAGATATACATACACTTGATAATTTTGTGGGACCATAATAAGCTAAATATTGTCGAATATTCATTTAAAGTATCTACTGAAATAAATGATGGTGGTTTTGAACCCTTCTGCAGAGGAATATCGACATATATGATTGGTTGGCATACATTCTAAATTATATTGGATTATCTTAAATTCTCAATTGATGCAATATAAGGATCCTAGCAAGATTCGACACCTTAAAACTGCCAAGGCTGAAAGTTACAGGTTGGTGTTAGTCATATTGCATATTAAAAAAAAAATCGTTTTAAGAGCAATGAGGGTTATACGTTCAAACCCGAGGATTGGTTCAATAATACATTGTTCTCCCTATATGATGCATTTCACGTGGTAATTTTGATGGACTCGTATTGCATTCATATAAGATATTCTCGGAGAACATATTCAAATTTGTAATCTTTATTGGATTCAGATTATATTCAGGCAGCCACCTGACTCGATTATATTAGGTTTATCAATCCTTTATGTGTTTTTAGAAATTTGGTATGAACCAAAAATCCGGATTAATTAGTTGATGATATCAACTTTTATAGGTCTCTTGAGGAGTCCTTAAAAACACAAAAATCCACGTTTTAGCAGAATAAATTCTATTTCTTTTTTCTTTCTTTCTTAAATCTGTAGTTAGAATTATGCTAGCATAAACTCGTCTTTGAGATAGACTAGTTATTATTTTGATGCTTGTTTTCTGTAGAACATATATATAGTTGGGTTAGCATTTATATTTACGTCAAAAGTTGTACTATTTTCCCTTTGTTTTAGGTTTTGTCCCATGTGGTTTTCCTGACAAGGTTTTAACGAGGAAACATCTCGCTGACGTTATTTTTTTTCAAAATGTTGATATTGTATTCTTTTTCCTTCGTACATATATTTTTTTCCCGTTGGGTTTTTAATGTCAAGGTTTTAGTGAGACAAATTATTCAACATGGTGGTCATCCAAGGGGGAGTTATATCAAATTTTGGTTATTTGGTGGATTCCCACCTAACTAGGTCATTTTGTTAGACCAAGTTAACATAAGAACCCCTTAGGAATTTGGATGTCATTGTGATCCACATAAGTCATGACTACAGTTACAATTTTATTCACTTATGGTAATGTATCTACATCTCGACCCTTTGTTGAAGAGACTACATCAAATATTCTGCAAATCATCTCTAAGAAGATAGCAGTCCATGTCACAAGTCCTCAATGTACTTAAAGAAGCATGAACACTGGAGAACACTACTATTAGAAGACTGACACAAAAGAAGACTTCATCAACTGACGAATTTCTTCACGAAAGAACAATAATCTTCTTGCATTCAAGAAATTCCTTCATCAAAACTAGGAAGCCTCGACTCAAAGATTTGCAAGATAAGATTTAAATGAAGTACTTATCAGGGGGAGCATCATAGTAAAAGGTATTTTACCGGACTATCATGTTGTACTCTTTTTTCTTCGCCAAGGTTTTGTCCCACTGGGTTTTTCCTTGTCAAGGTTTTAACGAGGCAACACACAATCCAACTCTGTTCTAAGTTTTCTCAAAATTGTACTCTTTTCCCTTCGATCAGGTTTTGTCCCTTTTGGATTATCCTGGCAAAGGTTTTAACGAGACAATTACTTAGATACAGTGGTCATCTAGGGGGAGTGTTAAAAACGACAGTTTATCATGTAGATATCCACTTTAGCGGGACCCTATTACTTGGGCACCAAGTATGTAACTTTATAAATAGAGTCCTAAACTTTTGTATTCCGTACACGGACTAATAGAAATTTCTTTCTCTCCTTCCCTCTAGATTGTGTCTACTTTCTTTATTTCACTGGACTTTTCTTTTTTTTTAGATATAGAAAATTTCATAAAAACTGCATTGGCCAGGGCGGAGTTGTGCCTTCCTCCAGCCCTTTGTTTCTTTAAGTCTATCACAGTTAAAGGATAATGTGAAAGGACAATAGTCCCACATCGCTATATTCCTCTTAATTAAATTAAAATATAATATGGAAGGGTCGCTCCACTGATTGCAAATTGGTTTTGAGTTGGATTCCCGCAGACCTGCGTACGCCGGGTGTAGGCCGAGTTACTGGCCGAAGTGTTTAACCGATTTTGTCACTTGTACACCCGGGGTTTAGGCCACTCACTGATAGACACATTTTTGTGTTTACGTTGTCCTTAATTTCATGTATTGTTGGTACTCGATTTTTTGCACTTATTATGGTATTTTATGTGTTTTTAGGTATTTTTGGAAATAAACATTCTTGGAAAAATCGGCTCGAAAAGTCGTCTAAAGCACCGGAAGGAACGTGTTATTCAGACTCTCACTTGTGGATAAGGGGCTCCCAAATGATAAGGGTACCCAAAGGATATTTGCACCCAAGTAGCTGATCAGAGACACCCCTCATGGCATCTGCTATTCGCACCCCAGGACCGGATAGGGGGCACCCATCTTCTTCTTCACGGGAAAGATATTTGGCGGGACAAGAAATCTCAACTGTGTGAGATTCTGGTCATGATATTATGGGGATATTTGTGTCTTTAAGACATGATTATCTTCTTACCATGATAGTAATATTTTGTACGTGTTTTGAATGGAAAGGAATCGTATACTTTTGGATATTTTCGAAAACAGGGAAGGAATTATTCACAGAATTAATTGAGGATATTCTCTTCATTATTTGGCTCAATTAAATGAGAAGATTTGGATATACCACACAACTCAGAAGACGTGCGAAAATGGAGAGGAAATATTCCCGTGAAATACTTTCATTAACTGCAAAGATCTTTTGGAGTAATTGAGATGATTGTCAACCTACGATTGACTTCACAGTATAAATAAGAGTTTCTTGGGTATCAGTAAGGAGATAGAGAGTTTGGGAGAGTTACAGAGCATCACAGAGCCGAAAAATCGAGTTGCAGAGAAAACCATTTCTGCTGCTGCAGAACTGAAGAACACGAAGAACAGACTCACGAAGACAGTCGTTTATCAACAGTGATAACGACACAGAGGCGGGGGTCGTAGAAGCTGAACATCGACAGTTGGCTTTTATCGTTTTATGTAACAGTGTTTTGCAACAATTAAAAACGTTGCAAACACCCGATTTTTAATAGTTTTTCTCCAATTCATCATTTGTAAACACTTTGAGCAATGTAATCAACTTTTGAGCGCGTTTCCACAATGATGATCTAAACCCAATCCTTGGGGCTATGAAGGAAGCCGTTGTTTCGGTAAAAGTGATATATTTTTATTAATTAATTACAACAACTCTATTATGATTTTTGCATTGAACTAAAAATTGTTTATATGATTTTGATTAGTTAGGTGTATTTTCTCTTGATAGAATATGCTTGCTTTAGGGTTTTGATATTCTATGCTTGGATTAACATCTATTCTTTTGGAAATCTACATGTCTAGGCAATACTATTAGAATCAATTTGAGTGTTGAGTTGCATAATTATTGTTTTATTAAATCACTAATATCAACCAATGGTGGAATCCTAGTCCCATTCTCTCCATAATTTTCACAACGTCTTTTTAATTTAGTTCGCTATTTTTATTTATTAAAAAATCTAAAAATACGCTTTCACAAGTCTTGAACGAACCATATTATTACAACAACTTTGAAAATACATCAAATTTTTGGCGGCGCCGACGCGGACTTGTCTTTAGGCTAGAGTTTTTAGATTTTTTTTTTAGGTTTTTATTTTTATTTGTTCTTCTTTACACTTTTGGGTTTTTGTCTTTTTCTTTCAGATTTTGGAATTTGGAGCGAAAGAAAATTTTGCCAAAGCTTTTGGTGAATACTTAAAGACTGGAGTAAAAGGCAAAGAGAAAGGAGCGAAAGAAGAAGATTCTTTTTTTATAAAAAAAAGAGAGAAAAAAAAAGATACATTTTTATTTTTGTAGATTTTTATTTTTTTTAGACTTTCTTTTTCTTTTGCACTTTATAATTTTGGACTTTGGACTTTAAATTTTGGGACATTATTTTTAAACCCTACGGAAGGGTAGTTTAAATATAAACTGTTTGCAGAGAAGGACGGTGATTACGATATCACCTCGGCCCCTCGGTTTTGTACATGACATAGGAGTCGTGGCCCGAGTCGACTACAAAGGTTCATCCCCCGTCTGGTACGGGAGGTAAGTTTGTCGAAACACTCGCGAATCCCCTGTCAGCGAGTTACTGTCTTCCTTTGTATGCATATATGTTGAGGACTTGAAAACGGTTTCTTTAATTTCCTAGTAAAGGGCAAGGACTGGCCATACAAGATAAGGGTTCGGATGTCATCACCGTTCTCTTCTTGCCCGCCTTAGGAAAACAACACCAAACGCGAACCTAAGCCTAAAATTTTGACTAGAACGAGATCGATAGGGTAACGAGCTTAACAGGAAAGTCATTCGAAAGATATTGGTTACTATTTTAAGCATACTTAGAAGTTCTTGACGGTTTCTGTAAGTTGAATGCGTGACTGCGCCGCCTTGTAATACCGGTGAGGCCTTGGGTATCAAAGCTCCAGCGAGCTTCCCTCGCCTCTATTCAACTTACTTTAACTCGGATTGATTCCATAGGGGTTTGCTTAAATTGTAACGAATTCCCGTTCGAAGGATTAGAAGCTGGTCTAGAAAAAATCTAAGTGGATCCATCATGCTTTTTGTTTGCTAGAAATCAGTAGGTTTTCTGTGGTGGAGTTAGCCTTGTTTGTGTTTGCATAGAACATCCCTTCTGTTTTAGGACTTTTCTTTTTTGATTTTGTTTTTCTAGTGTATGCCCGAAGTTTTTAAACGGGCTTGGAAAAGAAACACTCTAGGTCATTTGATTAGTGACAAACCTAGTAGTTCTTCTTGTGAAGGCGAGGAGGTCGAAGACTCTTCTTTTGAGAGCCCTGTTTTTGGAAACTTCATTTTTGAGAATCTGTCTCTTCGTGAGGAAGTACCCCTAGTACTCCTAGTCCTTTGGTAGTGCCAGAAATGACAACTTTGAAAGCTTTGCTAAACCCAATTAGGACCTCTCGTCCGTCTTGTATCAAGTTAGCTGAAACCGAGGAAAATTATGAACTGAAACCTGGGACTTTACAGATGCTCCCAATGTTTTTAGGGAAGGAGAATGATAACCCCTATTTTCATGTTAGGGAATTTGAGGAAGTTTGTAGTATTCTGAAAATTAAAAACCTAAGTGATGATGCGTTGAAACTTAGGTCATTCCCCCTTTCCTTGAAAGATAAAGCCAAATCTTGGCTGTATAGTTTGGACTCTGGGTCAAGTGAAACCTATGACCAACTTACTTCTGCCTTTATACATAAGTTTTTCACAAGGAATAAAACATCGTCTATTAGGACACAAATGTGTACTTTTGCCCAACAAGAGGAAGAATCTTTATATAGGTACTTAGAAAGGTTCAATGACTTGATATCTCAATGTCCTCATCATGGTTTGGAGAATGTTAGGTTAGTTCAGATCCTCTACGAGGGTTTAGATTATTCAACAACAACCATGGTTGAGTCCTTATGCACAGGTGGGTTTGAGAATAAAACTGTTGATGAAGCGATGACATTTTTGAATGAAATCGCCGATAAGACCCAACAATGGGAAAATAGTAGGGAACCCCAGAAAACAATTCTTCTAAGTATACGAAATGTTAATAGGGTAGAAAGATCTTATGAGTCAGATTCCAAAATAGCAGCTATAGCCAAAAGGTTAGAAGCCTTAGAATTAAGTCATTCTAGTGGTAGTAGTGGAAGAAATGAGCCTTTTTGGGAAGGCCATGCTGTTGAAGAGCAAGCCAATGCTCTTTATAACAACACTAGGTTTGATAACCAACAGAAGTTTGACCCATATTCAGAAACCTATAACCCTGGCTGGAGAAACCATCCAAACCTTTCTTGGTCCAAGGGCCAGAATCAAGGTCAGTCTATTAATGCTCAGGTTCCCCCAGGTTTTGGCTATAATAATAATCCTTCAGCTCCGGCACAGTTTTAGAACCCTTCGGATAAGAAGATTATGAGTTTAGAAGAGTCTCTTGCTTTGTTAACTCGTAACACTGTGCAGTTTCAACAATCTGTTGCTCAAGGTTTAGAAGAAAATAAGAGAATAGGTCAGGCTAACTCTCAGGCTATTTCCGAGTTGAAAATCCAGGTTAGTCAGATAAATGAGACATTGAGAGAAAAAAGAAAGTTTCCTAGTCAACCACAACCCAACCCTAGGGGAGTCCATCAAATATCTTTAGCTGGTGAGAAATCATCAAACCATGTGAACTCGATAACAACCCTTAGGAGTGGTAAAACGGTAGACAATAAGGTAGCCATGCCTAGTGGACATACTGTAGTTCCACCTTCTACTTCCCAAGAGGATCCCGTAGACGAGGAAACTGAAACAGTCTCTAAGGATTCCCAAGAAATTCTTGATAGGTCTACCTTTGTGCCTAGAGCCCCATATCCACACAAAGAAGGGGTCGACTTTCAACGAGATAATGGAAACATTTAAGCAGGTGAACATAAACATTCCGCTATTAGAAGCAATTAGGCAGATGCCTGCTTATGCCAAGTTCCTTAAAGATATTTGTACACGAAAGCATAAGCTTAATGTCCATAAGAAAGCTTTTTTAGCTGGTCAGGTAAGTTCCATTCTTCTGAACCAAACACCCCCTAAGTATAAGGATCCTGGATGCCCCACCATATGTTGTGCGATTGGTAATCACATGGTCGATAAAGCTTTACTTGACTTAGGAGCTAGTGTTAACTTACTCCTGTATCATGTATACACCCAGCTAGGTCTTGGTAAGTTGAAACCGACTAAAATGACACTACAATTAGCTGATAGGTATGTCAAAGTCCCTCGTGGTGTCATAGAGGATGTTCTGATTGAGGTTGATAAGTTTATTTATCCTGTGGATTTCGTTGTTCTAGACACCCAGCCTGTTCAGGACCCAAGTCGTCAAATCCCAGTGATTTTAGGTCGCCCATTTTTAGCCGCAGCTAACGCTGTCATCAACTGTAGGACTGGGCTTATGAACATATCCTTGGTAATATGACCACTGAACTAAATGTCTTTAATGTTACTAGAAAACCTTCTGAGAATGATGATTTAGAAGAAGTGAATATGATTAGCACTTTAGTTCAGGATAATTGGCTTGACACTTTACTGGTAGATTCTTTAGATGATTTTGAGGAAACCATTCTCTTAGATCAGATATGTGATCAATCTTTAGAAGAAGCTCTTGAGTATTTTAAAGATTCTATGTACCCAGAAATTCAGGCAATAGTTTTAGGTTTTTCTGAGAATAATGATGACCCTAAGTTTTGGGGTAGAGAACTAGAAGAATCTCTTGAGTATTTTAAGGACTCTGAAGATCCGGAAATTCAAGAAATAGTTAGAGGTTTGTCTGTGAACCCTAAGTTCGGGGGTAGTGATGGTTATTGTGATTGTATCGTATCCCTAATTAGAGTCCCTAACTTGGGACTCGATCCTTGTACATCTGAGATATTACTTGAGTCTTTTCAGACTCCGCAACCCGATCCTCCTGATATTGTCCAGGAGGTAACCCAGGTATTAGAGACCCTTTTTTCGGATGAATCTATTTATCGAGACACACATATGAAGTTCAATTATGCGCCGCAGATAAACCCAGTTGTCTTGACAGAAACCTTAGATGATGACGTGCTCCTTCTTTTCATTTTTCTGAATCAGTGCAGTTGTCTCATACTGGTGTCATCTATATTTGGTCTTATGGACCCACAATTGTTTCGACTATTGATATATTTTGAGGTATTTGATGTCTAGCTAAAGACTTTAAATTTAGCATTTCCTGGGAGGTACTCATGCTTACGGTAATATCCTTCCTTATTTCTTTTTCCATCCATCAAGTGGTAACAATTTCTTATTGTTCATGCTTCTAATATCATCTTTAGAACATTGAGGACAATGTTAGATTTAAGTTTGGGGGTGGGGAAGAAACTTTTTGTTAGCTCTTAGCTGCAACAAATAAACTCCAGAGCCTAGAAATTTATGCTTATTAAGGTTGGCACTAACCAATCTAAGTGGATGGGAACATCTTGGTTGTAGGAGTTGAGGAACCAATCTGATTAGATGAAAACATCTAAAGAGTCTATTCATAAAAGCACAGAGCTCAGGTGTTAGAATTAAAAAAAACATGGTAGTTTCTCCATATCTCGTTGAATCCTAATCCTTCAGTTTTTATTTTTTAAGTGATTTGGTGGGGCACACGATTCAAGTTGTTACCTTTGCTAGGGTGGAATAGAGCGATTGAGATACCAACGAGAAAAACAAAAGAAAAAAAAAGAAAAAAAAATAATAATAAAAAAGAAAAAAGAAAAAAACAGAGAGAGACCAGACCATTAGACCAACCGGAATAAATTCAATAAAGTCGACCACTGGTGCCCTTGTATATGCCAGTTGTGTTGACCTAGAGTTAGGTTTATCGACCACTGGTCCCCTTGTATATGCCAGATGTGTTGATATTAGTTAGACCGGTATCTCAGTCCATTAGGATAGGTTCACCTTGGCAGAGGCCTTCAGACAGATATGGGAAGCACCATTCACTTTTAACCATCTCTTTATCCATCTTCTTAATCTTTCCATGTGATTGGTTGACTCCGGTTATGATGTACAGAAACTATCTGAGTAGAGCTCTGTCACTTATATATGAATTTTAGTATGCTGAGTGCAAACTCGTGTACAACAATTGGAATTTAGCATCAGGGTACTTCCTCCTATAGTCAATGATTGTATGCCAACCAAGGAGATTATTTAGTGCCTTCAAAGGTTCTGCGTAGATAGCTAGGGTCTGGAGTAAAGGTTTTGTGGGTACACCTATGGTAAACCCTCCGGAGACAACACTCCGCCACTAGGGCCACCTAGCGGTTTAACGGCTTGCTGCACGTGCTAAGTGTAGTCATTTTTATTTTCTAGATTTGCTCTAGGACTAGCAAATAATAAGTTTGGGGGTATTTGATAGACACATTTTTGTGTCTACGTTGTCCTTAATTTCATGTATTGTTGGTACTCGATTTTTTGTACTTATTATGGTATTTTATGTGTTTTTAGGTATTTTTGGAAATAAACATTCTTGGAAAAATCGGCTCGAAAAGTCGTTTAAAGCACCGGAAGGAACGTGTTATTCAGACTCTCACTTGTGGATAAGGGGCGCCCAAATGATAAGGGGTACACAAAGGATATTTGCACCCAAGCAACTGATCAGAGACACCCCTCATGGCATCTGCTATTCGCACCCCAGGACCGGATAGGGGGCACCCATCTTCTTCTTCACGGGAAAGATATTTGGCGGGAAAAGAAATCTCAACTGTGTGAGATTATGGTCATGATATTATGGGGATACTTGTGTCTTTAAGACATGATTATCTTCTTACCATGATAGTAAGATTTTGTTCGTGTCTTGAATGGAAGGAAATCGTATACTTTTGGATATTTTCGAAAACATGGAAGGAATTATTCACGGAATTAATTGGAGATATTCTCTTCATTATTTGGCTCAATTAAATGAGAAGATTTGGATATACCATACAACTCAGAAGACGTATGAAAATGGAGAGGAAATATTCCCGTGAAATACTTTCATTAACTGCAAAGATCTTTTGGAGTAATTGAGATGATTGTCGACCTAAGATTGGCTTCACAGTATAAATAAGAGTGTCTTGGTTATCAGTGAGGAGATAGAGAGTTTGGGAGAGTTACAGAGCATCATAGAGCCGAAAAATCGAGTTGCAGAGAACACCATTTCTGCTGCTGCAGAACTGAAGAACACGAAGAAGAGACTCACGAAGGGAGTCGTTTATCAACAGTGATAACGACACAGAGGCGGGGGTCGTAGAAGCTGAACATCGACAGTTCGATTTTATCGTTTTATGTAACAGTGTTTTGAAACAATTAAAAACGTTGCAAACACCCGATTTTTAATAGTTTTTCTCCAATTCATCATTTGTAAACACTTTGAGCAATGAAATCAACTTTTGAGCGCGTTTCCACAATGATGAGCTAAACCCAATCCTTGGGGCTATGGAGGAATCCGTTGTTTCGGTAAAAGTGATATATTTTTATTAATTAGTTACAACAACTCTATTATGATTTTTGCATTGAAATAAAAATTGTTTATATGATTTTGATTAGCTAGGTGTATTTTCTCTTGATAGAATATGCTTGCTTTAGGGTTTTGATATTCTATGCTTGGATTAACATCTATTTTTTTGGAAATCTACATGTCTAGGCAATACTATTAGAATCAATTTGAATGTTGAGTTGCATAATTATTGTTTTATTAAATCACTAATATCAACCAATGGTGGAATCCTAGTCCCATTCTCTCCATAATTTTCACAACATCTTTATAATTTAGTTCGCTATTTTTATTTATTGAAAAATCTAAAAATCCGCTTTCACAAGTCTTGAACGAACCATATTACTACAACAACTTTGAAAATACATCACTCATCTGTGTACACTTGTTACCGATGGACTGGTAACTCGTACGTAGGTCCACATGTGAGGCCCAGTGACTGGAATTACACGTGAGGGGACGTGTGAAAGGACAATAGTCCCACATCGCTATGATCCTATTAATTAACGTAAAATATAATATGGAAGGACCACTCCACTCATTGCCAATTGGTTTTGAGTTGGACGCCGCAGACTTTAACAGATAACTAGCGGTAAAATTACGTGAAATATTTGCATTGGATTGTTTTGCTAGAACAAAGTCTCCCTCCCCTGGTTAGTCTTCTTACAATAAAAAATCACACTCAACCCCTTATGACCTCTTCTAAAAGTTTCCGATATGTTCCTAAAGATGTAATTAGTGCACTCCGAGATATTCATTCTTATCTTATCTTTTAAATTTGGAGCTTTAGTTTGGACCACGTCCAATTTCATATTCTTCTTCATACGTTGCGCAGATTACAAGCTATATATCTAAGACCAGAACGGAAAGAGTTATCGGTAACACAATGCCTGCATCTTTGCAGATGAATCTATAATATGGAGTTTAGAACATAAGAACAAATAAAAATAGTACTAGAATTTTCAACTTCTCATTAAAAATAGAAAGGGTACGTCAAAGTTCGAGTAACAGTTAGTAGTAATATTTCACTTCTATTCAATGCTAATTATCCTAACTCTACAACCACACATAAAGTGTGTATTTATACAGACACAAAGAGAGGACTATTAGACTTACAGTCTGTCAACAACAGACAATACTCTACCGACAATTACACATATGAACAACACGTGTGACTGTACTGACACAAATATTACAGTACGGATATTAGTCATGAAAATATGACATAAACTCTTCCACTTACCCCCACCCCCCACCCCCCAAGCTGTAGTCGACTACAAGGGGTGACTTTAAGCTTTTGCCGAAGAAAATCAAATCTGGGACCAGCCATACCCTTGGTAAAAATGTCAGCAATTCGATCCAATGTGGAAAGAAACATGACCTTCAAACTCTTATTCTGAACCAACTCCCTGACAAAGTGAAATTCAATGGCAAGATGCTTCATTTTTCTATGAAAAACAGGATTGGATGACAAGGAAACTACACTTTGATTGTCACAGGAGATTAGTGGTGGTGTAGGAAGAAAAAGATGAAGATATTTGAGAAGTTTGCAAACCCAAACAACCTCAGCTACAGTGTTGGCTAGATACCTGTATTCAGCCTTAGTAGAACTCCTAGCAACACCATTCTGTCTTTTGTTAGACCAGGAAATTGGATTTGAGCAAAAAAATATACAATAACCACCTGTGGATCTTCTTGTATCAACTGAACCTTCCCAATCTGCATCACTAAAGCCATGAAGATCGAAAAAACCTTTGGAGAAGAGTATACTATAATCAAGAGTAAGTTTGATGTATCTTATTATTCTCTTTGCTGCAACTAAGTGAATATCAGTTGGAGCTTGCATATGTAAGCAAACTTGATTCACTGCAAAACCAATTTTAGGTCTTGTTCATGTGAGATATTGTAATAGTCCCATTAATGATCTGTAGTCACTAGGACCAGATAATGGCACTCCATCTGATGCTGATAGTTGACCACCAGGAGAGATGGGAGTAATACAAGGTTTGACACCTGTCATGTCAAACTTCTCAAGTAAATCAAGATCATACTTGTTCTGACTCAAGAATAAGTGATGAGAGTTTCTTTTAACTTGAAGACCAAAAAAGTAATGTAGATCTCATAGGTCTTTAATAGGAAAAGAAAGTTGAAGTTGAGAGATAAAAGACTGTATGTACTCTTGAGAATTTACTGTAAAGAGAATATCATCCATATAAACCAAGATTATGGTTATTCTTGAGCCAACTTTCTGTACAAACAAAGAAGAGTCTGCAGTTGAAGGCTTGAATCCATGAGAAACTAACACAGTTAACAGCTTATCATACCATGCCCTTGGAGCCTGTTTGATCCCATAAATAGATTTGTGTAGTTTACAAACATGATGTGGCTTAGAAGGATCAACAAAACCTGGAGGTTGTTGCATATAAAAATCTTCATCTAGATCTCCATGAAGAAAAGCATTACTCACATCCAATTATTTGATAATCCATGAAAAATTGACTGCTAAGGATAGAATGAGTCTTATAGTAGTGGGTTTAGCTACTGAACTGAAGGTTTCAGTGTAATCAAGTCCCTCATGCTGATGATAACCTTTAGCTACAAGTCTGGATCTTAATCTTTGAATGGATCCATAAGCATTATGTTTGGTCTTATAAACCCATTTGCATCGTACAACATTATAAGAAGGATCTGGATCTACTAATATGTAAGTACCAGCTTCTTGTAAGACTGTGTGCTCCTCAACCATAAAATTCTTCCATTGAGGAATTTTGATATCCTTTGAGAAACATGAAGGTGTAGGAGGTGGTATAGCAGATATCATGTTTGCTGATAACACATATTTAGTATTGAAAACCTTTGGTTTTAAAAATACCTCTTTTTAGCTCTTGTAAGCATTTGATGTGAATTTGAAGTAGCTGGCTCTTCCTGAACAACAATATATAAATCTGAAGTAGTAGTTGATTGTGAAGCAGAGATAACATCTTGAACTAAAGGAGAATCAGAATCCTGAACCGATGAAGTAGAGAGATTATGTGTGCAAGTATCTGAAGGTTTGGAGAATGAAGTAATGCTGATATTTGAGCTGATATTGGGGGACACAACTGAAGAAGAGTATAGTGTGTTAGAGTATTGCTCGGTCGAACTCGCATGCGTTGCTATCTCAAGCATGTTTGTCAATATTAGTGATCAAAACTATAAATCTTGATTTCTAGTATACTATAGCTAAGGTCTCGGACTAGGATAGAAAGTGTAGTTGAGCTTAAGAACTCCATGGCAATCATCATACAAGATGAAGAACTACTCAAGGAACTGGTGGATCTTCATCGACTAAAAGGTATGTGGAGACTTGAACTTATCTATCACTCAAAAGTCTATTTATCTCCTATCTTGAGACAAATGTCGTTTTGATATATAGACTTAGATTTTACACATTTGGTATTTCGAGCCGAGTTTACCTCGCCTATCTATTTCTCGAAATATGTGTTGGTAAAGCTTTCTCTTTAGCCAAGTTCATCTTTACCTAGTGAAGAAAGTCATGTTATGTTTCAATCACTTTGAAAATTGCTCTGACGAAAAATGGTTTGTGAATAACAACTATATAACGTCCTCTGAGAATATTTCAATGATTGAAATGAGAGTTTAGACTATATAACTATTTGGAGGATATACGCATTGTTGTGGAAACACATATATGTATAAGTCCTTATTTCTTGAACCGAAGTTTGCGAACTTTGTTGATCAAGTGAACCGGAGTAGTGCGTGAGCTAAGTCCGCGAACTCAGTTCGCGAACCCAGTCCGCGAACTGGCGAAGTTCTCAAACCCGATAATTTCTGCTCGAGTTTGTGAACTCCATCCGGGAACTTAAGTCCGCGAACTTGAGTAGGTTGTGTCTAAAAACGATGTTTAGTGAACTTATCTTTATAAACTAAGGAATGCAATTGCAAACCATGGCTATAGAGTTCATGAACCGATTCATGTGTATCAAATCGTTTTTGCTTCAATTGTGTCTTGTGTAGTACATAAGATTTCCTTGAAATTGAACAACTCTATAACTAGTTCATTTGAGTCATTTGAACTAGTTATGGTGAAGAATAATATGGTTAATATGAAAGTAATCATATGGCTAACCATTTGGTAAACTATTGTTGAACCAACTAATGTACAAGTTTGGGTACGGTTACACAAGCCCAGGAACGTGCATTTCATGTGTGTATAACAAGCTATGTTTTCGATCTAACGGTTGATAAATATTAGCTTGAATCTATATTAGGATTTCATCTAACGGTGAATATTGAATGCTTTGTTACCAAGCTAACATTGATTGCAAACCCTGATTTGAAAGACTATATAAGGGAGAACTCTAGCAACTGGGAAACCTAATCCCCACACATTCTGTGTGATACTAGTTGTGCTAAGCCAGAGTCAATTCTCCTTTAACCTTTGATTTCTTCTTCTAAACCAGGTTAACGACTTAAAGACTTCATTGGGATTGTGAAGCCAGACCGATACTATTTTTCTTGTAGTTGTGTGATCTGATCTTGCTGTTTCTATCATACGAGTACAATTGTAATAATTGTCTTGAGATTTGTATCTCCGATAGGTAAGATAAAAAGTAATCACAAATATCTTCGTCTCATCGTTTGTGATTCCACAATATCTTTTTTCGCTGCATCGATTAAGACTATTGTGAGGTATTGATAATACTAGGATGTTCTTCGGGAATATAAGTCCGGATTATCAACTGGTTCATGTTCACCTTGATTTATCAAAAGATGGAACAAAACTCGTAGGTATATTCTTGGGAGACGAATTTATCTATTATCATAGACTTTTCTGTGTGATACAGATTTGTCTGGGTCGTAGCAACTCTTAGTTGTGGGTGAGATCATCTAAGGGTATCAAGTACGTAACATCCTGCTGGGATCAGAGACGTAGGAGCATAACTGTACCTTGGATCAGTGTGGTATTCGTTGGGGTTCAACTAAAGTCCAGAACGAAGTTAGTTTGGAGTAGGCTAGTGTCTGTAGCGGCTTAATACAGTGTGTGTTCAATCTGGACTAGGTCCCGGGGTTTTTCTGCATTTGCGGTTTCCTCGTTAACAAAATTCTGGTGTCTGTGTTATTTCTTTTCCGCATTATATTTTATTATATAATTGAAATATCATAGGTTGTACGCTGTTCAATCAATTAGAATATCCGACCTTTTGGTTGTTGATTTAAATTGATTGACACTTAGATATTGGTCTTTGGTACCATCCAAGTTATCTCTCTTTGATAAAGACTCGCAGATTTCTATTTGCTTGAGTTTAGATCAAATTGAGAGATTGAGATATAAACTCTTTGATGTACTTTTATCTAGATTGAGTCTGACTTTCTAGTTGATTCTCTAGAAAGTATATTGAAGTTTGTCCATACAGATTGCTAAGCGAAATATTGGGTGTGGTTGTTAGACCCCCGCTTTTTCATAGTGGAAAACTGTTCTCAATGAAAACAACATGTCTTGAAACATATATTTTGCCTGTTTAGGATCCAAACATCTGTAGCCTTTGTGCATAGAACTGTAGCCAATGAAAATACAATGAATGCTTCTAGGTTGCAGTTTGTGAGAAGTATATGGTCTCAGCCAAGGGAAACAAGAACAACCAAAATATTTGAGAAAAGAATAATCAGGAACCTGAGTAAGTAATTTCTCAAATGGAGTGATATAACCAATGCTTCTAACTGGAAATCTATTTATCACATGATTTGCAGTTTGAAAAGCATCAACCCAAACATCAAATAGACCAAACTGAATGAGAAAGGTTCTACCTGTATCTACTAAATGTCTATGCTTAGAATCAGCAACACCATTTTTTTCTGGTGTCTTAGGGCATGAAAATTCATGAATGATCCCATTTAAACATATAAAATTCTTCAAATCATTGTTAAGAACTCACCACCTCCATCTGTTCTTATTCTGATAATAGATGTATGTAGAAGTTTTTCAACCATAGTCTTGAAATATAAGAAAATTTTTCTGAATTCAGATTTGTCATAGAGTGGATAAATCCAACAGTATTTAGGGAAGTCATCCACAATGTTAACATATTATTTAAAACAGTAGAAGAAATTACAGGACTAAGACCCAAAGATCCATATGAAGTAGTTCTAAAGGTTTAAACACTTGATGAGTGGAAAAAGAAAATGGTAATTTATGGGATTTTCCCAGTTGGCATTCATTACAGAACAAAGGTGACTTGACAAGGTTCGGTAATTTCAAGGTTTTGCAGACTTTTTGTAGAACTTGAAAAGAGGGATGATGTTAGAGCATTACTATCTCAAGCATTATTGTCAATGTTAGTGATCAAAACTATAAGTCTTGATTTCTAGTCTATTATAGCTAAGTCTCGGACTAGGATAAAAAGTGTAGTTGAGCTCAAGGACTGCATGTCAATTCATCATACAAGTAGAAGAACTACGCAAGGAACCGGTGGAACTTCTCGACAAAAAGGTATGTGAAGACTTGAACTTATCTGTCACTCAAAAGTATATCTACTCTATCTCCTACTCTTTGAGACAAGAAGTCGTATGCTATATATATATATATACATTGATTATAAACATTTGGCATTCCGAGCCGAGTATACCTCGCCAATCTATATCTTGAAATATGAGTTGGTAAGATTTTCGCTTTAACCAAGCTTATCTTTACCATGTGACGAAAGTCATGATATGTTTCAATCATCTTGAAAATTGCTTTGACGAGAAATGGTGTAGAAACTACATAACGTCCTCTAAGAATGTTTCAATGATTGAAATGAGAGTTTAGATTACATAACCAATGGTGGACATAAGCATTGTTGTGGAAACAAATTTATTTATAAGTCCTATTCCTTGAACCAAAGTTTGCGAACTTTGTTGATCAAGAGAACCGGAAGAATGGCATGAGCCAAGTCCGCGAACTTAGTCCGCTAACTGTAAAAGTTCTCAAACCCGAGAATTTCTGCTGGAGTTGACAAATTATTTGCGTGAAACTAAGTCCGCGAACCCAGTCCGTGAACCGGTGAAGTTCTCATACCCGAGAATTTCTGCCGGAGTTTGTAAACTGTGCCCGGTAACTTAAGTCTGCGAACCTAGTCTGCGAACTTGAGAAGGTTATATATCTGAAGATGATTTCTGAACTTAAACTTAAAAAGACTAAGGAATGCAGTTTGCAAACCGTGGCTATAAAGTTCATGAGACGATTCAAGTGAATCAAATCATCTTTGCTTCAATTGTGTCTTGTGTAGTACATGAGATTTCCTTGCAATTGAACAACTCTCTAACTAGTTCATTTGAAATCATTTGAACTAGTTATGGTGAAGAAGAACATGGTTGATATGGAATGCTCATATGGCGAACCATTTGGTTAACTATTGTTGAACTAACAAGTGCATACGTTTGGGTTACGGTTAACAAATCTAGAAGCGTGCATTGTCAAGTGTGTATAACAAGCTAAGTTTTCGATCTAACGGTTGAGAAATATTAGCTTGAATCTAAATCAGGTTTTTATCTAACGGTGGATATTGATTGCTTTGTTACCAAGGTAACTTAATTGCAAACCCTGATTTGAAAGACTATATAAGGGGAACTATAATATCCGTGCAAAACTAATCCCTACACCTCACGTGTGATACTAGTTTGCATACTAGATTCGGTTCTCCTTTAACCTTTGGTTTTCTTCTTCTAAAACCAGGTTAACGACTTAAAGACTTCATTGGGATGTGAAGCCAGACCGATACTACTTTTATCGTAGTTGTGTGATCTGATCTTGCATATTCTATCGTACGAGTACAATCAGATTGATTGTCTTGAGATTGATATCTCCGATAGGCAAGATATAAAAATTAATCAGAAACATCTTCGTCTCATTGTTTGTGATTCCACAACATCTTTTTTCGCTACCATACGATTAAGATTATTGTGAGGTGATTGATAACTCTAGGCTATTCTTCGGGAGTATAAGACCGGATTATCAATTGGTTCCTATGGGAGACAGATTGATCCTTTGATAGACTTGTCTGTGTGAGACAAATTTTTTTATTGTCAAGTCTTCGACTTTGGGTCGTAGCAACTCTTTCTTGTGGGTGAGATCAGCTAAGGGAATCAAGTGCGCAGTATCCTGCTGAGATCAGAGGCGTAGGGAGTATAACTGTACCTTGGATCAGTGGGAGAATGATTGGGGTTCAACTACAGTCCAGTATGAAGTTAGCTTGGAGTAGGCTAGTGTCTTTAGCGGCTTAATACAGTGTGTATTCAATCTGGATTAGGTCCCAGGGTCTTTCTTCATTTGCAGTTTCCTCATTAACAAAATTTCAGGTGTCTGTGTTATTTCTATTTCCGCATTATATTTGTTTATATAATTGAAATAATACAGGTTGTGCGTTTGAATCAATCAATTGGAAATCTGACCCTTGGTTGTTGATTGATATTGATTGATCCTTGGATATTGGTCTTTGGTACCATCCAAGTTATTCCTTGTATTTGATTTGAACTCGCAGTTCTTGCTTGAGTAAATCAAATCAAGAAGAGAGATATAAACTCGTTGATATACTTTTAATTGATTGAATCTTGTTGATTCTCTTAAAACTATATTCGAGTTTGTCCATACAGATTGCTAAGCGAAAAATATTGGGTGTTGTTGTTAGACCCCCTCTTTTTCAGATGAGCTAATCTTCTATGCCATGTACCTGTTGAGGTAGTGATTGATAGACACATTTTTGTGTCCGATCTGTCTCGATTATATATATTGTCAGGGATCATTTTTGTACTTATTATGGTGTTTTATTTATTTGTAGGTATTTTTGGCCAATAAACATTTTTGGAAAAAATTGGCTCGAAAAGTTGTCGGAAAGCACCCGGAGGACATTTGCTATTCGGACTCTCACTTTGGATAACGGGTAACCTAATTACTAAGGGGCATCCCATTTCCAGGCATTTTCTAATTGCACCCCTACTCTGGATAAGGGGAAACCATCTTCAACATTCAAAAACCAGGATTTTGGCGGGAAACTAGTGCAGTTAAAGAACAGTTTTGGCAATCGTGATTTGAAGGAGTTTGAGGTCGATAAAACCTCTGATTTTCATGGGATAGAATCCTTATGGATCTAGGAATCTGATATGGGTGTTTAAATTGATTAGACTGGGCTCAATCGACGGATTTTTCTCACAACAGAAAATATGGAAAGTCACGTGTGTGACCTGTTTTTGGGAATTTTAGAGAGATTAAAGCGCTGTAAACCTTCCCAAAGATTTGTATCTATCTAAGGAAGAGTTTAGAATAAAAAGGAAAGCTCAGAAACGCGTAGAAATCCTAAAACAAGAAATTGCCGCAACTTGGCCGTGAAGAGAAGGAAAGAGATTTTGGAAGATTTGGGAGAGATTTAATCGGTATTTTTGATATAAATAGATGTCTTGGGTCATATAGAAGAGGTGTCGAGAGTTTGGGAACCTAAGGAGAGCCAGAGAAGAAGAAATCAGAGCTTTACCAAACTCTGTTTCTGCTGCTGCTGCTGCTGAAGAAGAAGAACGCGAAGAACATTGACGCTCGGTAAACAGTCGCAGAACAATGTCGTTGTTTAACAGCTGAAGAACATTAAGTTGTTCAGGGCAGTCTTATTCTAGTGTCTTAAAATCAGCGACAAAGCAACAGTTTTTCTGTAACAGTTCCATTGTAACAGCTGTTTTGCAACACCAATACACTGTTGCAAACAGTCTGTGTTATTACTTTTCACTCTTTTAATCATCTTTTGAGCAACAAACACATATTTTGAGATCATGATTAATATGAGGAGCTAAACCCCATTGATGAGGCGATAGAGGAAGCTATTTTTCTAACAAAAAGTGGTATATTCTATTTTATCTTTTTATTTGCAATAATTATATGATTATTTGCCTTGACTATTATTGAATATGATTTTTATTTGAGTGATTGTGATCTATTTTGATGGAGTATGCTTAGTTTTAAGACTTTTGATGCTTCATACTTGGTATTTACAATTATTACTTTTGAAAATCTACTTGTTGCAATATTTTAGAATCAAATTAAACAAGAAAATTGCATAAATATATGTATTGGTTTAACCACTTTGAACTTGGAAAATAGTGGAATCTTAGCCTCAGTGTTTCTTTTAGTATTGATATCATCTTTGATTGAGTTTGCTATTTTTAGTGAGTTTTCTATTTTAATATTAGAATTTAAGTCTAATTAATATCCTTCACAAGTCTGAGAATCGAACCACTTTTACCACTATCTACAAATCACATCAATTTTTGGCGCCGCCGACGCGGACTTGTTTTTAGGATTTTAGAATTATTTTATTTTATTTATTTTATTTTTATTATTTTTGTCTTTTTTATGTTTTTGGGTATTTATCTTGTGTCTACAGGTTCTGGATCATAAAGAAAATTGAGCCAAGGAGTTTGGTGATTTCATAAAGACTTGGAGCTAAAGATTAAAGCAAAAAGAACAGAAAAGAAGACAATTTTATTTTAGACAATTTTAGTTTAGGGTTTGTTTATTTTATTTAAAAAAAAAAAACTTTATTAGGGTTTATTATTTTTGTAATTTTTCTTTATTTTTTTGGACTTTTGGACTTTGGGACATTATTATTTTTTATTACCCTACGGAAGGGTACTTTAAATATAAACTGTTTGCAGAGAAGGAGGACAATTACGATATTGTCTTTGCACCTTGGGTTCGTACACTAGACATTGGAGTCAGTGGCCCGAGTCGACTACAACTTATTCATCCCCCGTATGGAACGGGAGGTAAGATTCTAAACACTCGTGAATCCCCTGTCAGCGAGTTACTGGACTCCTTCGTATGCATATATGTTGAGGACTGAATACAGACATTTATTTTTCTAGTAAAGGGCAAGGTCTGGCCATACAAGATAAGGGTTCGGATTTCATCACCGTTCTCTTCTTGCCCTCTTTAGGAACACGTAACCTACGCGAACCTAAGCCTAAAATTTTGACTAGAAAGAGACCGATAGGGTAACGAGATTAACAGGAAATTCATTCGAAAAATATTGGTTACTCTTTTAAGCATACTTCGAAGTTCTTGACGGTTTCTGTAAGTTGAATGCGTGACTGCGCCACCTTGTAATACCGGTGAGGCATTGGGTATCAAAGATCCACCGATCTTCTCTCGCCTCTATTCAACTTACGTTAACTCGGATTGATTCCATAGGGGTTTGCTTAAATTGTAACGAATTCCCGTTCGAAGGATTAGGAGCTGGTCTAGAAACAATATAAGTGGAGCCATCATGCTTTTTGTTTGCTAGAAATCAATAGGTTTGATTTGGTTGAGTCGGCCTTGATCTGTGTTTGCTTACCGTTCCAATTTAGAAAATTCTATTGTATGCCTGAACGTAAAAGAGACGCACTAGGTAGATTTGTTAAAGAGAAACCTAGTAGTTCGAAGCGTCTCGATTACCTTAATCTAGAAAGTCCGGCTTTTTAAGAGTCTGTTTTTGAACGTTCTTTGACTGAGGAGAGAATCCCTGTTGCTCCGATAGCGCTAGAAATGACAACTTTGAAAGCTTTGTTGAATCTAACTAGGACTACCCGTCCTTCGTGTATTAAGTTAGCTGAAACGGAGGCACCCTATGAACTGAAACCTGGGACCTTACAGATGTTCCCAATCTTTTTATGGAAAGAAAATAAAAACCCTTATTACCATGTTAGGGATTTTGAGGAAATTTGTAGTACTCTAAGAATTAGAGGCTTAGATGATGATGCTTTGAAACTTAGGTTATTCCCATTTTCCCTGAAAGATAAGGCCAAGTCGTGGCTGTATAGTTTGGACTCCGAGTCAATTGAGACATATGAACAACTTACATCTGCCTTTTTCAATAAGTTTTTCCCTAGACACAAAACATCGTCTATTAGGACGCAAATATGCACATTTTCACAACAAGAGGGAGAATCTTTATATAGGTATTTGGAAAGGTTCAATGATTTATTATCCCAGTGTCCTCATCATGGTTTAGAAAAGGTTAGGCTAGTTCAGATCCTTTATGAGGGTTTAGATTATTCCACAACGACCATGGTTGAGTCTCTATGCACTGGTGGATTTGAAAACCAAACTGTTGATGCGGCGATGGAATTTTTTAATGAAAATGCCGAAAAAACCCAGCAATGGGAAATAGTAGGGCACCCCAGAAAACAATTCTTTTAAGTAGAGGAAACGTTAATAGGGTAGAAGGAGGCTATGAATCAGATGCCAAAATTGCTGCTATAGCAAAAAGGTTAGAAGCCTAAGAAGTGGGCCAGACTAGTGGTAGAGTGGAGCCTTTTTGGGAAGGCCATAATATTGAAGAGCAGGCCAATTCTCTTTATAATAACACTATATTTGATAACCGTCAAAAGATTGACCCATATTCAGAAACCTATAATCCTGGTTGGAGAAACCATCCGAACCTTTCATGGTCTAAGGGCCAAAGTCAAGGTCAGTTTAGTAATTCTAATGCTCCCCCAGGTTTTGGCTATACTAAGAATCCTTCAGGACTAGTTCAGTTTCAGAATCAGTCAGATGAGAAAATCTTAAGTTTTGAGGAATCTCTCGCCTTGTTAACTCAGCAAACTGCAAAATTCCAGTTATTCGTATAACAGAGTCTACAAGCTAGTAACAGGATAAGACAAGAAAATAGTCAGGCTATTTCCGAGTTAAAAACCCAGGTTGGTCTGATAAGTGATTCTTTGAGAGAAAAAGGTAAGTTTCCTAGTCAAACACAACCCAACCCTAGAGGAATTCATGAATTAGGTGCAAAACCATCGAATCAATTGAATGCTATTAGAACCCTTAGAAGTGGTAGAGTTGTAGACAATAAGGTAACCATGCCCGATAGTGAACATACTGTAGTTCACCCCTCAGGATCTCACCTCTCAGGACCAGTAGCTGAAGAGACTGATAAAGTTTCTGATGATGTGAATTCGGTTCCTGAAAGGTGATTTTAGGCCTAGAGCCCCATTTCCTCAGCTATTAGTACCAACAAAGAAGGAATCGAACTTTAATGACATAGTGGAGGTTTTTAAGCAAGTTACCATAAACCTTCCCTTATTAGATGCAATTAGGCAAATTCCTGCTTATGCCAAGTTCCTTAAGGATATGTGTACGCGAAAGCGAAAACTTAGCGTCCATAAGAAAGCCTTTTTAGCTAGTCACGTAAGTTCAATCATTCAGAACACCACAACTCCAAAGTACAAAGACCCAGGTTCTCCTACCATTGCTTGCACAATAGGTAACTTCCGGGTAGAAAAAGCTTTACTTGACTTAGGAGCCAGTGTGAACTTACTGCCATTCCATGTATACTTACAGCTAGGACTTGGTGAAATGAAACCTACTCAGATGACACTGCAGTTAGCTGATAGGTCTGTTAAAATCCCTCGAGGTGTTATCGAGGATGTTCTTATTGAGGTCGACAAGTTTATTTATCCAGTGGATTTCGTGGTCCTAGATACCCAACCTGTCCCTGACCCAGAGAACCAGATACCTGTGATTTTAGGTCGCCCATTTTTAGCTACGTCTAATGCGATCATTAACTGTCGAAATGGTGTGATGAGTTTATCTTTTGGTAATATGACTATGGAGATGAACATTTTTAATGTCAGTAAGCAACCTCATGAGCTAGATGACACATGTGTTGAGGAGGTGAACATGATAGAAGCCTTAGTTCAGGAGTCATTACCAAACATCTTGTCTGAAGACCCATTAGAAAGTTGTCTATCCCATTTTGGTTTAGATTTTGACGACGATAGCACTATTGAACAGGTGAATGCTCTATTAGATTCTACCCCTGTGTTAGACACTGATAGATGGAAAGCTAGGTTCGAACCGTTACCAGTTTCTGAGACTACCCTAATTCCTTCTTTAGAAGAGCCCCCAAAGTTGGACCTTAAACCACTACCCGATACTCTAAAGTATGTGTTTTTAGGCCCATCTGAGACTTTACCTGTGATTGTAGCTTCCAATTTGGATAGTGATCAGGAAAGTAGGCTAGTAAATGTACTTCAAGACAATAAGGAAGCTTTAGGGTGGACTATACAGACATTAAGGGTATAAGTCCTACTGTGTGTATGCATCAGATTCATTTAGAGGAAGACTCCAAACCTTCTAGGGAGATGCAACGTCGACTGAACCCTAACATGAAAGAGGTAGTTCGAAAGAAAAGAGGTGCTTAAGTTGTTAGATGCGGGTATTATTTACCCAATTTCAGACAGTAAGTGGGTCAGCCCTGTTCAGGTTGTCCCCAAGAAATCAGGTATCACTGTAGTCCAGAATGATAATAATGAATTAATCCCAACCCGAGTGACCACGGGATGGCGTGTGTGTATTGACTATAGGAAATTGAACAAGGTCACAAGGAAGGATCACTTTCCCCTTCCTTTTATCGACCAAATGCTAGAGCGATTAGCTGGACATAGTCACTATTGCTTCTTAGATGGCTACTCCGGTTATAATCAGATCGTTATTGCCCCAGAAGACCAAGAGAAAACCACTTTTACCTGTCCCTTTGGTACCTTTGCGTATAGACGCATGCCTTTCGGGCTATGTAATGCCCCTGCAACTTTTCAGCGTTGTATGATGAGCATATTTTCTGATATGGTAGAACGGTTCTTAGAGGTCTTTATGGATGATTTTTCAGTGTTTGGTTCATCTTTCGATGAGTGCTTGCATCATTTGACATTAGTGTTGACTAGGTGTAAGGAAAAAAATTTAGTGCTTAATTGGGAAAAATGCCATTTCATGGTTAAATCAGGAATTGTATTAGGGCACATCGTCTCTTCAAAGGGTATAGAGGTAGACAAAGCCAAAGTTGACCTTATTAAGACTTTACAGGTCCCAAAAACCGTAAAAGATATTAGGTCATTCCTAGGGCATGCAGGTTTTTACCGTCGATTCATTAAGGATTTTAGCTTGATTTCTAGACCTCTTTGCAATTTGCTTGCAAAAGATGTTAAGTTTGTCTTTGATGATGCTTGTTTAGAGGCTTTTGAGAAGCTTAAAACTTTACTCACTACTCCCCGATAGTCCAGGCACCTAACTGGAACCTACCCTTTGAGATTATGTGTGATTCTTCAGATTATGCTATAGGCGTCGTTTTAGGACAACGAGAAAACAAATTACTTCATGTGATTTATTATGCTAGCAAAACTCTGAATGATGCCCAAATGAACTACACAACTACCGAGAAGGAACTTTTAGCCATCGTGTTTGCCTTGGATAAGTTTAGGTCCTACCTATTAGGTTCTAAGATCATAATCTATACAGATCATGCTGCTTTGAAATACCTTTTATCTAAGAAGGATACCAAACCTAGATTGATTAGATGGATCCTATTGTTACAGGAATTTTCCCCAGACATTAGAGACAAAAAGGGTGCAGAAAATGTAGTAGCAGATCACTTGTCTAGGCTAGTTGTTAGTTCCCCTAGTGATTCCCTTCCTATAAGGGATAGCTTTCCTGATGAACAATTGTTCTCTGTTTCCCAATCACCTTGGTATGCAAATATAGTGAATTATCTTGTTACTGGTCGAACCCCTCAACATTGGGGTAAGCAAGATCGTTCTAGGTTTTTAGCCGAGGTTAAGCATTTCTTTTGGGACGATCCTTATCTGTTTAAGTATTGTCCGGACCAGATTATTAGGAGATGTGTATCTGAGAGTGACCAGTCTAGTATTATCTCCTTTTGTCATGAACATGCATGTGGGGGTCATTTTAGTGCTAAGAAGACTGCTGCTAAGATTTTGCAGTGTGGATTTTACTGGCCTTCGTTGTTTAAAGATTCCCATAGTCATTGTGTTTCTTGTGAGCGTTGCCAGAAGTTAGGAACCATTTCCCGTAGAAATATGATGCCTTTGAACCCTATTTTAGTGATTGAGGTCTTTGATGTGTGGGGCATTGATTTTATGGGTCCATTTCCTATTTCGTTTGGTTATCTTTACATACTTGTCGCTGTAGACTATGTGTCTAAGTGGGTTGAGGCGGTTCCGTGTAGAACGAATGACCACAGGGTCGTAGTCCAGTTTTTGAAAGAGAATATACTTACACGTTTTGGTACCGCGAGCTATAATTAGTGATGGAGGTTCACACTTTTGTAATAGACCGTTTTCTCTTTTAATGAAACAATACGGTATTACCCATAAAGTAGCAACCCCATATCACCCTCAGACTAGTGGTCAGGTAGAGGTTTCCAATAGGGAAATTAAACGTATTCTAGAGAAAACAGTTAATCCAAATAGGAAAGACTGGTCGTCGAGGCTTACTGATGCCTTATGGGCTTACCGTACTGCGTTTAAGACACCCATTGGAATGTCACCTTATCGTTTAGTGTTTGGCAAGGCATGTCACCTGCCTGTTGAGTTAGAGCATCGAGCCTATTGGGCTATTAAGAACTTAAACTTTTCACTTGACAAGGCAGGAGCTCAAAGAAAGCTCCAGCTCAATGAGTTGGACGAGATTCGTAGAGATGCATACGATAGTGCTAAGGAGTATAAGAACAAAATGAAACTTGTGCATGATAGGAATATTTTACGAAAGTCATTTTCTCCAGGTCAAAAAGTTCTTCTGTATGACACTCGTTTGCATCTATTCCCCGGGAAGTTGCGCTCTCGGTGGACCGGTCCTTTTGTGGTCCGTACTGTTTTTCCTCATGGCGCTGTTGAGATTGAGACACCAGATGGTAGTAGTTCTTCGAAGGTTAACGGTCAGCGATTGAAGCCCTTTTTAGAGCCTTTTCCTACAGGTGATGTTGAGGAGGTCCCTCTGGAGGACCCTGTTTACCTTGATTGACCATCGAGGCGATTTTGTATGTTGTATAATATTTTTGTAGGTTTTTGGTTACACTTCACCCAGGTACTATCTTTCCGACTTCTTCTTTACTATTTCCTCATGTTACTTATATTTTTGGTACTGTTCTTTGATTAGAAACATTGAGGACAATGTTAGATTTAAGTTTGGGGGTGGGGTAGAACTTTTTGTTACCTTTTCGTTGCAATAAATAAACTCCAGAGCCTAGAAATTTATCCCTATTAAGGATGGCACTAACCAATCTAAGTGGATGGAAGCATTTTGGTTGTAGGAGTTGAGGAACCAATCTGACTAGATGGCAACATCTAAAGAGTCTATTCATAAAAGCACAGAGCTCAGGTGTTAGAAATAACATGATAGTTTCACCATATCTCGTTGAGTCCTTTTCACTTCTGTTTTTATTTTGTTTTGTTTTTAAACTATGTTTCTCTAAGTGATTAGGTGGGGCTCACGATTCAAGTTGTTACCAATGCTAGGGTGAATTAGAGTGATTGAAAAAAAAAAAAAAAAAAGAAAAAAAAAGAAAAAAAAAAGAGACCAGACTATCAGACCTACTGGAATAAATTCAATAAAGTCGGCCACTGGAACCCTTGTATATGCCAGTTGTGTTGACCTAGAGTTAAGATTATCAATCACTGGTTCCCTTGTATATGCCAGTGTGTTGATATTAGTCAGACCAGTATCTCAGTCCATTAAGATAGGTTTATTTTGGCGGAGGCCTTCAGACAGATATGAGAAGCACCGTTCACCTAGTAAACATCAAAGCCATCTATGTTTTTCTATATCCATCTTCTTGATCTATCCATGTGATTAGTTTTGACTCCGGATATTGATGTCCATAGTGCGACTATCTGAGTAGAGCTCTGTCACTTCATATGAATTTTAGTATGCTTGAGTGCAAACTCGTGTACAACAATTGGAATTTCGCATCAGGGTACTTCCTCCCGTAGTCAATACGTATGCCAACCAAGAAGATTCTTTAGTGCCTTCCAAGGTTCTGTGTAGATACCTAGGGTCTGGAGTAAAAAGGTTTTGTGGGTATACCTCTAGTAAGCCCTCCGGAGACAACACTCCGCCACTAGGGACACCTAGAGGTTTAAAGGCTTATTGCATACGCTAAATGCAATCAACGATGCCTGCGACAGTGAGTTAGGATTTTATTTCTATTTTATTTTTGCTCGAGGACTAGCAAATAATAGGTTTGGGGGTATTTGATAGACACATTTTTGTGTCCGATTTGTCTCGATTCTATATATGGTTAGGGCTCATTTTTGTACTTATTATGGTGTTTTATTTATTTGTAGGTATTTTTGGCCAATAAACATTTTTGGAAAAAATTGGCTCGAAAAGTTGTCGGAAAGCACCCGGAGGACATTTGCTATTCGGACTCTCACTTTGGATAAGGGGTAACCTAATTACTAAGGGGCATCTCATTTCCAGGCAGTTGCTAATCGCACCCCTACTCTGGATAAGAGGCAACCATCTTCAACATTCAAAAACCAGGATTTTGGCGGGAAACTAGTGCAGTTAAAGAACAGTTTTGGCAATCGTGATTTGAAGGAGTTTAAGGTCGATTAAACCTCTAATTTTCATAGGATAGACTCCTTATGGGTCTAGGAATCTGATATGGGTGTTTAAATCAATTAGACTGGGCTCAATTGACGGATTTTTCTCACAAAGAAAATATGGAAAGTCACGTGTGTGACCTGTTTTAGGGAATTTTAGAGAGATTAAAGCGTTGTAAACCTTCCCAAAGATTTGCATCTGTCTAAGGAAGAGTTTAAAATAAAAAGGAAAGCTTAGAAACGCGTAGAAATTCTAAAACAAGAAATTGCCGCAACTTGGCCGTGAAGAGAAGGAAAGAGATTTTGGAAGATTTTGGAGATATTTAATCGGTATTTTTGATATAAATAGATGTTTTGGGTCATATAGAAGAGGTGTCGAGAGTTTGGGAACCTAAGGAGATCCATAGAAGAAGAAATCAGAGCTTTACCAAACTCTGTTTCTGCTGCTGCTGCTGCTGAAGAAGAAGAACGCGAAGAACATTGACGCTCGGTAAACAGTCGCAGAACAGTGTCGTTGTTTAACAGCTGAAGAACATTAATCTGTTCAGGGCAGTCTTATTCTAGGGTCTTAAAATCAGCGACAAAGCAACAATTTTTCTGTAACAGTTCCATTGTAACAGCTGTTTTGCAACACCAATACACTGTTGCAAACAGTCCGTGTTATTACTTTTCACTCTTTTAATCATCTTTTGAGAAACAAACACATATTTTGAGATCATGATTAATATGAGGAGCTAAACCCCATTGCTGAGGCGATAGAGGAAGCTATTTTTCTAACAAAAAGTGGTATATTCTATTTTTTCTTTTTATTTGCAATAATTATATGATTATTTGCCTTGAACTATTATTGAATATGATTTTTATTTGAGTGATTGTGATCTATTTTGATGGAGTGTGCTTAGTTTTAAGACTTTTGATGTTTCATACTTGGTATTTACAATTATTACTTTTGAAAATCTACTTGTTGCAATATTTTAGAATCAAATTAAACAAGAAAATTGCATAAATATAAGTATTGGTTTAACCACTTTGAACTTGGAAAATAGTGAAATCTTAGCCTCAATGTTTCTTTTAGTATTGATATCATCTTTGATTGAGTTTTCTATTTTTAGTGAGTTTTCTATTTTAATATTAGAATTTAAGTCTAATTAATATCCTTCACAAGTCTGAGAATCGAACCACTTTTACCACTATCTACAAATCACATCAGTGATGCTGGATAAGGCTTTGTTTTTGTTGAGATTCTTGGAAAAATGCATTGGATATAAACCATATTCGTGTGGCCCTTGAAAAATGATCTTCCCAGATGAGAGATCCTTTACAGTAAAACCAGCAGAATCAAAGGATATAAAACAATTATTATCACTTGTAAACTTGTGGACAAAAAGAAGATTTTGAGATGATTAGGAACCGACATAACATTATTCAGATCAAAAGTAGAAGAAGCAGTTGATTTAGTGACATAACCAATGTGTGTAACTGGCATACCTTGATCATTAGCTGCTTGTATTTCCTCATCTCCTTCAAAAGGTGTAGATTGGTGAAGCTTAGAGACATCATTAGTGATATGATTATTTGTACCAGAGTTAGCATACCATGGACTGTCACCAATCATTTGAGAAGTAGAAAGCATTGCACTGATATGTTGAGGAATAAAGGAACTTTGATAAGCAAAATTAAACATGTGCCTGCAATCTGGTGCTAAGTGTCCTTCTTTCTTGCAGAGCTGACAAGCTTTGTCAGATGTTGGTGCAGAAGAAGAAGAAGATGATGCTCCAGGTGTATATGAAGGTGAAGCATTAGATGCAAATTTAAGAGCTGACTGAGGCTGATAATGTGAAAATCCTCTAGGATATGATGTGAATGGTTGTCTCACAGGATATGAGAAATGAGGATATTATTGAAACTAAGGATATGAGAAATGAGGTGGTGATGGGAAATGAGAGTAACCTCTTCCTCTAACAAACTGATAATTAGGTCTAGCATTGGCAGCAAAGGCTCTGGCATTAGCCTTAGATAACAATTCTTTTTGTTTGGTAGTAACAACTACTTCTTCACTTAAAAGTAGATTGTGAAGTTCCTTAGAAGTAACTGGAGGATTACGAACACGAAGCGAAATATTGGGTGGTGTTGTTAGACCCCCGCTTTTTCAATTGGTATCAGAGCAGGAAAACACGTTCAAGACCTTACAAGTCTGTGTTTGTTGCAATCTGAGTCTGAGGACATAATCTATTACGCATACCAAGATGCCTCCTAAAGCTTTCAACTATGCCAATTGTCTAGGGAATACCTCAAAGTATTGCTCCTTAGCTGATTCTTCTGAATCCGAGGTAGGAAGATTGTCTCATCTTGTGTTGACCACTCTTCCTCCAATGAGACATTGAACACAATGGCAAAAGCTTAAATGGAGCTCACCAGAATCTCAAAAAATTCTACTGAGTTTTTTGATCTTCAGAATCATGATCAGCTCATCGATGAATTTGTAAAGTCTATTGATCGAGAACGTGTACTGTATAACATCATTGAGTCCTTCTCCGAACATATTGGGAAACGTTTTCAAGAAAATGATCTACAGCGTGAAAAGATTTGTGATCTTGAAAAGATTGTCAAAGAAGGCTCAATTAGAGAAAAACGTTTGATCAAGACGCATTCATCTGATCTTGACAGTTTTCATGTTGAAAAAGAGAAGCTAGAAGCATCACTTTCACTAGCCCATGAACAGTGTATGACCTTGGAAAAGAAAAACTCTGTCTTAAGGAAATATTCTTTTGTCCCTCTTGACATAAAGTACATGAAAAAATATCCTCCAGAAGAAGATTTTGTCAAGAAAAGTTTATACAACTTACAATCTTCTCACAGGGCTGTAAAGTTAAAACAGATGCCGTCTGTTGCGTCTTCTCCACGAACCTGTACTTTCTATGGAAAAGGAAATCACTATGCTATCCGTTCTTTTTCCAGGAAAAAACAAATTCCGTAATTTCGTAATTTGCTTCTTTCCACTGTCAATGGAGTAAATATTCAGTCGACTACTGCAGTGAACTTCATGCTCACAGGAAACCAGGCATCTTATAAAAATGATCTCTTTCCTAGAAATCATTACATGACTTTGGTGCATTCTAGTGGTATAAATTCTTGTGATGCTAAAGAAAGCATGTTCCGTGCTTATAAGAACAACTCTGGTAAATCTAACTCTCAAAACCTATGGTGAGACTACATCTCCCTCTGCTACCTAGTAGCAGAAAGTTCCATTCTTGTATCTAACTTGAGAAATACAAGGATGATGTTTGAGAGATGCTCAAGTGATTAGCTGATTTTCATCACTTTGTATGTTTGATATCTTGCGATGTGAATTTTTAGTATTTCTTTCTTTCATCACTGTGACCTTTCTTTTTAGGGATAGAAATTTTTTGAAAGCGACACAGTATGCAGTTTTTCTGGTTGGGTCCATTTTTTGGCGAATGGCTTAGTCCCACCGAACGTCGATATTTCCTCAAGAAACTCTAGGGTTTCTATCTAAGGTGTACACTTGAACATATATATATATATATATATATCTCATATATGCGTTCATTAATCTTCAGAAAGGAACTCGATGGAAACTGTTCCCAAAGAAGAAGTTAACCCTACTATAGAGGATGATCTCAAAGGAAGTGATCCTGCTCAAGAGTTTATTCTGAAGAAGATGCTTGAAAGGAAAGAGTATAACTCTTGGATTGGAGAATCTATCAAGGATTTAATTCTCTTTCAGAATGAAGTAAAGAACGAACTTGCTAACCTTCAACTGCAGATAAACCAGCTTATTGATGGACATGCAAAAATCATTGGTACTCAGAGCATATTGATTAGGAATCAGAAGAAAGTTATTCTTGACTGCGCTAAGGCTCGACATTTTGCTCGCATTATTGATTGAAAAACTAATGTTCTCACTCATGAACATGGGGTCTCTACGGTCAACAAGATAAAGGATATCAGTGATTCCTATTTCGATGGACTATTCCAGAGGTATGAAATCATCAAGGAAAACTGAGTTTTGTTTATGTTGCCTGGTATGTCTTCTTTTTGGTTTAGTTGGAAGAATAACTAGTGCTTGAAATACCAATGATTGTGACTACACGTAGCTATTATTTTTCATATTCTTGTTCTTTTTTAGGTTTATTGGTTTAAATTCTAAAAACTATTTGGAAGATGATGTTTTTGCAGTATTAATCTTTATGATTTTTTATATTGCAATTTTTTATGGGATATGTGTGTTTACGTCCGTGAACTATGTTTGTCCCATACTTTGTCAAAAGTAAAGTCGTTCGTGATCAGTATTCACGTATTGATAAAAGAATGAATGGACTTTTGACAAATATAAAAGTTAAGCCTATATTGTCAAATATTTGATGGAAGATAGGCTAAAATATTTTGTTTTCAAGGATTATGTCTATTAAAAATCGTTATGCAAATAGGGATGTAAAATAGAACGAATCTTTTGTGTATTCCGTAGTATTGATCATCCTTGATCCATATTTTATGTATTACTATGAGGCTCCGTAATGTATCCTATGTTGAGCACTATACAACCAAGTTGATTTTTTAGCTTAGTTGGTGTTCCGTGAGATATGTTATGTCGAGGATATTGAACTAAATTAATCATCTTGTTTGGTTATTTAGTTATTGCTCCGTAAGTTTTCTTATGTCGAGCAAAACAAATGACAATTAAATTGATTACTTTTGTGAATAGTTTGGTTGTGTATTCCAATTAGATTAATTATGGGTTCTCTTGTAATTAATCTAGTTGAGTATTTTCGTGTCTCCATAAGTTCTCATATGTTGGGCCTAATCAATTGAATTGATCACCTTTTGTGTTTAATTTTATTGCGTATTCCGATTAAATTAATCATGGGTTTACTTGTGATTAATTTGATTGAGTTTTTGGATATAGGAAATCATTCTCATGGTTTTTTGTGTCCAATAAAAATACTTCTTTTTTTTCGAAATTAAGGTCGCTCTTGTTGTTCCTTCGGGAATGACATCAAATGGGGGAGAGTTCTTTTGAACTTGTGCTTAATGGTCATATCTTGAGGGGCGTGCGGCTGTGAAAATTTAGAGGGATTATCTTGTATCTTTAAACTCCTTGATGAATGCATTTAGCTTCGGCTTTATGATTGCATCTAAATTAGTTGGTATGTATTTTTTTTTCTTTTTTGTAATGAAATGTCTCTCTCGGAAATTTCATTATGACCCCGTTCTTGTACCTTTGCCAATTTTATTAACAAAAAGGGGGAGAATTAATATGTAGTTCACACTACAAATACATATGGTTTTCGGATCATTGTGTAAGGGGGAGTGGTTTCCATGTGAGATGGAGTATTTACTAAGGGGGAGTGATACATATCACCATTGTATTATTGTTGAAGTTATGATACAATTGAACTTTGACGTTGTGTAATAATACTATGACATTTTATAACAATGATCGAGAACTATGTTTTCTCATTGTTATAGATACGGATCTTCAACAACGCTGATGCTAAACTTACAATCTTTGGGATCATTGGAGTACTTGGAAGTGACGAAGATTTCGAGGAATGTTGAAGATTAGACATGTGGAATATGAGCTACTAAAGTTTCTTTATCTTTTTTGTATTCCATATGTATTGACAGTTTGGTCACTAAAATTGACAAAAGGGGAGATTTTTAGAGCATTACTCGGTCGAACCCGCATGCGTTGCTATCTCAAGCATGTTTGTCTATGTTAGTGATCAAAACTATAAGTCTTAATTTCTAGTCTATTATAGCTAAGTCTCGGACTAGGATAGAAAGTGTAGTTGAGCTCAAGGACTTCATGGAGATTCATCATACAAGTGGAAGAACTACTCAAGGAACCGGTGGAACTTCTCGACAAAAAGGTATGTGAAGACTTGAACTTATCTATCATTCAAAAGTCTATCTACTCCATCTCCTACTTTTTGGGACAAGAAGTAGTATGCTATATATATAGACTTGGATAATACACATTTGGTATTTTGAGTCGAGTATACCTCGCCTATCTATATCTCGAAATATGAGTTGGTGAGATTTTCGCTTTAACCAAGTTTATCTTTACCATGTGACAAAATTAATGATATGTTTCAATCATCTTGAAAGTTGCTTTGACGAGAAATGGTGTAACAACTATGTAACGTCCTCTAAGAATGTTTCAATGATTGAAATGAGAGTTTAGATTATATAACCAATGGTGGACATAAGAAATGTTGTGGAAAAACATTTATGTATAAGTACTATTCCTTGAACCAAAGTTTGCGAAATTTGTTGATCAAGAGAACCAGAAGAATGGCGTGAGCCAAGTCCACGAACTCAGTCCGCGAACTGCCGAAGTTCTCAAACCCGATAATTTCTGCTGGAGTTGAAAAACTATTTGCGTGAAACTAAGTCCGCGAACTCAGTCCGCGAACCGGCGAAGTTCTCATACCCGAGAAATCTGCCGGAGTTTGTAAACTCTGCCCGGTAACTTAAGTCCGCGAACCTAGTCTGCGAACTTGGGAAGGTTATATATCTGAAGATGATTTCTGAACTTAAACTTAAAAAGACTAAGGAATGCAGTTTGCAAACCGTGGATATAAAAGTTCATGAACCGATTCAAGTGAATCAAATCATCTTTGCTTCAATTGTGTCTTATGTAGTACATGAGATTTCCTTGCAATTGAACAACTCTCTAACTAGTTCATTTGAAATCATTTGTACTAGTTATGGTGAAGAAGAACATGGTTGATATGGAATGCTAACATAGATAACCATTTGGTTAACTATTGTTGAACCAACAAGTGCATAACTTTGGTTACGATTAACAACCCTAGAAGCGTGCATTGTCAAGTGTGTATAACAAGCTAAGTTTTCGATCTAATGGTTGAGAAATATTAGCTTGAATCTAAATCAGGTTTTCATCTAACTGTGGATATTGATTGCTTTGTTACCAAGGTAACTTAATTGCAAACCCTGATTTGAAAGACTATATAAGGGGAACTCTAATATCTGTGCAAAACTAATCCTCACACCTCACGTGTGATACTAGTTTGCATACTAGAGTCGGTTCTCCTTTAACCTTTGGTTTTCTTCTTCTAAAACCAGGTTAACGACTGAAAGACTTCATTGGGGTTGTGAAGCCAGACCGATACTACTTTTATCGTAGTTGTGTGATCTGATCTTGCATCTTCTATCGTACGAGTACAATCAGATTGATTGGCTTGAGATTGATATCTCCAATAGGAAAGATATAAAAAGTAATCACAAACATCTTCGTCTCATTGTTTGTGATTCCGCAACATATTGTTTCGCTACCATACGATTAAGATTGTTGTGAGGTGATTGATAACTCTAGGCTGTTCTTCGGGAATATAATACCGGATTATCAATTGGTTCCTGTTCACCTTGATTATTATCAAAAGACGGAACAAAACCTTTTAGGGTTTATCTGTGTGAGACAGATTGATCCTATGATTGACTTGTCTGTGTGAGACAGATTTGTTTATTGTCAAGTCTTCGACTTTAGGTCGTAGCAGCATTTAGTTGTGGGTGAGATCAGCTAAGGGAATCGAGTACGTAGTATCCTGCTGGGATCAGAGGCGTAGGAAGTACAATTATACCTTAGATCAGTGGGAGACTGATTGGGGTTCAACTACAGTCCAGTCCGAAGTTAGCTTGGAGTAGGCTAGTGTTTTTAGCGGCTTAATACAGCGTGTGTTCAATCTGGACTAGGTCCCGAGGTTTTTCTGCATTTGCGGTTTCCTCGTTAACAAAATTTCTGGTGTATGTGTTATTTCTATTTTTCTGCATTATATTTGTTTATATAATTGAAATAATACAGGTTGTGCGTTTGAATCAATCAATTGGAAATCTGACCCTTGGTTGTTGATTGATATTTATTGATCCTTGGATATTGGTCTTTGGTACCATCCAAGTTATTCCTTGTATTTGATTTGAACTCGCAGTTCTTGCTTGAGTAAACCAAATCAAGAAGAGAGATATAAACTCGTTGATATACTTTTAATTGATTGAGTCTTGTTGATTTTCTTAAAAGTATATTCTAGTTTGTCCATTTAGATTGCTAAACGAAATACTGGGTGGTGTTGTTAGACCCCCGCTTTTTTAATTGGTATCAGAGCAGGCAAACACGTTCAAGACCTTACAAGTCTGTGTTTGTAGCAATCTGAGTCTGAGGACAGAATCTATTACGCATACCAAGATGCCTCCTAAAGCTTTCAACTATGCCAATTTTCTCGGTTATACCTCAAAGGATTGCTCCTTAGCTGATTCTTCTGAATCCCGAGGTAGGAAAATTGTCCCATCTTGTGTTGACCACTCTTCCTCCAATGAGACATTGGACACAATGGCAAAAGCTGAAATGGAGCTCACAAGAATCTCAAAAAATTCTACTGAGTTTGTTGATCTTCAGAATCATGATCAGCTCATCGATGAATTTGTAAAGTCTATTGATCGAGAACGTGTACTCTATAACATCATTGAGTCACTCTCTGAACATATTGGGAAACTTTTTCAACAAAATAATCTACAACGTGAAAGATTTGTGATCTTGAAAAGATTGTCAAAGAAGGCTCAATTAGAGAAAAACGTTTGATCAAGACGCATTCATCTGATCTTGACAGTTTTCATGTTGAAAAAGAGAAGCTATAAGCATCACTTTCACTAGCCCATGAACAGTGTATGACCTTGGAAAAGGAAAACTCTGTCTTAAGGAAAAAGTCTTTTGTCCCTCTTGACATACAGTACATGAAGAAATATTCTCCAGAAGAAGATTATGTCAAGAAAAGTTTATACAACTTACAGTCTTCTCACAGGGCTGTAAAGTTAAAACAAATGTCGTCTGCTGCGTCTTCTCCACGATCATGTACTTTCTATGGAAAAGGAAATCACTATGCTATCCGTTGTTTTTCCAGGAAGAATTTTTTTTTCTAAACTTCGTAATTTGCTTCTTTCCACGGTCAATGGAGTAAATAGTCAGTCGACTACTGCAGTGAACCTCATGCTCACAGGAAACCAGGCATCTTATAAAAATGATCTCTTTCCTAGAAATCATTACAAGACTTTGGTGCATTCTAGTGGTATAAATTCTTGTGATGCTAATGAAAGCATGTCCTGTGCTTATAAGAACAACTCTGGTAAATCTAAGTCTAGAGTATGGAGACCCATTTCGGAAAATCCTTTAGAACCGTTCTCTAGAGGTCCTAGACTCAATAATCAGAAAGCCTTTTTTCTTGAACCTTCGGGAAGGGCTATGAGAAATTTTCCTATACTTGGAAACTGCCAAGGGAAAACAAGAAATGCTGAGGTTAGATATCCTAGTGGAATTCACAACTACTCTCTCAAAACCTATGGTGAGACTATGTCTCCCTCTGCTACCTAGTAGCAGAAAGTTCCGTTCTTGTATCTAACTTGAGAGATACAAGGATGATTTTTGAGTGATGCTCAAGTGATTAGCTGATTTTCATCACTTTGTATGTTTGATATCTTGCGATGTGAGTTTTTAGTATTTCTTTCTTTCATCACTGTGACCTTTCTTTTTAGGGCTAGAAATTTTTTGAAAGCGTCACAGTATGCAGTTTTCCTGGTTGGGTCCATTTTTTGGCGTATGGCTTAGTCCACGAACGTCCATATGTCCTCAAGGAACTCTAGGGTTTCTATCTAGGGTGTACACTTGAACATATATATATATATATCTGATATATGCATTCATTAATCTTCAGAAAGGAACTCGATGGGAACTGTTCCCAAAGAAGAAGTTAACCCTACTGTAAAGGATGATCTCAAAGGAAGTGATCCTTCTCAAGAGTTTATTTTGAAGAAGATGCTTGAAAGGAAAGATTATAACTCTTGGATTGGAGAATCTATCAAGGATTTAATTCTCTTTCAGAATGAAGTAAAGAACGAACTTCCTAACCTTCAAGTGCAGATAAACCAGCTTATTGATGGACAAGAAAAAATCCTTGGTACTCAGAACATCTTGATTAGGAATCAGAAGAAAGTTATTCTTGACTGCGCTAAGGCTCGACATTTTCCTCGCATTATTGATCGAAAAAATAATGTTCTCACTCATGAACATGGGGTCTCTGCGGTCAACAAGGTCAAGGATATCAGTGATTCCTATTTCGATGGACCATTTCCAGAGGTATAAATCATCAAGGAAAACTGAGTTTTGTTTATGTTGCCTAGTATGTCTTCTTTTTGGTTTAGTTGGAAGAATAACTAGTGCTTGGAATAGCAATGATTGTGACTACACATAACTATTATTTTTCATATTCTTGTTCTTTTTTAGGTTTATTGGTTTAAATTCTAAAAACTATTTGGAAGATGATGTTTTTGCAGTATTAATCTTTATGATTTGTTATATTGCAATTTGTTACGGTATATGTATGTTTACGTCCGTGAACTATGTTTGTCCCATACTTTGTCAAAAGTAAAGTCATTCGTTATCTGTATTCACGTATTGATAAAAGAATGAATGGACTTTTGACAAATACAAAAGTTAAGCCTATATTGTCAAATATTTGATGGAAGATAGGCTAAAATATTTTGTTTTCAAGGATTATGTCTATTAAAAATCGTTATGCAAATAGTGATGGATCCTTGTGTATTCCGCAGTATTGATCATCCCTGATCCATATTTTATGTATTACTGTGAGGCTCCGTAATGTATCCTATGTTGAGCACTATACAACCAAGTTGATTTTTTTAGCTTGGTTGGTGTTCCATGAGATATGTTATGTCGAGCATATTGAACTAAATTAATCATCTTGTTTGGTTATTTAGTTATTGCTCCGTAAATTTTCTTATGTCGAGCAAAACAAATGACAATTAAATTGATTACTTTTGGGATTAGTTTGGTTGTGTATTCTAATTAGATTAATTATGGGTTCTCTTGTAATTAATCTAGTTGAGTATTTTCGTGTCTCCATAAATTCTCTTATGTTGAGTATAATCAATTGAATTGATCACTTTTTGTGTTGAATTTGATTGAGTATTCCGATTAAATTAATCATGGGTTTACTTGTGATTAATTTGATTGAGTTTTTGGATATAGGAAATCATTCTCATGGTCTTTTGTGTCCAATAAAAATCCTTCTTTTCTTTCGAAATTAAGGTCGCTCTTGTTGTTCCTTCGGGGATGACATCAAATGGGGGAGAGTTCTTTTGAGCTTGTGCTTAATGGTCATATCTTGAGGGGTGTGCGGCTGTGGAATTTTAGAGGGGTTATCTTGTATCTTTAAACTCCTTGATGAATGCATTTAGCTTCGGCTTTATGATTGCATCTAAATTAGTTGGTATGTATTTTTTTTTCTTTTTGTCATGAAATGTCTCTCTCGGAAATTTCATTTTGACCCCGTTCTTGTACCTTTGCCAATTTTATTGACAAAAAGGGGAGAATTAATATGTAGTTCACACTACAAATACATATGGTTTTTGGATCATTGTGTAAGGGGGAGTGGTTTCCATGTGAGATGGAGTATTGACTAAGGGGGAGTGATACATATCACCATAGTATTATTGTTGAAGTTATGATACAATTGAACTTTGACGCTGTGTAATAATACTATGACATTGTATAACAATGATCCAGAACTATGTTTTCTCATTGTTATAGCTACGGATCTTCAACAAAGGTGATGCTAAACTTACAACCTTTGGGATCATTGGAGTACTTGGAAGTGACGAAGATTTCGAGGAATGTTGAAGATTAGACATGTGGAATATGAGCTACTAAAGTTTCTTTATCTTTTTTGTATTCCATATGTATTGACAGTTTGGTCACTAAAATTGACAAAAGGGGAGATTGTTAGAGCATTGCTCGGTCGAACCCGCATGCGTTGCTATCTCAAGCATGTTTGTCCATGTTATTGATCAAAACTATAAGTCTTAATTTCTAGTCTATTATATCTAAGTCTCGGACTAGGATAAAAAGTGTAGTTGAGCTCAAGGACTTCATGGCGATTCATCATACAAGTGGAAGAACTACTCAAGGAACCGGTGGAACTTCTCGACAAAAAGGTATGTGAAGACTTGAACTTATCTATCACTCAAAAGTCTATCTACTCTATCTCCTACTCTTTGAGACAAGAAGTCGTATGTTATATATATATAGACTTTGATTATACACATTTGGTATTTCGAGCCGAGTATACCTCGCCTATCTATATCTCGAAATATGAGTTGGTAAGATTTTCGCTTTAACCAAGTTTATCTTTACCATGTGACGAAATTCATGATATGTTTCAATCATCTTGAAAGTTGCTTTGACGAGAAATGGTGTAACAACTATATAACGTCCTCTAAGAATGTTTCAATGATTGAAATGAGAGTTTAGATTATATAACCAATGGTGGACATAAGCATTGTTGTGGAAACACATTTATGTATAAGTACTATTCCTTGAACCAAAGTTTGCGAAATTTATTGATCAAGAGAACCGGAAGAATGGCGTGAGCCAAGTCCGCGAACTCATTCCGCGAACTGCCGAAGTTCTCAAACCCGAGAATTTATGCTGGAGTTGACAAACTATTTGCGTGAAACTAAGTCCGCGAACTTAGTCCGCGAACCCAATCCGCGAACCGGCGAAGTTCTCATACCCGAGAATTTTTGCTGGAGTTTGTAAACTCTGGCAGGTAACTTAAGTCCGCGAACCTAGTCTGCGAACTTGGGAAGGTTATATATCTGAAGATGATTTCTGAACTTAAACTTAAAAAGACTAAGGAATGCAATTTGCAAACCGTGGCTATAAAAATTCATGAACCGATTCAAGTGAATTAAATCATCTTTGCTTCAATTATATCTTGTGTAGTACATGAGATTTCCTTGCAATTGAACAACTCTCTAACTAGTTCATTTGAAATCATTTGAACTAGTTATGGTGAAGAAGAACATGGTTGATATGGAATGCTCATATGGATAACCATTTGGTTAACTATTGTTGAACCAACAAGTGCATACCTTTGGGTACGGTTAACAAACCTAGAAGCGTGCATTGTCAAGTGTGTATAACTAGCTAAGTTTTTGATCTAACGGTTGAGAAATATTAGCTTGAATCTAAATCAGGTTTTCATCTAACTGTGGATATTGATTGCTTTGTTACCAAGGTAACTTAATTGCAAACCCTGATTTGAAAGACTATATAAGGGGAACTCTAGTATCTGTGCAAAACTAATCCCCACACCTCACGTGTGATACTAGTTTGCATACTAGAGTCGGTTATCCTTTAACCTTTGGTTTTCTTCTTCTAAAACCAGGTTAACGACTTAAAGACTTCATTGGGGTTGTGAAGCCAGACCGATACTACTTTTATCGTAGTTGTGTGATCTGATCTTGCATCTTCTATCGTACGAGTACAATCAGATTGATTGGCTTGAGATTGATATCTCCAATAGGAAAGATATAAAAAGTAATCACAAACATCTTCGTCTCATTGTTTGTGATTCCGCAACATCTTGTTTCGCTACCATACGATTAAGATTGTTGTGAGGTGATTGATAACTCTAGGCTGTTCTTCGGGAATATAAGACCGGATTATCAATTGGTTCCTGTTCACCTTGATTATTATCAAAATACGAAATAAAGCCTTTTAAGGTTTATCTGTGGGAGACAGATTGATCCTTTGATAGACTTGTCTGTGTGAGACAGATTTGTTTATTGTCAAGTCTTCGACTTTGGGTCGTAGCAATATTTATTAGTGGGTGAGATCAGCTAAGGGAATCAAGTGCGCAGTATCCTGCTGGGATCAGAGGCGTGGGGAGTAAAACTGTACCTTGGATCAGTGGGAGACTGATTGGGGTTCAACTACAGTCCAGTCCGAAGTTAGCTTGGAGTAGGCTAGGTCCCGGGGTTTTTCTTCCTTTGCGGTTTCCTCGTTAACAAAATTTCTGGTGTATGTGTTATTTCTATTTCCGCATTATATTTGTTTATATAATTGAAATAATACAGGTTGTGCGTTTGAATCAAACAATTGGAAATCCGACCCTTGGTTGTTGATTGATATTGATTTATCCTTGGATATTGGTCTTTGGTACCATCCAAGTTATTCCTTGTATTTGATTTGAACTCGCAGTTCTTGCTTGAGTAAATCAAATCAAGAAGAGAGATATAAACTCGTTGATATAATTTTAATTGATTGAGTCTTGTTGATTCTATTAAAAGTATATTCGAGTTTGTCCATATACAGATTGCTAAGCGAAATATTGGGTGGTGTTGTTAGACCCTCGCTTTTTCAGATGAGCTAATCTTCTATGCCATGTAGCTGTTGAGGTAGTAATGCTGGATAAGGCTTTGTTTTTGTTGAGATTCTTGGAATAATGCATTGGATATAAACCATATTCATGCGGCCCTTGAAAAATGATCTTCCCAGATGAGACATCCTTTACAGTAAAACCACCAGAATCAAAGGATATAAAACAATTATTATCACTTGTAAACTTGTGGACAAAAAGAAGATTTTGAGATGATTTAGGAACCGACATAACATTATTCAGATCAAAAGTAGAAGAAGCAGTTGTTTTACTGACATAACCAATGTGTGTAACTGCATACCTTGATCATTAGCTGCTTGTATTTCCTCAGCTCATTCAAAAGGTGTAGATTGGTGAAGCTTAGAGACATCATTAGTGATATGATTATTTGCACCAGAGTCAGCATACCATGGACTGTCACCAATCATTTGAAAAGTAGAAAGCATTGCACTGATATGTTGAGGAATAAAGGAACTTTGACAAGCAAAATTAAACATGTGCATGCAATCTGGTGTTAAGTGTCCTTCTTTCTTGCAGAGCTGACAAGCTTTGTCAGATGTTGGTGCAGAAGAAGAAGAAGATGATGCTCCAGGTATATATGAAGGTGAAGCATTAGATGCAAATTTAAGAGCTGACTGAGACTGATAATGTGAAAATCCTCTAGGATATGATGTGAATGGTTGTCTCACATGATATGAGAAATGAGGATATTGTTGAAACTAAGGATATGAGAAATGAGGTGGTGATGGGAAATGAGAGTAACCTCTTCCTCTAACAAACTGAGAATTAGGTCTAGCATTGGCAGCAAAGGCTCTGGCATTAGCCTTAGATAACAAATCTTTTTGTTTGGTAGTAACAACTACTTCTTCACTTAAAAGTAGATTGTGAAGTTCCTTAGAAGTAACTGGAGGATTACGAATACGAATCGAAGTAGAGAAAGAACTGTATTCTGGTCCTAATCCATTAAGAATGATGATGACTAATTCCTCATCTGATATTCTAGTTCTAGCTGCAAACAACTCATCTTGAATTTTCTTGATGTCATTAAGAAAATTAGAAATAATATCTGATCCAAGACGTAGTGATTGAAGTTTTAAACGTAGTTGAATCGAATGTTGAGTTAAATTTCTTCCAAATCTTGCTTCAATTGCATCCCATAGATCTTTAGATGTATCTTCTCCTGTAACATATGGAATCACTGAATCTGAGATTGACTTTTGAATCCATAATATAAGAGTTGCATCATCGTCATTCCAAGCTGTATAACCAGGATTTACAGCGCTATTGACCATATATGGAGGACATGGAGTTGTTTCATCAAGAAAGCCATGAAATCGATATCGTTTCAATAGAGGAATCAATAAAGCTTTCCAAGTAAGAAAGTTATCCCCTTTGAGTTTGTAAGAGAGAATACTGGAGATTTGATTAAGAAGAATACTAGAGATTCTTGATTCGTAAACCGCCATGAAAAACAAATTTGAAGAAAAAAGAGGAGTTGATGATTAATTGGAACTGATGAAACAAACAAGAAATTTAATCTGAAAAGAGAAGAAAAGAAAGAACTAAAAAAAAAAATCAGATCTGAAAAGAAGCCATTAATGGCGGTGCGGAAGAGTATTCATCTGATACCATAGTATTAATGTTTCACTTTTATTCAATGCTAATCATCCTAACTCTACAACCACACATAAAGTGTGTATTTATACAGACACAGAGAGAGGACTATTAGACTTACAGTCTGTCAACAACAGACAATACCCGAAAATTACACATATGAACATCACATGTGACTGTACGGACACAAATATTACAGTACGGATATTAGTCATGAAAATATGACATAAACTCTTCCAATTACCCCCCTCAAGCTGTAGTCGACTGCAAGGGGTGACCTTAAGCTTGTGCCGAAGAAAATCAAATCTGGGACCAACTATACCCTTGGTAAAAATGTAAGCAATCTGATCCAATGTGGAAAGAAGACTGCAAGGGGTGACTTTAAGCCTGTGCCGAAGAAAATAAAATCTGGGACGAGCCATACCCTTGGTCAAAATGTCAGCAATTTGATCAAATGTGGAAAGAAACATGAACTTCAAACTCTTATTCTGAACCAACTCCTTGACAAAGTGAAAGTCAATGGCAAGATGCTTCATTTTGCTATGAAAAACAGGATTGGATGACAAGGAAACTGCACTCTGATTGTCACAAGAGATTAGTGGTGGTGTAGGAAGAAAAGGATGAAGATCTTTGAGAAGTTTGCTAACCCAAACAACCTCAACTGCAGTGTTGGCTAGAGACCTGTATTCAGCCTTAGTAGAACTCCTAGCAACACCATTCTGTCTTTTGCTAGACCAAGAAATTGGATTTGAGCCAAAAAAATATACAATGACCACATGTGGATCTTCTTGTATCAACTGAACCTTCCCAATCTGCATCACTAAAGCCATGAAGAGCTAACAAACCTTTGGAGAAGAGAGTATACCATAATCTAGAGTATGTTTGATGTATCTTAGTATTCTCTTTGATGCAACTAAGTGAATATCAGTTGGATCTTGCATATGTAAGCAAACTTGATTCACTGCAAAACCAATTTCAGGTCTTGTCCATGTGAGATATTGTAATAAACCAATTTCAGGTCTTGTCCATGTGAGATATTGTAATGCTCCCACTAATAATCTGTAGTCACTAGGATCAGACATAAACTCTTCCAATTAATGGTCACAGTAGAATATCTTTGACTGTTAGAAGACTCATAACGTTTATAGATTTGGTTCCAGTGAGCAGATCGATTTTCTGCTCAAATGGTTGCACATCCTTACTTTAACAATCTATATCCTAAAATGTAATAACGCCACCACGTTCAACCGATCAAAAAAATAAAATTAAAAATGACGCCACATTCAAGACCGAAACCAGAAACTAATAACAATTAAGTTTCAAAATCTATAACTCAGCAAAAAAAAAAAAAAAAGTTGCACAACTACGTACTCCCACCACAAAGAAACATACATGGATCAGAAGCATTGTGCGTTAGTCATTATCCATAGACATTTTTTGATACTTACAAACTATCTTACGGATTAGTGGAACCAGTCCAACAAGAGCTATTTGAAGATGTTGAAAAGTGTTCAAACAAATACTTAGTTTGCCAGTTTTACTGTTATTGAAGTTAGCATAAGCAACCAAGTTCGAACTCCGACCTAAAGGGATTTGGGTTTGTACGCTGCCCGCAATTCCGGGCTCGCCATTACAACTGATGAAAGAGCTTCCAAATGTTGAAAAAGAACGAGCCAGAGGATTATTCCTGTCTCTCAAGTTCGCCTCTAAGCTGCCGACATATACAATATGTTGGAAAACGATTAATAAAAATTTATTTTCAATGGTTTTAATAAAAATAATAATTTATTGTTTTCTTTTGTGAATGAAAAACTTATTAGTCCCACGTTGTGGAGTTTCCACTTCTTAAATTGTTTTATTCCATTATATAAAGAAATTCACTACTTTTGTAAAAATCTATGGGAAAAGGGTTGCTCTATATTTTAGAGGGACCCCTAAGGGAAAATATTTTATAGCGTTTCTTTAGAGTTCGCGATTTTCCTTAACGGTTTTTTCGGAGTTGCCAAGCTCAAGTTGAGCATCTACTACATATACTAGTAGTAGGTGTAGTAGGGTGTTTTATCCTGGAGATATCCGTCCTGTGAGGGCTATAGCATCACTCTTGAGTGTAGCCGGACGCTAATGTCTTAAGGGCAACGTGTTGAACACGTGACTCACTCTGTTTTTCCAAAGTTTTGCCTTGTTGCTGTTGTGGAGATATGAGAAGCTCGTTCGTTTCGTCAATCGATCAATTCCATTATAAAGGAGATAAGTATAAATAACTTTTGCTTATTTGATTTTTTCTTTATTTTAATTATTACACCCAACAATCTTAAGACATTATAATTTGTAATAATCGAAAATGGTTGGTTGGTTTGTGAATCATGGATGTTAATTGTGGAGTGAAAAACAAAAACAATTTTTTGGTAAGCTGTAGAGTTTCGAGATTATCTCTTATCCTAGAAGGAATTTCGATGAACCATTTTGACACAACTTAGTAGACATCCTGATAGTTACCCACGTAAAATTTCAGAATTTTTGGAGTTGTAAAAGTATTTTTTTGATATTTTACAAAACAGACAAATGTTCCTGAAAATTCTGACGGGCAAACTTTTGTTGTTAACTAAAGTATTTTTTATGGGGTAATCATGAGTTTTTTGATATGGTGGTTTAAACGAAGTTTGTAAATCTAGATATTATCTTCAAAACTCATATTTTATCTTCGGTTTCGGAACTAAGGTTTGTGAGATGTGGTGTATTAGGTGATTGGGAAATTACCGAGTCCGTGGTTAGAGTATAAACGAAGATTGTGACATGAAATTGAAAAGGAACATGGATACCAGGCGCATGTGGATAAACACAAGTCTTCCAAAGCTGACAAAGGAGGGAATATCAAACACAACTCTAACTGTAGTCTTCATAAGAAAGGTATGTTTCGTAAAACTGAATCCAGCGTTACTTTAATTAAGGGTGATTGTTATGTTTGTAAAATTCCGGGCCATACGGTAGTAAAGTGTAGACAACATAAAACCTTAATAAGTAGAGAGTTAATGCTAATTTAGTTGAAACAAATTAGAACAAGTTCATTGACATGATGTCGGAAGTTATTTTAACAACCAATGTGAGAGACCAGAAGGTGGACTCTGGAGCCACCAATAATGTTTGTTGAAACAGAGACATGTTCACCTCCTATCAGAGGATAGGGGATGTCGAGAAACTCTTTTTGAGTAACTCATCTGCAATAGAGGTTGCATAAAAGGAAAAGGTCGAGCAGAAGCTCATATCTGTAATACTCTCACATTGAATGAAGTTTTCATGTTCCAAGCATATGCAAGAATCTTGTATCTTGTTCTATTGTAGATGGAAAAATATTTAAGATCTTAATTTTTTCTGGAAAACTTGTTGTAACAAGGAAGTTATTTTTTAAGCAAGAGTTATAGGACTTTGGGTCTATATAAGCTTAACGAAAAAAACTGATGATGTGAACATAGTTGATTCTTGTGCTTTCTTTATGTGATTGATTGTTTTATGTGGTAAGCTTGTAACCGTAAACTTATAAGTCAATGCTTAACTGGATAACATAACCTGCGTACCCAAATTTAGTTTGGACTTTGAACATAAAAGTGAAACCTGTGAAGAATCAAATTTGCTTTAAAACTTTTTAGCACAAATGTTCAGAGTAATTCTAAGCCTTTAGAATTAATTCAGTTAGGACTAGATGACATGAGTTCAACCTAAAATCACTGTGGTAAAAGATGGTTTATAACTTCCGTAGATGATTGTACGAGGTATTGTCTTGTATACTTGCTTAGGGATAAGGATGATGCCTTAGAAGCCTTAAGATGTATAAACTTGAAGTTCAAAACCAATTAGAAGCCTTGAACATAACAACTGTATCCTTAAGAACATGATAATTGTCATGTTGATTAGTTCAGAATTACCTGCGGCCTTGTTGGGGGAGGCAGTCATGTTAACTAGTATATCCTGAATAGAGTACCCTTAAGGATCAGATAAAACTCCATATGATTTGTGGATAGGTAGATGACCTTCTTATGAATGCATCGAAGTGTGGGGGTGTTTGACTAAGTTTGCCACTCGTCTTCCTAAAAGAAGTAGATAGAAACCAAAAATGTTGATTGTGTCTTCATATAAGGTATGTTGAGTATATTTCTACATATAGATTTTTGGTTGTGTGTTCTGATTTTTCAGACTTTGGTGTGATTTTTTATGACTTTGGTGTGATTACTATTACATAATCTAGGGATGTTGAGTTCTTTGAAGATGTTTATTCTTAAACCTGTACCTCATTAGAGATGTGTTGTTGATCCCTAGATTTATTTTCAAATAGTCAGAACTTATCTTAAAGGAAGATGAAGTTACGGTTGAGCCTAAGAGAAGTAAAAAAAAAAAATTAGACTTGAGACTTCTTATGAAGCCGACTTCATAACATGACTAGCTTAGTCTAATCCCCGTACTTGTAAAGAATCCTTGATATCTACTAAAACCCCATTCTGGTAAGAAGCTTCATTTAGTGAAATGGACTCAGTCCGTCGGAACCTGACTTGGGAGCTTGCTAGTTTACCTCCAGGGAGTAAGACCATGAAATGTAAATGAATCTTTAAGAGGAAACGTTAGGTAGATGAAACTGTAGAAAAATTATTATGCTAAGTTGGTAGCTAAAGGATATAAACTAAAAGAAAGTGTAGATTTTCTTGATTCTTATTCACTTGTGACGAGAATTACTTCTCTTGAGATGCTAATTGATATTGCTTCCATTAACAACTTGGAGATACATCAGATGGATGTTAAGACAGCTTTTCTAAAACTGTGAATTGGATAAAGAAATTTACATAGACCAACCTGAGGACTTTGTAGTGAAAGATTATGAAGACAAAGTTTGTAAGTTGAATAAATATTTGTACGGTTCCAAATAAGCACGTAAACAGTGACATGGAAAATTTGATCATGTAATAATGTGTAGTGGATTTAAGTTAATTAATCTGACAAGTATATTTACAAGTAACTTGTTAAGAATACCTGTGTGATTGTATGCTTGTATGTTGATGATATGCTTATACTTGATACAAACTTAGATGTGATTAATTCCACTAAAAAAAAAACATCGCTGAATGAGAACGTTGACTTGAAAGACTTAGGCCCTGTTGATGTAATCTTAGGGATGAGGATTAGAAGATAATATAGCATTTATAGTCTTAGTCGTTCTCATTATGTTGAATTTTGTGCTTAAGAGATACAATCAGTGTGATTGTAAGCCTGCTTGTACTCTGTACGATTATTCTTGTAGACTCAAGAAAATTAAGGATAGTGGAGTATCTTAACTTGAATACTCAAGAGTTATAGGATTTCTGATGAATTTAATGAACTGTAAGTGTACAGACATTGCCTATAGTGTGAGTAAGTTAAGTAGATATACTTGTTTTCCAGAGCAAGAGCATTGGGATGCACTTAGTAGAGTATTACGGTACCTAAAATACTCTATTACATTTTGTTTGGTTTATGAAAGGTATCTTGCTGTCCTTGAGAGACTTTGTGATGCAAACTGGATAGTTGACTCAGAGGAGTCTTAAGTCTACGAGTGGATATGTTTTCACTCTAGCAGGAAGGTTTGTTTTGGAAGATTTCCAAACATACATATATTGCTCAATTCATTATGGAATCTGAGAGTATTGCGATAGATAAAGCACGAGAGGGGGATGAGTGCCTAAGATGGTTTTTAGAAGACATTCCTCTCTGGCATAGGCATGTGCCAGCTATATCTATATACTGTGTTAGCCAAGCTATAATAGCTAAAGCTAAAAATAACTAATCTCAATTGGCGTTATTTCCATTGATTGGATAAAGTCCAAGGAGAATATCGCGCAACCTTTGACGAAAGGTTCATCCAAAGAGATTGTTAGAAACACATCGAAGGGGATGGGGCTTAAGCTCATAAATTAAACTTGCCATGAAGGATACTCAACCTTGATGATTGGAGATCCCAAGATCAAGGTTTCGAATGAGACAACTAATTTGTGGTGGGTAAAGGTAAACACTATCAGAGACTTTCATTCTTTGTCCCTTCCCTATGGTGTAGACGTGATAGTGTGACTGCATGTGAAGGATGACTTTTAAGAAGTCTTAATGAGTTATATAGTTTCAATTTAAGATTGAAGTGGGGTGTAGCAGTAACACTCTTTATGGAAACTCACCTATCTGAATGAGGAAGTGGGCCGCTTCCTATGAGAATATGAGCTTTGATTCTCTAGAGCATTCTGAGAAACAGGATATGTCCAGGGCCAAATTGGACAAAACGGCATGAGCTTGGCAGCACCCTTGGAGATATCATCCGTGGTTGTTATCGCGATTTACATCAAATGCTAGCAGTTCAAGACATAGTTCATTGTCTCTAGCAAGTAATTCCGGTAATATCTCACTAAGAAAAGGTTCAAGACCTCATGGACACCTCTGCCTAAAATGGTATTTCCTGCGCTTTTTATGTGATTTTCGTTTTGATGGTTTTGGTATTACTGGAACTTAGGACCTAAGGGTCACTAAGGGTTCACTAGTTCATGCTTTTTCACTTTGGTGAAAGGAACCTTTAGTCTCACTTGTGAGGAGCTAAAGATGAAAGCTCTCTATACTATATGATTTTTGCGATCCATAGTATGACCCTGGGGTCAACACACTATTGTGTATGGGAGATGGCGTTGGAATGTCTAGTATGACTTTAACATGCACGATCTGTCTGTCTTTTCACTCAGTTCGGTTCGTGAGATTGGGTTGTTGATTTACCAAGATCTATCTGTGTTTTTTTGTTTTATTGAGTTTTCATTCATGTGGGGGATTGTTGGAAAACGATTAATAAAAATTTATTTTTAATGGTTTTAACAAAAATAATAATTTATTGTTTTCTTTTGTGAATGAAAAACTTATTAGTCCCACGTTGTGGAGTTTCCACTTCTTAAATTGTTTTATTCCATTATATAAAGAAATTCACTACTTTTGTAAAATCTGTGGGAAAGGGGTTGCTCTATATTTTAGAGGGACCCCTAAGGAAAAATATTTTATAGCGTTTCTTTAGAGTTCGCGATTTTCCTTAACGGTTTTTTCGGAGTTGCCAAGCTCAAGTTGAGCATCTACTACATATACTAGTAGTAGGTGTAGTAGGGTGTTTTATCCTGGAGATATCCGTCCTGTGAGGGATATAGCATCACTCTTGAGTGTAGCCGGGCGCTAATGTCTTAAGGGCAACATGTTGAACACGTGATTCACTCTGTTTTTCCAAAGTTTTGCCTTATTGCTGTTGTGGAGATATGAGAAGCTCGTTCGTTTCGTCAATCGATCAATTCCATTATAAAGGAGATAAGTATCAATAACTTTTGCTTATTTGATTTTTTCTTTATTTTAATTATTGCACCCAACACAATATCACCACGACCAGTCACTGCACCACCCGTCATAACCAATCGGAGACTTCTGTTAATAATCAGTTGATCTTCTACCTTCACTCCAGTAGCTAAGGCGTCATCTAAACGAGTAAGCAAAAGACCCACAATTGTCTTATTGTGTCTGAAATTGTGAATCCTGTATCGCTGCGGAGAGTATATACCATTTCCTTTTCAATATCATACCCGATGCTTTTTGCAATAGGCTGCATATCAATAGACTCAAAACTAAGAGTAGTCACTCTCCCTTCCCCATGCTTAATTGAACCAGCCACATCCATCTCGATTTTGGCCTGTTTCCTATCCTTCCTAACCTTCGCACTGAAAGACAAGGGTGTCTTTTTCTTGATGGCAAACAACCTTTCCACATATATAGCATCATGACCAGCATGGAAATCACCACAATTATTATCTGGTTCAGGGACAGGCCTCACGAGCCATTGGTTAGTCGAACCATCATCGCCTTCTTCCTTTATGTTACTCCCATAGAATCTGTCGGCTACATCGTCAGACGATGCCTCCGTTTTCTTCATTAACTTCATCAGATTTTTCTCATCCTTCAACTGCTTTTTCATGAAAAGCTTCTCCCTGTATTCTAGCTCATCAAAATAGGCATTTTTCTGCATTTGCTTAGCTTGGAAATCTGGGCCCTCGTTAAAGCATCAAATGGAGGCAACTCATCATAATTCGCTTCATCATCTGAATCAGATGACTCATCCATACTATCTACATCATTGAACTGCTCATCTGGGAATGTTACTTGTGCTCTTGATTGCATAAGAGATGGCAAAAGGACTTTTAACAAAATCAAACTATTAGCAAGAGGTTTTTCAGGTGGACTTGTTTGCAATTTTAGAATTGTGTCAGCTTCTGTAAGAATCTTGTACGCAAAAGTGAGCAACAACAAATGAGGTTTCCAAGCCAGGCCATTTGGCAAGATTCTCTGCACAAGCTCATCTGTTCGGCTTGCATTATGATTCTCCACTAGTAAAACAGGGTTCATGAGAATCGTATCATTGGCAGCTTCACCGATAGCTCGCTGGACTACATAAGAGCGCTGAGCGACAAACAACTCATAACTTAAGGCAGTCCTACTATCGCCTTCAAGTGGAGCACAGGCAGCATGTGTTAGGACCACAATCGCATTAGACCAAATTGAAGGTCCAAGAATTTTGGTGACTGTTCTCAGCAGGAGCATATCACCAAAATCTCGGCTTTGCATGTCTAACCTATCGAGGTACAGTACGATGTCTGGTGGGTTCTTTTTGATAAATCGTTTAACAGAATAGAGGATTTTCTCGTTCTGCCGCTGATCTAACCCGCATGCTAGAAGGCCAGGTGTATCAATCAGCCGCACCTTTATCCCTTGAACTGTTCCCACCACATCTTGGACCATCTTCGTACCTGTTTCAAACGCGTTTGTGCTAGACTTAACTTCATCAAATATTGAATTAATAGTTGCACTTTTACCTACCCCGGATTTCCCTAGAACCATTATTGAGCAAGAAAGGTCGAGAGGTTTCCCAGATGCTTCGACCTGCTCAGCCATGGCACTTGCGCGGTCGAAGCTAAATGCAGCAACACGGCTTTGGTTTCTCCCTTGGCGCTGCTCAGCTAATCCAAGCTTGTATAACACCTCAGCAACAACAAGATTTTGAGAAGTCTCCCCAAGCCTATGAGCAAGTCGCAAGAATTTCATCCCAAGCATCTGGAGAGTTGCACGTTTTTCATCATTTCCTTCTGCCACATCATTCCCAGCGTGTTCGACAAGCATTGTTTGCCTCGGTGGTTCAGTTCCTTGCACTAGAGACTGATGTGATGCACGAGCAGGTTCCAACAATGGAGATACATTTCCAAGGCCAACATGACTAGTAGGAGAAGTAAGATTAGCAGATCGAGGAGGTGGAACGGGGTGGGCTGCAGACTCACTTCCCCTCTCCTTAACCTCGCTGGACTCCTTAATTTTGGGGTTTTCTTTCTTGTCGTGCTCCCTTTCTGTCTCATGCTTTTCAGGATCTTTCACCAAAAGTGTAGTTCTCATCTCCATTGCAGCCACACTGAACTCGCGCAAGACTTTATCGCTTATGTCTTGTTTCTCTGCTGGCTCATCTTTTGAACCCTGCTCTTCCAAAATTTCAACGACGCTTTGAATTTCAGACTCCTCTACAGCCATACTTTGCTCGCCTAACTCTTCAACTTGTTGTTTTGCTTGCTCGTCTTTAGAACTGAGCTTTTGGATACTTTTAACCACACTTAGAATTTTTGTCTCCTTTCCGGACATAGTTGAAACACCCCCCCTGTATACAGGGCAATGTATCCACACAATTACACAAAGAAACCTAGTCTCTTGCTCGCAAACAACTCTCTCTTTCTCTCTCTGGCCCTGGGTCTCAGAAGTAATGTAGTCAATTTCGGACATCTCCGCCGGAATTCCAGAGGAATTTTCGTTTTCAGACCAACATAAAAAGAAACACAACTTTCCGCCGAGACGGAAAGTACCCGGAAACGAACCGGAATTCTGTCCGAGATGAGGCGGAAACGAACCGGAATTCCGGCTGAGACAGGGATAACTCGAATCTTGTTATTAATGTTAACTTTGTACCAAGTCATGTAGAACCCGAATTCTAAAGCGAAATACTATAGATATGAGCTTGTTACCTATACATCCAAACATAAATCCCACTGTTCATAATCTATTTAATCACTGGAAGTACTGTTAATGTAGAATCATGATAAAGCTTTTCTACCATATCGCTGTTTTTTTAAAAAAATTACAAAACAAAGAAAATGAGTAATTATTATCTCTGCCAAGTTTTCTGGAATTTTTTTAAGAAAGAAATTTGATAAATGAAAAGAAGAAGAAAAGTGAATGATGTCATGGAAATGTGTTGTTTTCTTGCCTGCAAGACTCTCATGGATATGGAAGAGCAGTGACATTGGCATGAAGAGCTTTTTGTACTTGAGGAATGTTTAAGTAATTGGAAATGTAGTTGTCAGAACATGGATTAAAGGTTGCAATCTGTTCAAGTAAGAATAGACTAATTAGAGTTACTGACAATTATATTAATGTACCTGTATTGGAAAGAATTACGTACATGGGGAGTGGTCGAAGAAGAAAAGCACAATGGAGCGTAGATGTCAAAGATGAAGATATCTTCCACTAAATCATCTGCCTCGTCAAGGTATTCGTCACATTTCTCGGTTACAGCATTTGGGGTAGAACAATTGCAGTTTAGTTGAATTCCTTGATTGACCTCGTCAGATATCAAGGCGTGAGTCCAGAAGAAGTCATACATTCCCTTGACACCCGTTTCAAAATCGATCCAAGCATTTCCAATCTAAGCAGACAGTTACATAAAAATTTTAAAGAGCTAATTAAAATTTTAGACAGTGAACTGAAGTTGTACTAGTTTTTCTTTTAAGTAACATTTTAGATATGTTCTTGTTAGGTGTTTTCACTTTTGTTCAAAAAAGATTTCCGGGATTAATTAGTTAAGTCTGAAGTGTTTCCACTTTTGTGTTTTCTTAATGATTGCTTGTTCATTTTTTATTGGATTGATGGTATTTCATTATATCATAACATATGTAGAAATTATATATATAAAAGTTGGAACCGAGATTATACCGAGATTTGGAAACGGAATCTCCCCGAGACAACGTTGTACCAGTGTCTCGCTCGGTACCGAGACAAACCGGAATTCGAGATCGACTACATTGCTCAGAAGTAACAACCCCAATAGCTCTTTTAACCCCAAGACTCTACAGCTTCCTACGTTAGGTTGTCCAAACTGCAATTAAAACCAAATCTTCTTAATACGGAGTATAATTTTAGAATTCGCGTACCAAAGTACTTCGTTCAAATTTAGGGTTTTCAAGGCTTAACACAACAAAAACCGGGAGTAAAAATTGAGCAAAAGGAAACTATCCAACCTGGTATTGGCAGCAGAAAGATGAGACGTTTTTTGAGCTCGACAGAAGAAGAGCTTTCAAGCTGTTAACGACTAGATGTTCTCTTAAAGGTGGGTAAACTAGAAGTTTCTTTACTAGATTGTAGAACTAGTACCACCATGAATGAGTTTCATTAACAAAGTGGTTAATAATATTAGGACAACATGGAGTACTAGTTGTCTTAGGATGTCTTTCATCACACGTACACAAGTTTTCAGTAGGTACATATATAGTGCTAGCGAGGGGACTAATTGGGCCTGTTTGGGCCTATGCGGTGTAGTAACTGGAAGAAACCTGTTTTGAGGCATACTGAATAGGGAAAATTATGCTAAGGCCTGATCCATGGGTTACCCATAATATCAAGCCCTTAATTAAGAAAAGTTTAAATATAGGTCCCGAAATATTAAAAGACATTGATACTCTTATGCATATTATCAAGCCCATAATTAAACAAAATTTAAATTTAGGCTCAATTTTTTTAAAATATGGTGTGATGATGTTCCAACCACCTCCAAGCACCACAGCCACCGCCAACCACCATCGCCACCAACCACCTCCGACTACCACCGCCACCAGCCACCTCCGACTACTACCGCCACCAGTCACCTCCGACCACTACCACCTCCGCCAGCGACCACCACCACCTCCGCCAGCCATCGCCACCAACCACCTCCGATAACCACCGCCGCCCACCACCACTGACAACCGCCGCCACCGCCGACCACCACCACCAACATATGAATGTGTACACAAAAGTTACACATGCATATGACATGTGTATCCAGAAGTTACACATTCATATGATATGTGTTAATGCAAAGTTACACTTGTATTTAGATGTGTACTCAGTAGTCACACATGTGTGCGCAGAAGTTACACATGTGTATCCAGAAATTACACATCCATATGACATGTGTATCTAGAAGTTACATTTCCGAAAAAACATACAAAAAATACATGTATTGCTTTAGTATTCATTTATAAAAAATTCTCCATTTATCAATTATAGTAGTCGGATGTTATTGAACACGATAAACGTGTTAAAAACACTAGATACATAAAACGAAATCCTAGAAATAAGTTACGACATCTTCTAATCAAAATGTCCCCTACCCTTCTTATCTTCCTCGATTCCAAATGTTTATGTATCTGCTAAAAAAGACACATTCACGGGTTAGGTTGGATGAAACAAAAAATAAAATAAAAAAACGACAGAACAATTACAAGGTGAATAACAAAGATCACACTAAGCAAGTATAATTAAGAGTTACACATACATGTGTAGTATAACTGGGATTTGCACATGCATCTTCTAATAATATATGACATGTACTCAGCAATTACACATCCATAAAAGCTTGTGTACCTATGGTGAAAAATATACTAGCAGAACAAATCCAATGCCTAGAGCACAATATCCATTCATTTAGTTATACTAGAAGGAATCACCTTATATCGCTATATCCAATGCCTAGAGCTCATAAAAGACGAACAGGGAGCACAATATCTTATAAAGTTCATATAAACATAAGAATATTCACAAAAGAACTTCAGCACTGTAATAAAGATGAGTTTATGGATTATAAGATATAACTTCTCAATAAATAATCGAACCATTTTCTCAATGTCCACAACGATGTTATCAGATTGACTATCTACAATGCCAGGTTTACCAGTCAGTCAGTTTCATAGTAAGAAAATAAGTTGAATCATAGTACATCATATATTACAGCAAGAGGACTGTGAGCATCATATAATAAGTTGAATCATAGTACTTGTTTGAGGGTGAAAATAGTTTCTGATAATTTTGGTAATTTCGAGTGTGTGGGTGAGAAACGAGTTTAAACCCTAAACAATGTACTGCAAGGGAATACTTTGATTCGAGAGATAAATCTGTACAAATCCGGCCTAAACCAAGAAATGGTCGTTCCAGACTTTCTTCGGTCACAAAGTGAAGGAGAAGGGTTGGTCTAGGGAGGGAAGCCAAGAGAGTGTTGATACCAGAATAGTTGATTCGGGAAGAGTAGTTGTTTGACGACTTGTATCAGAAAGTGGAAAGTTAACATATGGGAAAGCTAACAAGTGATTTCTGAGTGTTGCATGCACCTGACCAAAAACTTGTCTTTGGTGGAAATAGGTGAGACCTATTTATACAAGTCGCAACGAAACGTACCTTGGTCTCGTAAGAAGTGGAAACGGTTGAGTAAATGGAAATGGTAACGGGTAACACCTGGAATTGATGTTTCCATAATGAAGGAAACGTTTCACCATTACTTCCTGTATTTACTAACCGCCTCACCCTTATGACACTTTCCTGTAACGGGCATAGTGTACGCCGCACGCTGTAAACCGCCAGACCAATACCCTGATGAGCATCCCCCAGTTTGTGACATGTTTTGATGTCTCGAGTGTTTTCGTGGAAAATGTGTAGCATGTTTCTACGTGTGGCGTGGCCAAAGGATTGGGCGTTTGTAGCCAAGTTGGTGTCGTGACCAAAGAATAGGCATCGTAGCCAGGTTGGTGCCGTGACCAAGAGTTAGCATCGCAGCCAAGACATTGCCACGAGTTGTTTGGTGGCAGGTTTATACGGATGAGATCTGCATATCAGGAGGAAGGGTAACCGTATATTGTTTCAACCCTTCGTTTGGCAACCAGCGGCATGGTTGCAGCGCTTGCATGCTCTTGGCACGGCCAAATTAGGGTTTTGGCGTCGTGGCCAAGAGATTTCCACAAATCGTTTGGTGGCAAGTTTGTATGGCTGAGATTCGTATCTCAGGAGGAAGGGTGGCTGTTGATTGTTGCAACCCTTCGTTTGCAGCTAGTGGCATGGTTTAGGCGCGTCCGAGCTAGGATTTTGACGTAGTTTTGGCATAGTTTAGGTGAGGCCAAAATTAGGTCTTGGCATTGGGCCAAAAGTTGCCATGCGTTCAGTGGCAAGCTTGTACGGCTGAGATCTTCATCTCAGTAGGAAGGGTGGTCGTTGATTGTTGCAACCCTTCTTTTGGAAGCCAGCGGCATGTGGTAGGGCCGACATGGCTTTCGCGCGGAGATGTGGCTGGCATGGTTGGCATTCATTGGCGCGAAGATGTGGCTGGCATTGTCGGCATGCCTTTGGCGCGGAGATGTGGTTGGCATGGCATGCCATTGGCACGATGGTGCGGCTGGCATGGTCGGCATGCCTTTGGCGCGGAGATGTGGCTGGCATGGCATGCCATTGGCACGGTGGTGCGGCTGGCATGGTCGGCATGCCTTTGGCGCGGAGATGTGGCTGGCATGGCATGCCATCGGCACGGTGGTGCGGCTGGCAAGGTCGGCATGCCTTTGGCGCGGATATGTGGCTGGCATGGCATGCCATTGGCACGATGGTGTGGCTGGAATGGTCGGCATGCCTTTAGCGCGGAGATGTGGCTGGCATGGCATGCCATTGGCACGGTGGTGCGGCTGACATGGTTGGCATGCCTTTGGCGCGGAAATGTGGCTGGAATGTGTAGAGATGATGCCAGTCAGTACTGAGGGCTCTGCCGTGGAGCATGACATATACATAAAAAAGGTACCCCGGTAATTTTACGCAGTCATGTTGAATGGTTCAATAAATGTGCTAGTGGCGACATCATTACTCAAGTGTGACGTCACTGTTTGACTAAGGTTTTACGATTTTAATCCTAAGCTAAAAACCACCATCAACAGTACTGTAAAAAAAATCAAGATTTTTTCGTTTTAGCATGTGTAATTACGAGTTACACATGCATATGAAAAATGTAATTAGAAGTTACACATGCATATGGATAGATTAAGGATTCAAGCCTAATTAAACATACATTTTCAACTATAAAGATCTAAGGATAAAAAATGTTCATCTTGACAATAGCAACATCCTTAACCATACATGCATAAACTGCTGGAATATCCAAAAACTTTGGTAAATGTATTTGCTTCTAATAGTAATCTAGTGTCATGTCAGTGTGCGCAAACCACATCGAGACCTGAATAGATATCAATTGATCCAGAAAAGGTTACCATAGAAATATTGAGATATCATAGTCTAAACACTACTAAAACAAGCATGTGTAATCGGCTGGTACACATACAAAATGAATATGTAATTGGGAATTACACATGCATATGGCATGTGTAATTAAAAGTTACACATGCATCTGACTTGTGTAACTCCTCGTTACACATACATATGACTTATGTCTCAGCAATTACGAAGTCCACTTGTGTAACTCTAGAAAAAAATATCAATAACTCAAAAAATAATAACTTCAAATATTGATGTGAAATAACTTCAAGTAGTATAAGTGAGACATGACATATAGTTTACCTCCTTGTGAAACGATGCTTGGTCGGTCCTCTATAAATTGATTTTTTACGGTCATAACATCGCTATCCTTGTACAGCGATACTGTCCTAACCTTGAAAAAGATGGATTGCATCAAAGCCATGGATGCAGTGAACATAAAATGATGAGGTCAATTCATGAACAGTCACATCCTTGCCGGGTTGGTTAAGCAATAAAGACACTTTAAACATATGTAAATGGGGAAATGAGCTAAGCAAACAAACCATTCAGAACCTATGTCCTCACTTACATTCCCATATACGCTAATAAATGATATACAAAGTTACATACTCAACAAAAAGTAGATACAATACTCAACACACTCAGCACCGGCTCCAAATCCTCCTCCAAAACCTGCACCTACACCACCAACACCCGCTGCGATTCTTCATATTAAGAATTTCACTCACATACACACATAAAAATTCTAAGATTCATGCGCTTGCAGAGTAACCAAAATATTGGTTGTTGGACATCGAAAATGAAGCGCCTAACCATAAACAAATAACTCAGTCACAACTACTGAGAAACAACAAAGAATTTTACCTCAATACCAAAACATTGGCACCATTTCATAGTCTGTAGATTCATATACAAAATTACGCAAGAAAATTCAATAAATACCAAATACAAATCACAAGAAATCAAGAGAATAACCATGCATATAACAAGTGTAAAAAAATTTACACATGCATGTGTCGCTTGGTTGTGAGATAGTATAATTGGTAGTTACACATGCATTTCCCTACTGCAACAAAGAGTTACGCATGCATTTTCCTGATGTAACTAAGAGTTACAGATGCTCACAGAATGTTGAGAATTGAGAAGATAATCAAAGTTTTTGGAGTTTAGTTTTTACCTCTTATAGTTGTACTGCAGTTACTGGAACCTACCACCTTTCACTACTATTTGTTTTATCAATTCTAATACGAAAGTTACCTGAACATCAAAATTAAACAACAAAAGAGCTTAGCTGAAGTATGAGAACTTAAACCTAAAACTGAACAACTAAGAGTTACACATATCAAATCTAAACTTGAAGTATGAGGAAAAAAAATCTTAGCTGAAATTTCAGGTTCAAGCTTTCATTCAATCAACTGCAACTCATTAACTCAAAAAAAAAATTTGCAGCATTCTCCTCTTCCCCTGCAAAATAACTTGCAATCCACAATAGCACCACTACATCTCCATATATAAGTCATACTAACATATCCATTCACGTCAAATACTATCCTGCATTTACATCTCAGTCACCACCACATCTCCAATCTTTTCTTCTGCAAATTCCCTCAACAACATCACATTTCCTTGTTTTAGCTCCAACAATTTAGTTCAAAAATCAACCTGCAATTTCAAATCCACAACCAACCATATCACTACCACTAATTTCCAATAAAAAATACTATGTAACAATTAAATACGATTTTATTGACAAAGATATACCAAACTACATAGTGTCAGAAGTAAAGTACACAAAATTGAGCAATTCAGTCGAAGTATATGAATTTAATAAAAAATAGATGGGTAATAGAGATGACGATCCGTTGATATCGAATTTGAAAACAGAATTTCAATCGAGATTTAAGATAAAGAGATTGATTGATTCTCAATAAAGAAACCTAGCAAATTTTTGTAATATTTTTTCCAGATTTCTATCTAAAAACCAATGCAAAGAGCAGACTACAATAGATCTAAACTCCGACTATGAGTTCATCAAGGAATATTAGTTGAAATCGTAGAAATATTTCTAATCAAAGTTGTTTAAATCAGAAATAAAGATTAAAATCTTCTTAGAATCTGAAATTAAATCAACAAATCCTAACAAATCAAGCCAGGTCTAGAACTTACAAACTTAAAAATCAATTGAATCATCATTTTTGATAGAAGATGATACTTATACTTAGCTTGCTGATGAATTCATGTTGAATCTGCGGATCTATTAATTGAAATATGTTTCTCGGATTCATTTTTTTCACTGAAACTGATGCTCCTCCTTCTCCTGGTGGTGGATTTGTGATCTCTGTCGTCGCCATTGATGACAACAATTTTCCAAACCTTTCTATCGCATAGATATAGGTTTTGAAATCGATTTTCACTACAAATATCGATTAGAGAGAGAGAGAGCAAAAGCAGATAAGAGAGAGAGAGAGAGAGAGAGCAAAAGCAGGTTTTGAAATCGATTTTGAAATAAATCTAGGTTTTGAAATTGTATTATCTGCTATGTTTCTTTAACCGAAAGAGAGAGAGAGCAAAAGCAAATGAGAGAGAGGGTGAAAAAGAAAATGAAAATGAAATCTATAGCTAGATTTATCACGTATATATACAAAAGGGCAATCTTGGTATTATTATAATTATTATGGATAATATTCTTATTATTAAGCCCTGAATTCTAAAGTGTTGGGCCTATAAATATCAAAATGTGAAAGAATGGAGTTGATAGAGAAGGATCCATTTTGTGGGTCTTCTATATATTGGACATATATAGTAAGGGGGTTATAATAGTTTTCACTATAAGAAATACGTATAATTTGATATTCATGTTTATATTTGTTATGTAGGTGTTTTAAAATGCTTTTCAATGATACAAAGTTTACGAAAATACATGGTATAGTTTGAGAGATAAATAATTTCTAAATTTTACAATTTATTATCCATAAGGATATAGTTGTAAAAAAAACACCTAAAAAATACTCTCTTCCATACCTTGCCTTAAAAATTGTGCAAACTTGAACTAGGTCATTTAATAGTGGAACAAAAGGAGTATTAAATATATAGAGATGTTTTTGTGATCTCACGGTTCTCCAAAAGTAAAATTTAAGCTCTGCAAATCGGGCGATAATATGAGTCAACTCAGTTACAAAAACATTTCTTAGAATCTTGACGATTTGATGGTTTCTTCATCATTTCCTTATAAATTTTCAAATTAATTACTTTTTTCATCCTTAAAATCATTTTCACACTGTTTTTTCTTACTTTTCAATCTGATTTTTACATAGTTTTATAACCTTTTTTTTTTCTTAGTTTTATTCAATTTTCATTTTCACCTTTTCAGAATGAAACTGATCAACCCTGTTTCTCTCCATCATGTGTGTGCAGGTTGGATTATCAATCATGGCTTTTGCCTTAACGTTTGTGATAGTGATTATTGCGTTTGTAGAGAAGTTAGATAATCATTTGAATCATGGAATCATCTTTGGTTATATCAGTGGTTTGCAATGGCAGAAAGTGTTGGATCGGTTCTACTTGCTGAGTCAATACTTCAATGAAGCCTGCCATCAAAGGAATTCAAAAAAAATTCAAAATCCGTAATTACAGTAGCTACAACTGGAAAAGGAAAAACAAAGTTGGTAGTCTCTTTTTGTTAATTTGGTCAATATATGTCATCATATATGATCTCATTAATCTAAATCTTAGTCAATCAAGTTGTTACCATTTTTCAAGCCAAAAAATAGGAAAAAATAATCCTAGCATATACTCAGTAAGCCCTAATCCTAATATCTCTTTATATAACAACCATTCCATCATTTCTTTCTTTACAAAAAGCCAAAGCTTAGAAGTTTACAGTAACAAATCAATAGAACCTGGTACTTCAAGTCAAATGGGTAATCAAGTTAACAAGTTCAAGCAAGCAACCTTAGAACTAGGAGACACCAATGAAGTGGAAGTTATCAACTCTGAAATCAATCAGGATGAAGAAGAGGACAAGAACTGGGAAGCAAGTGCTATTGGAAAGATTATCATAGAAGGAAAGATGAGTCATGAATTTGTGGAGAAGTTTATCAAGTTTACTTGGTCGTTTTTAACTGAAGAGGATATTAAAATAATAGAGGTCGATCCAAACATAATGATATTCAAGTTTAATAAGTGGGACTGTTTAAACAGAGTGATCAATGAGAAGCCATGGAACATCAACAAGCACCTTTTTATTGTGCATGATTACATACCAGAAATGGTGTATACGGAGAAACATTAGGGGTTTCAACAGATCTGGATTTAGCTTAATTTTTTACTACCAGAACACATGAATGTAGCTGTTGTTACAAAAATTGGTAGTATAATGGGTGAAGTTGTTGCAATAGAACTTAAAGATGCGATTCATGTTGGTGGATTTCCTGTGAAAGTTTGTGTTAACATTGATCTTACAAATCCTATGAGGATGGGTGTTAAAGCTATTAAAAATGCAGGAATAAGCCGTTGGATCAAGTTCTTCTATGAAAGACATCCACCTTCAATATGCTCAGAATGCTATGTTATTAAGCATCGCAAAATTGCTTGTAAAGATGCAGCCAGTTTCCTAGCAAAGGCCCATGAGAAGCCATAGTTTTCGGCAATCCAAATATGATAAGGAAGAACATATCAACTGTTTCAATAAATGTTGCACCTGCAATTAAAAATAGTCAAAACAAGTTTATCAAGAATGTTGTTTTTGTGCCTCCTAAAGATGGTGAAATAATCAACATGAATTTTTTGCTTAAAAAATATGAAGGTGAAGATAATAATGAAGATGTCAGACTTGGAAAAAATATCTAGAGTTTCAGAAGAGACAACTGTTGTTGTTAGTGTTGCTGGTAATAGCTCTGCCAGCAATACCACTGCATATACCAAAGATGTTCAAGCTTCTCATTTAATCACTACAAGAGATAATCCAACTAAAAACTCACAAATGGAGGGTTGGGTATTTCTCAAAAAAAAAATTCTTATCTTCTTAGTTTTTACTTTGATTTTTAGTAGTACTTTCAATCATAAGTTACCTAATCTGCATTCTCATAATTGTTTGTACTTAATTTCTACTATAGTTTTAAATTTTTTCATTCTAGCATTCTTATTACAACACAAACTAGTTGACTCAACTTTATACCCAAACATGAAAATCATCTCGGAATGTCCAAGGCCTTAAAACCTCAGCTACTAGAAATCATCTCAGTGACATAATCAGATCTCAAAATCCAGATATCATATTCCTTTATGAAACAAAAATCAGTCAAGAAAAAAGAAAACCCCTTCTTAAATTATGTTTTTATTGAACCAGTTGGCCTGTCTGGTGGTCTTGTTCTTTTATGGAAAAATGGATTCACTTGTGATGTTGTTGGTACTGATAATAACATGTTTAACATTATGGTTCAGGCTGATCACAGTAGAACAGAATATCTTCTCACTTCATGTATGGATATACTAGCTATAGTAAGAAAAAAGATCAATGAAACTATATTTAAAATATTAGTAAAGCTTATAGAGGTCCTTGGATGCTTCTAGGAGATTTGAACTTTCATTTAATTGAATATAGTAATGTTGCTTCTTCTTCCATAGATAGTTGAGTCAATAAAATGGTTTCTGATTGTGGTTTAGCACATATAGGTTATACAGGACAAAGTCATACTTGGACTAGTAATAATTTAGGCACAGGAGAAAGAAAATCTATAATATACATGTCTCTAGGCAATAGTGACTGGAATTTTCAATTTCCTAATGCCAAGTTATACCGTTTAAACCAGATAGGTAGTGATCATAGTCCAATAATGCTAGTGTCTGATGCCACCATTCCTAGTTGCTGCAAACCTTTTAAAAAATTTCTTACTTGTCTAAATGATAAGGCTCTTGGTACTACTATTGCTAATGCTTGGAAAACTGAAATTAATGGCTCCCCTGGACATCAACTAGTTAATAAAATGCATGTTACTAGGAAAGAACTTTCAAAATGAAACAGAGAGCATTTTGGCAATGTGCATAAACAGGTGGATGATCTTCAACAACAACTAGAAGTTCTTCAAGCTCAAACTCAAAACACTAAAGTTCAAGATGAAATCATTGTTGTTAACAATCAACTTAACAAATGGCCTAAGATGCAGTCTGAGTTCTATCAACAAAAGTCAAGGTATAACTTCATTAAGGATATGGAAAATAACATCAATTATTTTCATTTTAAGTGTAAAAGGAAAAGATGCAGGAATAACATTGATTCTCTTCAGGCCTACAGTGGTGCTTGGTTGCAGTCTAAAAATGATATAACAGCTCATCTTACTCATCACTTCAACACCATTAGTTCTTCCATTAATCCAGTTCTTGATGAATGCCTATATTCTGTAATTCCCACTATCATTACAGCTGATGATAGTTTTCTTTTAGTCAGTTTCCCATCCTATGAAGACATTCTAAAAACTCTTAAAAAAATGGAAAGTTGGAGTGCTCCAGGTCCAGAATGTTTTCAATTAGGTTTCTACAGAAGTCAGTGGAATACAATTGGTGAATATGTTTGTCACATGGTTAAGAGATTCTTTGAAACAAAATACATGTTCAAATAAATAAACAAGACTTATATCCCACTCATTCCTAAGAAGAAAAAAATCTATATGTGATACATGAAAAAGCGGGGGTCTAACAACCACACCCAATATTTCGGTTAGCAATCTGTATGGACTAACTCCAATATACTTTCAAGAAAATCAACTAGACTCAATCTTAATAAAGTATATCAAAGAGTTATATCTATCTTTATCGATTCAACCCTTACTCAAGTAAATAGAAATCTGCGAGTCTAATTGAATACAAGAGAAATCACTTGAACGGTACCAAAGACCAATGTTCAAGGATCAATCAATTTCAATCAACAACCAAAGGTCGGATTTCCAATTGATTGATCCAAACACACAACCAGTGATATTTGAATTATATAACAAAATATAATGCGGAAAAGAAATAACACAGACACCATAAGTTTTGTTAACGAGGAAACCGCAAATGCATAAAAACCCCGGGACCTAGTCTAGCTTGAACACACACTGTATTAAGCCGCTACAGACAATAGCCTACTACAAACTAACTTCGGTCTGGACTGTAGTTGAACCCCAATCAATCTCACACTGATCCAAGGTATAGTTGCACTCTTTACGTCTCTGATCCCAGTAGGATACTACGCACTTGATTCCCTTAGCTGATCTCACCCACAACTAAGAGTTGATACAACCCAAAGTCGAAGACTTTAATAAACAAATCCGTATCACACAGAAAACTCTACGGTAATAGATAAATCTGTCTCCCACGGAAATACCTACGAGTTTTGTTACGTCTTTTGATAAATCAAGGTGAACAGGAACCAATTGATAACCCAAAATTATATTCCCGAAGAACAACCTAGTACTATCAATCACCTCACAATAATCTTAATCGACGCGGCGAAAGAAGATATTGTGGAATCACAAACGATGAGATGAAGATGTTTGTGATTACTTTTATATCTTGCATATCGGAGATATCAATCTCAAGCCAATCGTTACGATTGTACTCAATATGATAGAAACAACAAGATCATATCACACAACTACAAGAAAGTAGTATCGGTCTGGCTACACAATCCCAATGAAGTCTTCAAGTCGTTAACCTACAGGGTCTCGGTAGAAAACTAAGGTTAAAGGAGAATCGACTCTAGCTAATACAACTAGTATTAAACAGGAGGTGTGGGGATTAGGTTTCCCAGTTGCTAGATTTCTCCCTTATATAGTCTTTCAAATCAGGGTTTGCAATCAATGTTAGCTTAGTAAAAAAGCATTCAATATTCACCGTTAGATGAAAACCTGATTAGATTCAAGCTAATATCTTTCAACCGTTAGATCGAAAACTTAGCTTGTTACACACAAATGAAATGCACGTTTTAGGTTTGTGTAACCATACCCAAACATGTACATTTATTGGTTTAACAATAGTTAACCAAATGGTTAGCCATATGAGCACTTTCATATCAACCATATTCTTCTTCACCATAACTATTTCAAATGACTCAAATGAACTAGTTAGAGAGTTTTTCAATTGCTTATATCTTATAGAAGTATACAAGACACAATCGAAGTAAAAACGATTTGATTCACTCGAATCGATTCATGAACTTTATAGCCACGGTTTGCAAACTTGCATTCCTTAGTTAATATAAGTATAAGTTCATGAATAATCGTTTTTAGAATATAACCAACCTAAGTACACGGACTAGGTACGCGGACTTAAGTACCCAGAATAAGTTTGTAAAAGTTTACAACTCCAGCAAATTTTCTCGGGAAGAGAACCTCCGACAGTTCGCGGACTGGGTTCGCGGACTCTTGTTCCGATTTCCTGAGCAGCAAAGCACACAAACTTCGGTTCAAGGAATAAGGACTTATACATGTTTGTGTTACCACACAATGCTTATATCCATCAATGGTTATGTAATCTAAACTCTCATTTCAATCATTGAAACATTCTTAGAGGACGTTATATAGTTGTTATTCACAAACCATTTTTCGTCAAAGCCATTTTCAAGTGATTGAAAAAAACATGACTTTCGTCACTAGGTAAAGATAAACTTGGCCAAAGCGAAAGCTTACCAACACATATTTCGAGAAATAGATAAGAGACATAAACTCGGCTCGAAATAGCAAATGCGTATAATCAAAGTCTATATATATCAAAATGACTTTTGTCTCAAGATAGGAGATAGAGTAGATAGACTTTTGAGTGATAGATAAGTTCAAGTCTCCACATATCTTTTAGTCGATGAAGTTCCACCAGTTTCTTGAGTAGTTTTTTGTCTTGTATGATGATCGCCATGGAGTTCTTGAGCTGAACTACACTTTCTATCCTAGTCCGAGACTTATCTGTAGTAGACTAGAAATCAAGACTTATAGTTTTGATCACTAACATTGACAAACATGCTCGAGATAGCAACGCATGCAAGTTCCACCGAGCAGTGCTCTAACATTCTCCCCCTTTGTCAATTTTAGTGACAAAAAGTATCAATACATATGGAATACAAAAATAAATAAATAAATAAACTTTTGTAGATCCTATTCCACATGCCTAATCTTCAACATTACTCGAAATCTTCGTCACTTCCAAGTACTCTAATGATTCCAAAGGTTGTAAGTTTAGCATCATCGTTGTTGAAAATCCGTAGCTATAATAATGAGAAAAAAAGAATTCCCAATCATTGTTATACAGTGTCATAGTATTATTATACAACATCAAAGTTCAATTGTATCACAACTTCGACAACAATACTATGGTGATATGTATCACTCCCCCTTAGTCAATACTCCATCTCACATGGAAACCACTCCCCCTTACATAATGATCCGAAAACGATATGTATTTGTAGTGTGAACTACACATTAATTCTCCCCCTTTTTGTCAATAAAATTGACAAAGGTACGAAAAGGGGATCCTAATGAAAATTTCCATAGTGACATTTCATGACCAAAAGTAAGCACATATCAACTTATTTAGATGCAATCATATTGCTGAAACTAAATACTTTCATCAAGGAGTTTATAAAGATACAAGATAACTCATATAATATTCCACATCCGCACTCCCCACAAAGATTTGGCAATTAAGCACAAGTTCAATTAAGAACTCTCCCTCCATAATATGTCATTCCCGAAAGAACAACAAAAGCGACCTTAATTTCATAAGAAAAGAAGGATTTCTTTGGACATAACAAATCACATAAGAATATGAATTTGAATCCAAAAATACTCAATTATATTAACCACAAGATAACTCATAATTAATCTAATCAGAGTTGCTCGACATAAGAGAACTTACGGAGCCTCACAGTATATACATAAAATATGGATCAGGGAAGATCAATACTGCGGAATAAACAAGGATTCATTCTATTTTCCATCATTATTTGCACAATGACATACAATAGACATAATCCTCGTAAATAAAAGTTCATCCTATCTTCCATCAATATTTGCATAATGACATAGTAGGCTTCAAACTTTTGTGATGTCAAAAGATCATTCATTCTTTTATCAATACATGCATATCGACATACGAAAGACTTAACTTTTGACAAGGTATGGGACAATCATAGTTCACGGACGCAAACACACATATCCCATAAGAAATTGCAATATATAAAACTATAAAGATTAATACTGCAAAAATCATCTTCCAAACAATTTTTTAGAATTTAAATAAATAAACCTAAACACATGAAGATGAAAACGTTGAACATAGCTATGTGTAGTCATAATAATAGCTATTCCAAACTCTAGTTATTCTTCTAAACATAACAAAAAGAAGAAGATTTACTAGGCAAATAACTCTTTAGAGAACATGATCAGAAAAACGCTAAACCCGCTCAACAACAAGAGATTGAACATGGACGAGTTCATCAGTTGCTTTCTTCAGTTCGTTTTTCAGAAAATCAAGATTCCTTGTTGCAATTCCGAGTTGTTCACGTACGACCTCAGAATCTCGAAGAAGATTTCCTACCAGTTGTGATGACATTTGAACTGGTAGTTTGTTTTCATGATCAATCGCATGATAGCATGTTATGAAAACAGGATTCTTGTGAAACTTGATAGTCTTTCCCTTCTTGACTTCATCATTTTTGTTGCTTCCATTCATTGTGCACACCAAAATTCAGTAGAACCTTTTGACCTTATGGAACAATGTATCAAGTGATGACACATATGTGTATATAAAAGAGTTCCATGGAAAACCCTAGGAAAACTTGTATACGTCTGTGTGGGTCAGGTGTTCGTGCACTTGTGGTCATAACCTTGTTATGTGACCAAGGGAATAGAGGATCCAAATTTAGACTTCTACTTGAGAACCAAGAGACATTCTAAACCAATGATGAAATTCTTATGGTAAGAATAATAGTTGAGAAACAACTACTTGGAGATATGACAATTAAACAGGTAATTTTTCTCAAAAGAGGATGATCAGAGAAGAACTGGAGCGAGGCTCAACAGTTTTTAAGATCATCAAACAAAAGAAGAAACATAACATACAACCTTGACAGCATTCTCAAGACATACTTCTTGAGAACTATGAGCATCCTTCTTTGATTACAAGAAGGATGCTACATTGAGCAGTCATGTTACATTTAGATGAGCATTTTGCTCATCAATATTGACTTCTTTTTTCTCTCCTTCAAGAGGATTTACAGAAAAATTACTCGACTTAGTTGAAGGAGTTTTATCAAGGGAGGAACAAGGAGTACCTGAGCCAGCCGCTTTCCTTGTCTTTTTGATGCTCAATTTGAGTCTGTTTATGCTGATCTTAAGCTCTGAGACTAGATTATTGATATGAATGAAATCTGGAGCAGGAGTCTCGGATCCATAGCCTTTTTTAGAGAGAGAAAAGGAACCCAACCTTTCTTTCTTTCTCCTATGCCTTTTTCTCTTTTCAGAGTTACTTAAGAAGTCAGTTTCCCTTCTGTCGTTCTTCCTTCTACCATAGATGATATTTTTTGTTTCAAAAGCAAAATTAAGAAAAGACTTATCAGAGTATTTTTCTTGATTTTGGACAATGCCTTTTACTCCAAAAACATGAGAGACAGGTTTAATAACTTATTTAAACATCCATGCAAAAATGTTGTGAAGTTTTTCATTTCTCAAACGAAAACGACATCTTCTCTTAAGATGCCCTTTATTTCTGCAATAATAGCAGTTAAAAGAGTTGTTCTTGATCGTTCTCGTGTGAGTAGATTTAGGAGGAGAAAAATCATTATTCCTAGACTCTTTACAAGCTGCAGAAGGTATCTTACACGAATAGTTATCATTAGCTTTAACAAAATTGATCTTACTTGTTTTTGGAGCGTCTATTCCTTTATATCCTAGACCACGTGTGTAGATGGTGTATTTTCGACAAGAGTTAAAATAGAAAACCATAATTATACATGCTCCTGACCCAGCAATCAGATGAGTATTGAGTCTCATGTCTCTCATTGAAGAATGAAAGATCATGCCATGAAATCTCTGACTGAGAATACTGTATCTCAGAGTATATGTATATGTGTAGTCTCTCAGCTGAGGCAACGACACATCTCAAAAATACTGAGCAATTTCAGTAATTAATTCTATATAGAATCGAAGGATTGGACGACTCCTAGACAACTTTCCTGCTAGTATAGATCAATAACGTCTTCAGGGTGCAACAAGATTTTCCCTGACTATATAAAGGAAATATGACGTCTCAACAAGATCATGTTTCTCAATTCTCAGATAATTAATCCTCCTAGACAGCATGCCTGCTAGTATAAAGCCATCAATTAATTATCTTTAATCGCTAACTGAATATTCAGCAATATTCTACGATTCTTCATAATATTTCGTCACTGCAATTCATGGTTCTTTCAAGCAGAATTGCACGGGTTAGTGATAAATGTTCAATGTACGGGCATCTGAGCCGCTATCGAGTAAGCCCCGACCAAAATGGTGCAAGTGTACTCAACAATAATGCACAAACGAGCACCTGAATGCACGAACGAGCATTCCAAAACACGAAGGAATGATGAACTTATGCAAAATAGGAAGAAAATAATAAATAATAAAATATTAATTGAGGCGCCAGGGTGGGCCGATTGTGCCGTGGCTAGTCCCACGCCCAATTTTATATATTATCATATTTTTATTATTTTCCTTGATCTCATGAAAATCTCTTCATTTGAGCAAATATCCTTCGTTTCATGATAACTCCTTAAATTCATGAAATTTCCCTCAAGTCAAGAAAAATAATATAAAATTAGATAAACTCGTGGGACCGGGCCCTAGCCGGCCGGTCATGCCCTAGCCGGTCCCACACGCCCCTTTTTTTATGTTTCCCTCATCTCATGGAAACTCCTTGATTTCAACAAATTCCTTGGTTTCAACAAACTCCTTGGTTTTATGATATTTCCCTAAAATCATGAAAAATATTATAAAATTAGGAAAAATGCCTTGGGACCGGGCTCCTTGGCCGGCCGACCATGCCTTGGCCATAGCCGGTCCCACACTTCATGACTCCCTATTTTTATTATTATTATTTCCATAATCTCATGGAAATTCCCTAACATCATGAAATTCCTCAGTTTCATGGTATTTCCTTCACATAAGGGAAAATACATAAAATTACATTGTGAAAGGTGTTGCGGGACCGAACTTGCTAGCTGGTCGTCCATTCCCTAGCCGTGGACGGTCCCACACCTTGTAATCCCCTAATTTACTAATTTTATTTCATCATCTCATGAAGATTCTCCGGTTTCAGCAAGATCCTGAATCCTTCATATTTTCTCAAAATGTTGCTCAAACGAGCATCAGAAAATATCGAAACTCTCAGGACTGAGACAAGGAAATTATGGTGACACGAGCATGTCTCCTTGACCAACCACGGCCGGCCCTTGGGCTTGCAAATATCCGGTCCCACATGTTTTAATAATTTAGACCTAATTACCTCAATTGCTCATATTAGGTCCAAACTCTTCTCAAACAACTAGGAGTTTGCTAAAACGACCATCATCTGGTCCCACGACCATCAAGATCTGGTCCCATGACTCCTTGGTCGGTCCCTCATCTCTCCATAATCAGGTTTTACTACCTAACGCTCACACGAGCATTATTTTAAAGAAAAATGATTAAACCAGCATTTAATCATCCTTTCACCAACTGGTCTTCAGGAGACTTTGGTATTTTGCTCACTTGAGCATCTGGGAGTTACATGGTCGACTCGTCATCCCATGTAGCCGGTCCTTCCTTCACCCTGTGGTTGATTTTCAATAAATCATCAATTGACCAAGAATTAGGGTTTCGAATCCAGAGCTCTGCAAAAATATAATTCTGAGCAGATTCAAACACTAATAATTTTACCTTGATCCCATGATCAACATTTTTATTATTATGCTCAGCTGTCAACATTAATACTTTATGTGGTCCTGCCACGAACAGTTCATCAAATGAGCAATATTTGCTCAGACTAAGAAATATTGGTTCAACTATCAATATTCAACAATTCAACAACATTTGCTCACCTTAAATTATCAACATTTATTCGAAAATATACCTTTGTCTCAGCAGATATGTTCAATTCATGAGTCTCAGAACATTTAGAAATCACGTTCGACTCAAAGATACAAGGACTCATCGTCCCATAAAGTCAGCAACTGACTCCACAATCACGAGATGTCAATCATGTCACATGGTGGATATTAACTAGGTTTTGGTCTGGAGGTCTACGACACGTGTGTTCATGCACACAACGAGAATGTGATCAAGTCGTGCAATCAGTTGGAGGAGTTAGTAAAGTAGTGGATGGGAAATCAGCCAAGTCTCCGCACGATGAGCAACTGGTTTTGACACGACTTCCCACTTCCACACTCTTTGACTTCGGCAACTGTCATACTTCATGGGATCAAGGTGTTTACAATTCCAGTAATATAAAAGGCCTCTGAATCATGATTGAAACAGACAATAATTTCTTGACAAGTTCATACAGACAATCCTTGAAAGGCAGGGCAAATACCTGGTACAACAACATCGCACCAGGAATTATCAACAATTAGGGAGAAATGATTAACACATTCTATAGAAAGTACTTCTTTGTATCAGAGCAAGTTACTCTCTCTGATCTTGTTAGAATGTTTCAGAGGAACAATTAACATCCCAATGACTACGTGAAAAGATTCAGAGTCCAGGCCCTGGACTGTCATGATCCAAACGTCACGGAGCAAAAACTTGTAGACTTGTGTATCAACGGCATGATCCCGGTCTACAGAGCTTTGTTGGAAAATATTCGTTTCCATACCTTCTCAGAGCTTCATGAAGCGGCGAAGAGATTGACAACTACTGCACCCGCTTTACTGGAAAGAACAAAAGCAACAAAGGCTGAAGAACCGCGAGACGCTCGAGGTAGCAGACGTTTGATCAACAAGCAGTAAAACCTCCATCCTTCCAAAAATGTTGTGTAAGAAGGGAGGAAACGGAAATCCGAACCGCCGCGCAAACACGCTTCGGCTTCTTCGAAAGCACAAAAGAAGGATAAGAAAGATACGCAAGCCTCTAACCAACGCACATGAGTTACTGATCAAGAAGCACCTGACTTTTCCCTTTCCATTGAAGAGGTGATCGAATTCCTGGATGCTTGGATCCAAGATTGTGCTATCAAGTTGCCATATGTCAAGAAAGAACCAACTGAAGAAGACATGGAAAGTCCTCGTTACTGTCGCTTCCACAGGTTCGTCAATCATCACACTAGTGACTGCAGAGTCTTAAATCACATATTCAGAAAAAAGGTTGAATCGGGAGATCTTAACTTGTAGACTGGAGGAGTATACAGAGATACTCTCCCATTCAGTACTTTCTCCATCTCTGAACAACCAGTTAAAGAAGTTGTTCAGTCATTGATCGAGCATGTCTGCAAATTGCTCTATCTGTCGAAGGCGCAGAGGGGATACATGTTCATGGCTCTGAACCACATAGTGTCTAGGAAACGTCTATCGATTCCAGAAGTACCTCCTGAACCTCCAGCCATTGATAAGAAAATGTATGACTGGGGACTGCTCACCACAGTGCATACTAAAGGAAATGAATTCAAGAGAGCATTTGTTGATGTTGGCACTGCTTTCAACATCATTTATTTGAAAACTCTCAGATCCGCTGACATTACTCGACAAGAAGATACTCATGCTCTCATGGAAATCAGGGATCACGAAGGGACTTCCAGATACGCATATGGCTATATCATTGTCAAGGTCAAAGAAAGTTCTGTATGCACTGAGACCAAGTTTTATATAATCCGGTAGATCCAGGATACGACATGATCGTTGGACGAACTTGTATTCATGCTGGAAAGATGGCTCTAATGCCTTCATCACACTCTACTGTTGAATAAGACTCTGACTCGGAAGAAATAGAGGATGCCCCACCATTTGAGCATCTGGAATAAGTTAAAGCCCTAATGGAACTTACACAGAAACCTGGAGAAAGCGCACTCTCTTTCATCAAAAGGTTTTGTACTCATGCAAGTCTGATTCCCATTCATGCACCTATATTGACAATGTTTAATCATGTTGACCTGGTCCGGGGACTTCTTCCCACTGACAACTTAGCTGTCGCAAAGTGTTATGAGTGGATAGCCTCTCCACGACAATATTACACCAAGTGGTTGAATACAGAGTTTCTTCAAACTGAGCATTCTATCAAAAGATTTATTGCTGAAGAAATGGCTAAGAATGACAGACAGTACGCTGGATACTCCCCTCTGCACGAGTGTCCATATCTTCCGCAACCATGTACTCTCATCACACGAGGAATTCCGAATCAGCAGAAGATATTCAAGGCATGGAAGACCAAGCCTAACAAATTCAAGGAAGGAGATTTAGTTCTTAAGGCAACTAAGCGTAATCTCCATTCTGCAAGGAGATCCAATTGAGAAGGACCTTTCATGGTTGCAAGATCCATAACTGGAGGCTACTACAAACTGATCAACACAGATGGCAGTACCATGCCGGTGATCCATGAGAATTGGCTTAAGGCATTTGACGCCTGAAATTATTGGGCATCTGAGGTACTGGGAGTTTGAGCATTCATGACGTCTGGGATTTGGCATTTAGGATTTTCTTTCATTGTATTTCAATTTCTCCAAAATGTTTGCAATACTTTCATTCAGTATTTGAGTTCAACAATTTATCAAAGTTCAGTTCATTTTGCTTAAAGAAAATCTCTATCAAATCCAAAAGAAAATCCTCAATCATCTACCAATCCAAAACCAATCAATGTCAAAAACCAAAATAAAATCTCACATCTCTCAGAAGTTCAGAAGTTCAAGAGGTTATGAAAAATAAATCAAAGAAAATCAGCAAAGAAATATTTTCGCTCCTCTGCATCCTTCAAGATTTGCAAGGCCGCCTTCTCCATGTTCAGCTCATCAGTCAGCTTAGCAATTCTGTCTTCTTTCTCCATCACAGCATCATTGGGAAAGGGTATGTTATTCTCACACGAGTTCTTGATAGCATCTATTTTCTTACGAAACCACTTCACGTTGAAGCCAAGCCTTTCTGAATTCGCCAAGTTGAACTCCCAATCAAAGAGTACATCTGGAGTCACAGTATTTCTGGCCCTAGCGCATATATCACTTACAACACGCAAGATGACACTTACTTGCATTGTTAAAGCATAAGCGCGTCCAGGGTCTCTGGTAACAGTGATGTGACCAACCTTCCTCCATATCTTCTCGTACAAGCCTGCATATCTAATAGGAACGCTGAATCCACCAACTAGTTCATGATATGGGAGCGATGCATCAAATGGAGGATCAAAAGAAACTCACGCACTTGGATATTCATGCACCACTATACGGTTCTCAATTACTGGAGCAACTTCTACGGTCATGGCAACAGTTTCTTCAGTCTCCTCTACTTGTGGCTCGGTTTCTTCTACTATTGGAGTAACAACAATCGAGGTTTCCATAACTTTAGTGACAACCATCTCATGGAATTGAAGTTCAGGGATGGTTTTCTCTTCATCAATAACTCCAGGGCTGCTCCCATTATCATTATTGATTTCAGTATCCTCAACTTCGGTATTTGGTACCTAATACGAAGATTACATGAGGTTAGAGCAATCTAGACATGGAAACCAAATAGGATCATAAACTACAGCATAAAATCAGTCCAACATCATCAAGTTTCATCATTGTGCACTCAATACGCGAGCAAATAGCGTGAAAGTCATAAAAACACGTTTTGCGGCAAGCTCATCTGAAGAGATTTTACTCTTCCATGTACAAGATGACGAAGAGAAATATATAAGGAATATTAGTATGATTTATATACCATTCTCTTCTCATGGATGTTCTCTACAACATATCAAAATTTCATAGCAATCCGATAAGCGGTCAAGGATATACGGTCAAAACATTGGGAAACGTACAGTCTGAAAAAGTTCTTTAAGTCTCCTGGAAGTTTACTGTTTCGTCTTTTTCAGGCCCTAAGCATGCTTAAAACTTAAAAGTCTTCTTTGACAAAAGCTTGGAAATTCTCCGGGCTTGAAGGTACATATGCAGATCGTGAAAATCCGACTTCAGATGAAGATTTTATGGCGTTTTTGTTAAAAGACTGAGTTCTGAATTTTCTGGCGACGTATTTCAGCAAAGTTTTTTGTATATGCACATGGATTCTAGTTCACTCATTCATAGATCAACAATTTCATATTTCTATGGATAAAATTCAAGGTAAATACTTACTTGGATGGTCTCTGAAACGTTCAAAGGATCGGAATTTCCCGTGTCAACATCAAGAGTTTCATTACTTCCATTCGGTTTTGAACCTTGGGGATTTTCTTTATCTCTATCCTCCGAGGATGGACGAGCATCAGCACTCTCCACTTCCATGGAAACATCCTCCTGGACATATTCTCATACAATTAACATTTTATCTACGAAGCATCATATTTGGTTATGTGGAAGAGTACTCACATCATTCTCTTCTTCAACACTCAAGTCAGAAACCGTCTGCCCAACAGCAGAGAATTGAAGACCATCAATACTTGATGGAGAAAAGTTCTGTAACCAAATAACGAATGTTGGTTTACGATCCTAGTAATACGGATAGGAAAAAGTCACGGCGGAAAAGTATTGACAACTCACCAAGGAAACAACTGGGGACTTTATGGTGTTAGGAAACAACTTACAATTCTTGTTCCTACCTTCTCCACCGTGAATGACTGTTTCTGCTTCTGAGAAGTTTACTTCGATTCGAGGTCTCACAGAACGACCGTCCTGCAAAAAGAAAATTGATACAATAATCAAAAGAAATTATTTTAATCTTATGAAGAATATGCAAAAGATACATATTGGTGAACATCCTGGAGATGCCTTTCGCTTATCACTGCCAGAGATATGTTTCAATATTGGTCGAGAAGCAATCATATCAGCAGAAGGAGGCTCTTTCACTAAAGGTTGGCCAACCTTTACAAAATCGTGTAAACGCTCAAGTTGCTGATCCCAAAAATCTATGTAACCTAGAGTTACATATGTAATTCGTTCAGAACAAGGAAACCAGTAAGAACCTCCTCCGGCACGTGTGCGATCTAAACAGGTCTTAAGCTGTTCCACTGATGGTTTCCTTCTTCGAAAAGTTGGAACGCATTGATCCATACCCATATGACGAGCTTCTCTATCGATATTGTATTCCTCTACTGAAAAGTCTCCATATATTGCTGATATCAAGTGACCTGGAATACAACTCAACATGAAGGATCTTTCGCCATCGTTCAAGTCAACACCAGATTTTAAAGTCAGACTTTCTTCAGTATGAAAGTTTTCAAATGAGAAACATAAGAAGGAATTAGCACCCAGGGGCGGAAATTAAACTCAGATTCATTGTCTAACACATCAATGGGACGTGTCTTGGATTGAGGTTGTTTTGTAGACCAGCGCATAATCCTGGAATTATCCTTCTCAGGAAATGTACGACGAGAATCAACAGCATTCAGCCATTTCAAGATATTACGAGGAATAGGTGCATAATTCTTGAAGCGCTCCCACATCAAGTCCGGAGAAACATTGTATTGGCGTAGCATTCAATCTTCATAAATCCATTCGAAACGCTGGAGTCTATAACCAAGGAGTCTAGGTTAGAGTACAAAGAACCCAAGAATATACTACCTATGGGAAGTTGTTCACCTTGATCCATCTTAATGGCAAAAGGATTACAAATGGATTTAGCAAAGTTCTGAGGTCTTCAAACACGTCCCTGGACATCCATAAACACAAGAAAGCAGCAATAGATAACATATCGTCAGGTTCGTCAAGAGGGGTATCTCGTGGCCACCAGTGTGTTAACCAGTGGGCGTAACAACCTTTTCCAGACTCCTTATTAATTCTCTCCATCTCAACTGTCAAGATGTTGGAAACTGCTGTCTCCTCTGCTGAAAGCTCTTCAGGGAAGTTACCCGTAATTGGGAGATGCAACAAAGCAACTACATCCTCCAAAGTAATGGTAAACTCTCCCCATCTGCATATGAAGGTATGAGTCAGAATGCACCAGCGAGCAAGTAGAGCGACAATACCTCGCGCATCATGGAAAATGAACAAATCTCCAAATGCTTGGATAGCCCTGGTCACTTGTGCTCTATCCAACATGGCTCTAACACGAGGAAAACCCAACATATGTCTTGCCCACCCAGAGAATTTTTCTAAAGGTCATCGAGAAAGCTTGAATTCTATAATCGATGCAAGAAAAGGTCCTCGTTCAAGACAAAATCGAATAGCTGCTCGAATAGTCACCAATTTTTTCTGAACAACCTCTCTGGGATTTATCAGAAGGCGAAATACTGGAGATTAAATACGTTTTTCAGTTCCATGCTGAACCGCGAAAAATGCATCATCTATATTTGGAACGTTCTTGAGCCCAAGAGTTTCTTCTTCTTCACCAGCAGAAGTCTCATCCATACATGTATCTTCTATGGAGGCATCATTTTCCTGGGAGTCAGACATCTTTGCGAAGTAGTTGTAATGTGCCCAAATATTATTTCAGAATATTGTCAGACAAGATGCAAACTTTGACAATATGATGGAGCTATACAATCTGACAAAAAAATATTCATGCAGGCATCTACAAAAATGGTAATCCTTAACTCTTACCTTTTTACAATTCCACTAACAGTAGTGTGTGATACGAAAGTTGGCACTTCAAAACCTTGCTCGTTTCTTGGAATCTACAAAAGACGAACAAAACTCAGGTTTTCATAAAATCATGAACACTTCCACCATGCAAGCATTAATCACCGGATTATGAAAAATTAAACAAATATTTCATCACAAATAATTGTTTGTTTTTAAATATTGCTCGAAGTGTTTTCGAAAATATATATGCATATATGTGTATAAATAAATAAATAAAAAACGTGATTCACTCACGTAAAAAGTAAAAAAAATAAAAAATTGACGTGAACTCAGGCTCACGTGATTTTATCAAAAAGAAAATCTTTGTGGAGGCTCCAAAATTTGATTAAAAAAAAACTTTTTCCTTCGTACAAACGTCTTTCTTTCAAACGAAGGTTTATTTCGATTTTGTGAAAAGTTCACACCTTTTGAGATAAAGTTTTGGTTTCCATGAAAGCTCATAAACAAAATTTTATCACTAGACACGGGTCTATTTCAAAAGAAAAAATCTCTCTCAAGCTAGGAATTATTGCTAGTCTCTTGAATTAAAGATCGAACAAACATACGTTTAATAAAATAAGGGTTTTCTACAAAACTCACACTTAATATATGCACATATATATAATTTTAGCATGAACAACTCATGGAGGGATCATCAAACTTTTGGAAAAAAAATTTGACGCACCTGACAGCGCCGGACGGAAACTGGCCGGACGGTGGCGGCTCCGGCGAACTTTTGGCGATTCTTCCCGCTGCTGACGTGAGGGAGATGAAGAAGCAAGGGTGGTGGTCGGGCTAGGTGAAATAAAAAAAAAGATTAATTCTTTTTATATCAAATTTTATTTCCAAAAACCTAATTTCACAAGGATTTCCTTATTGGGCCCGACCCGTGAGTCCTAAACCGACCAATGTTCCACCATCAAATCAGCGGTTCTACACCAATTTATGCTCATTAGACGATGCTATATCATGCCACTGGGATTTCATTCAAGTCATGGTTTGCTCATTCAGTCGAAAATCCAGTAACGTCTTATCTTACGACTAAGTTCAATTACTTATTTTGTTTGTAACTGGAAATTCACCATTCAGTGCTGACTGAGGAACATGACTGTCCCTCACTAAGCAGGGGACTTAATGTAGATGGTGTATTTTTGACAAGGGTTAAAATCGTAAAACCATAATTATACATGCTCTGATCCAGCAATCAGATGAGTATTGAGGCTCATGTCTCTCATTGAAGCATGAAAGCTCATGCCATGAAATCTCTGACTGAGAATACTGTCTCTCAGAGTATATGTAGATGTGTAGTCTCTCAGCTGAGGCAACGACACATCTCATAAATACTGAGCAATTTGAGTAATTATTTCTATATAGAATCGAAGGATTGGACGACTCCTAGACAGCATGCCTGCTAGTATAGAGCCATCAATTAATTATCTCTAATCGCTATCTGAATATTCAGCAATATTCTACGATTCTTCATAATATTTCGTCACTGCAATTCGTGGTTCTTCCCAGCAGAATTCCACGGGTTAGTGATAAATGTTCAACGTACGGGCATCTGAGCCGCTATCGAGTAATCCCCGACCAAAATGGTGCAACTGTACTCAGCAATAATGCACAAACGAGCACCTGAATGCACGAATGATCATTCCAAAACACGAAGGAACGATGAACCTATGCGAAATAGGAAGAAAATAATAAACAACAAAATATTAATTGAGGCGCCAAGGGACTGTGCCCACCGGCCGGCCGGTCGTGCCGTGGCCACTCCCATGCCCAATTTTATATTTTATCATATTTTAATTATTTTCCTTGATCTCATGAAAATATCTTCATTTGAGCAAATATCTTTCGTTTCATGATAACTCCTTAAATCCTTATATTTTATCATATTTTACTCGTCATCCCATGTAGCCGGTCCCTCCTTCACCCTGTGGTTGATTTTCAATAAATCATCAATTGATCAAGAATTAAGGTTTCGAATCCAGAGCTCTGCAAAAACATAATTCTGAGCAGATTCAAACACTAATAATTTTACCTTGATCCCATGATCATTATTCGACAATATACCTTTCTCTGGTCAAAGCAGACAAACAAAAGATTAAGAACCTAGCGTTCGATCAATCAGAATTTATCTTATTTTCTTTATGCAGAATACACAACACACCTACAATCTTTGATCATCATTGATCCCACACATTTCTCAGCTTCCCTCCTACATATCGACCCATCCTCTCTTGTGACGGAATTTACTCTGGAACGACCATTGTCTTGGTTTAGGCCGGAGTCCTACCGATTGATCTCTCGAACTTAAAGCGCTCCCTTCTTGCAGTGCATCTGTGTGAGGTTGAGCATTTTCTCGGTTCAAGGAGTCTCCTTCGCACGGTTATCTAATCGATTCCCTAAAAACCAGCAAATCGTTTTTCCCCATCTACAACGTGTATCACGATGTTCTTTACATGCTCCAAGCATAGAAGATAATTTTGTAGAGATAGAATTGAATCTACTCAGATTCTCTTCCAGTGCTTTCACTTTATCACGAGCAACAACAAGGTCAGTCTCCAAGGATTTTTCTTTGGCGAGAAGATTGAGTTCTTTGTCATTAAAACAGTTTTGTTGAGAGTCATATCTTGCTTCAGATTCTGCAAGTCCTTCTTTCAATACAAAGAGATTTCGAAGAAGATTATCACATTCAGGTCTTTTTGAGCGTACATATTCTTCATGATCTTTAACGAAATATTGTAAGAGTTTATATCCACAATCATATCCTTTAAAGAGTTTTCTCAATTTTATGTTTTCTTGACAAAGAGGAGCCATGTATTTACTCAAGCAAGTTGCTGACTTCTTTTCTTTCAAGGCACGGTCAAAAAACTTGATATATTGAGAGACTTCCTCATCAAGACTTTGTCCTTCTTCTGAATCACTGTCATCCGAAAGATCATCCAACTGTTCATCAAGAGATTTCTCCCAGTTAAATGCAGATTCGGACAAAGGACCAGAAATAGAGTCTTTCTTAAAAGCTTCAGGACACAAGGGTGACTCCGAGTTGATGGTGTGTTATCTGAGATATTCATATCGTCCATATAGTCAAATCGCTACAAACACAGACTTGTAAGGTCTTTAAACGTGTTTTCCTGCTCTGATACCAATTGAAAAAGCGGGGGTCTAACAACCACACCCAATATTTCGATTAGCAATCTGTATGGACTAACTCCAATATACTTTCAAGATAATCAACTAGACTCAATCTTAATAAAGTATATCAAAGAGTTATATCTCTCTTTCTCGATTCAATTCTTACTCAAGCAAATAGAAATCTGCAAGTCTAATTGAATACAAGAGAAATCACTTGAACGGTACCAAAGACCAGTGTTCAAGGATCAATCAATTTCAATCAACAACCAAAGGTCATATTTCCAATTGATTGATTCAAACGCACAACCTGTGATATTTCAATTATATAACAAAATATAATGCGGAAAAGAAATAACACAGACACCAGAATTTTTGTTAACGAGGAAACAACAAATGCAGAAAAACCCGGGGACCTAGTCCAGATTGAACACACACTGTATTAAGCCACTACAGACACTAGCCTACTACAAACTAACTTCTGTCTGGACTGTAGTTGAACCCCAATCAATCTCATACTGATGCAAGGTACAGTTGTGCTCCTTACGTAGCTAATCCCAGTAGGATACTACGCACTTGATTCCCTTAGCTGATCTCACCCACAACTAAGAGTTGCTACGACCTAAAGTCGAAGACTTTAATAAACATATCCGTATCACACAGAAAAGTCTACGGTAACAGATAAATATGTCTCCCACAGAAATACCTGCGAGTTTTTTTCCGTCTTTTGATAAATCAAGGTGAACAGGAACCAATTGATAACCCGGACTTATATTCCCGAAGAACAGCCTAGTATTATCAATCACCTCACAATAATCTTAATCGACGTGGTGAAAGAAGATATTGTGGAATCAAAAACGATGAGATGAAGATGTTTGTGATTACTTTTATATCATGCCTATAGGAGATATCAATCTCAAGCCAATCGTTATGATTGTACTCAATACGATAGAAACAAAAAGATCAGATCACACAGCTATAAGAAAGTAGTATCGGTCTGACTTGACAATCCCAATGAAGTCTTCAAGTCGTTAACCTACAGAGTCTCGGTAGAAACCTAGGTTAAAGGAGAATCGGCTCTATCTAATACAACTAGTATTATACAGGAGGTGTGGGGATTATTTTTCCCAGTTGCTAGAGTTCTCCCTTATATAGTTTTTCAAATCATGGTTTGTAATCAATGTTAGCTTAGTAACAAAGCATTCAATATTCAACGTTAGATGAAAACCTGATTAGATTCAAGCTAATATCTTTCAACTGTTAGATCGAAAACTTAGCTTGTTACACACAAATGAAATGCACGTTTTAGGTTTTTGTAACCGTACCCAAACATGTGCATTTGTGGGTTCATCAATAGTTAACCAAATGGTTAGCCATATGAGCACTTTCATATCAACCATATTCTTCTTCACCATAACTATTTCAAATGACTCAAATGAACTAGTTAGAGAGTTGTTCAATTGCTTAGATCTTATAGAAGTATACAAGACACAATCTAAGAAAAAAAGATTTGATTGACTCGAATCGATTCATGAACTTTATAGCCACGGTTTGCAAACTTGCATTCCTTAGTTATATAAGTATAATTTCACGAATAATCGTTTTTAGAATATAACCAACCTGAGTACACGGACTAGGTACGCGGACTTAAGTACCCGGAATAAGTTTGTAAACGTTTAGAAACTCCAGCAGATTTTCTCGGGAAGAGAACCTCCAGCAGTATGCGGACTCTTGTTTCGGTTTCCTGAGCAGCAAAGTACACAGACTTCGGTTCAAGGAATAAGATTTATACATGTATGTGTTACCACACAATGCTTATATCCATCAATGTTTATGTAATCTAAACTCTCATTTCAATCATTGAAACATTCTTAGAGGACGTTATATAGTTGTTATTCACAAACCATTTTTCGTCAAAGCCATTTTCAAGTGATTGAAAAAAACATGACTTTCGTCACTAGGTAAAGATAAACTTGGCCAAAGCGAAAGCTTACCAACACATATTTCGAGAAATAGATAAGAGACATAAACTCGGCTCGAAATAGCAAATGCGTATAATCAAAGTCTATATATATCAAAACGACTTTTGTCTCAAGATAGGAGATAGAGTAGATAGACTTTTGAGTGATAGATAAGTTCAAGTCTCCACATATCTTTTAGTCGATGAAGTTCCACCAGTTTCTTGAGTAGTTCTTTGTCTTGTATGATGATCGCCATGGAGTTATTGAGATCAACTACACTTTCTATCCTAGTATGAGACTTAGCTATAGTAGACTAGAAATCAAGACTTATAGTTTTTATCACTAACATTGACAAACATGCTTGATATAGCAACACATGCGAGTTCGACCGAGCAGTTCTCTAACAATACAGATTATAGGCCAATTGGATTTTGCAACACCTCATACAAGATTATTTCTAAAATCTTAGTCAACAGGATGAAACCTTTAATGGAAAAAATAATCTCTCCTTATCAAGCAGCTTATGTCTCTGGAATACTCATCAGTGATAATATTTTTATTGCACAAGAGATTATTCATTCTATGAATAAGAAAAGAGGTCAAATTGATTGGTTGGCACTCAAGTTAGATATGTCAAAAGCTTTTGAAAGACTTGAGTGGAGTTTTCTCGTGAAAGTACTTCAATATTTTGGGTTCAGTGATGACTTTCTGCAGCTTAATCTGTCAATGTATAAGTACAACTTCTCTTTCGGTTTTTCTTAATGGCTCTCCATGTGAAGAATTCAATCCTACAAGAGGCATTAGACAAGGTGACCCTCTCTCACCTTACCTATTTATTCTTGCAATGTAATTTCTTTCTAGACATCTTGTTGCTGCTCAGCGGGATAAGTCTATCAAAGGTATTAAAGTGGCTGGTAATGCTCCTGCCATCAATCATTTTCTTTTTGCAGATGACTGCCTGATCTTCACTCGGGAAAATCTTTCTTCTGTTAACAGTTTACTTGATCTTCTCAATAACTTCATTTCTCAATCAGGACAGGTTATTAACTTTAAAAAATCTGCAGTTCATTTCAGTAAGTATACTAAGCCAGAAGTTGCTGAAACGCTGACACATATTCTTAGAGTTAAAGTCATGAGTTCAAAAGAGAAATGCTTAAGTTCTCCTCTAATTCTGGGACATTCTAAGCAAGAATCTTTCAAGGCCATTCAAGAAAACTTTGACCAAAGACTATCTACATACAATGTTTTATCACTCTCTCAAGCAGGAAGAACAAAAATAATAAAGCATGTTCTTAATGCAGTTCTTACATATCAAATGGGTATTTTTAAGCTTCCAAGTCAGCTCATAAATAAGCTTACTTCAATTGAAAAAAAAATCTTCTGGGAACATCATTCAAATAGAGGCTCTAATCCTTTAGCTTGGCTTAAAATTTGTAAGCCAAAAGATATTTGGGGACTTGCCTTTAGAGATTTAGAGAAACTCAACATTGCTCTACTCACCAAATTAGCTTGGATAATCTATTCTGAATCTAGTAACTTGATGGTTCAAATCCTTAGTAGAAAACTCTTAAAAAATGAGACATTTTGCATTCAAGAATAGAAGCCGAAAATTGTTCTTACACCTGGAATGAGATCACTAAAGGTTTACTCATTGTTCAGCAGAATTACTTCATGGAGGTAAATAATGGTAAGAAGACAAAAATCTGGTTAGACAGATGTATTCCATGCCTAGCACATCCTCCAGTTCCAGTAACTGATTTCTACAGATTCTATGATGAAGTGTATACGTTAATTAATTATGAAGATAATACTTGGAATTCTTCTCTACTAGATCAACTGTTTGATGTTGATACTTCTTCTAAAATCAAGAATATGCTTCTTGACACTTCTAAGGATGACATCATGATATGGATGCCTTCCAAAGATGGAAAATTTTCTGTCAAAAGTACTTACAAGAAACTTACTGAGTGTAACAAGGAGGTGAATGTTAATGGGAGAATTATTGAAACTGGTATATGGAAGGCATTATGGAAGACTAACACTGCTCATAGAGTCAAATTGTTTATCTGGAAATGTATCAAAGAAATAAATCAAACTAGAGTGCAGCTGGTTGTATACAATAATGAGATAGAGACACAATGTGGTTGTTGTGGATTGGAAGTTGAAACTATAGAACATCTGTTACTGGAATGCAGATATGCCAGAGTTGTGTGGAGAGGAGTCAATGTCAATATTGATGCAGTAAGAAACAATTGCTCTAGTGTTTCTGAATGGGTAATCAGTTGGTTTACAAACAATTCCATTACAGATGAAAGATGGTTATTCATTCTTATGATTGGTGCTTGGGTAATCTGGAAAGATAGATGTGACTCAATCTTTCATGGAGTATCTCTCAATCACTTTAATAATGTGCATAAAATCTTCTATCATCTAGGTTCACATTTGCATGAGTATCGTGGTTGTTTTGGGGTAAAACCGATTCTGCTGTTTTTGGTAAATTTGGGTGTGTTGATGAGAAACGAATTCAAACCCTAAACAAATCTACAGCACAAGAGTACTTTCAGATTCAAGAGATAAATCTGTAAGACTCTGGCCTAAACCAAGAAATGGTCATTCCAGATTCAATTCGGTCACAAAGTGAAAGAGAAGGGTTGATCTTAGGAAGGGAAGCGAAGAAGGTGTTTGAGATCAGAATGTTGAATTATGAAGGTATGGATGTTTTATGACTTGTATCAGAATGTGGAACTGGATTGCAGAGTGTAAGGTATCATTTCTTGGTGTTTTTTGAATACTTATGTTGATCACCTCTGTTGTTATCGAAAATAGGTTGAAAATCCTATTTATACAAGTCACGACTGAGCATTACAATTTACGAGGGAAGTGGAGAATTGGAGTTGTGTAAAAGTGGAGAAGTGGAGTTGTGTAAAAGTGGAGAAGTGGAGTTGTGTAAAAGTGGTGACCGTCACGTTTCAATTTACGAGGGAAGACTGACCAGCATTACACCTTGATCTCGTAGAAAGTGGAGAAGTGGAGTTGTGTAAAAGTGGTGACCGTCACGTTTCAATTTACGAGGGAAGACTGACCAGCATTACACCCACTACTATCTTACTGATATTAACTGTCCGCCATTTCCTGACACTTCTTTGTAATGGGCGTGTTGCACGCTATACGCTGTAAACCACCAGACCAATACCCTAGACCAATACCCCAGTTTGTGACATGTTTGATGTCTCGATTAAATGGGTAAGTCGTGAGACTTTTCGCTTAAAGCAGCACGTAGTGCTTTTAGGTCAAATAACAAAAGTATTTGTGGAATCAATATTTATAAAACATCGTTTATAATCAATGCATGTAAAGCATCGCCTTTAAACAAGCAGCTGAAAATAATCGATGTTTATGAAGCATCGTTGTTCCAGAGCTCTCCTAAGTTAGTCGCGTAGCTTCTTAAAAGAAGCATGGTCTCCATCTTTCAGGGAGTTGGTAGGAGCTACGCGCGCATCCCATGGATTGGCCGGCCGGTCCCTATGAGAGAGTGGCGAATGGTAGCCATTCTTACATCCTATCGGTCGGCCCAGGTTAGATCTGGACCGGTTAAATCGACTAGCCAAGTTGAGTGGCTGAGATCATTTGCGGCAGTTGATGCTTCCGTAGAATTATTTAAATATATATTAGCAGCGCGACCGACCACCTTTTGGGCGATCGTTTGGGAAAGTCGTGGCTTGGCCGGTAACTCCTTATGGGAGAAGGGTGGCCGGTGATCACGAAGTCACCCTGTTGGCCACTTGAAATTAGATCTAAGTCGTTCGACTAGGTTAGCTAAGTTGTATGAATGAGATGATTTGTGGCAGTGGTATACTGCCGTTGATTGAATTTTAGGGTTTAAAGTCGTGTGGCCAACCCTCTTTAGGCTAATCGATCCAAGGCACCGAACATTGATTTGATCAGGACGATTGGCTATATGCAAAGGTGAGTTGCCGGCGAGCATGCTGACATCTTATTGGCCACCTGAAATTGGATCTAAGCCAGTCAATTTGGCCGGCGAAGATTGGAGGTTGTGATCGTTTTGCGACAGTAGCACGCTGCCGCAGCACAAATTAAGGTTTCCAAAACAGCGCGTTCACCCTACTTTGGGCAAGCGGTTTGATGAACTCCTGTCTTGTTGTGTGTAGTTCGATCATCTGGGGATGGAGGTGAGTCGCTGGTGAACACACCAGTAACTCTTTGATCGTTTAAAATACAATCTAAGCCGTCCAACCAGGCTGGTTAAGTTGGGCGGACGCGATGGCTTTGAGACTGTTATGGTCGGTCTTAACTCATTGGAGTTTCTCTTTCGCATCGCAACTAGCCTAATTATGGCTAGCGATTAGTGCCTCTACTGGCGGGTTTAGAGGATTCCGATTGGCTGGGACAATAGTGGGCCCGCCTGTGGACATCGTGGAGTTTGCCTAGTTCTGCTAGGAAGAGGCTAAGCTTGTTGAATTGTCTGGACAAACCATGTGGCCATGATTGTTTTAAGACTGACATGATCCGTCTAGGCTTATTTTTCTTAAGGAATTTAAGCGCATCGACCATGCACTTTTAACTAAGAGCGTGTTGACGCAAAAAAAATCTCTTTATCAGAGAGTGACATAGTCTGTGTTCTCCTGACTGTTTTCACGCATATCTTAATACTGGCACTTCGGGAGATTCGTGCTACTCCGCTGTAAGTGAACATTAATCTTCATGTCATGCCAATATTGAGAGTTAAGCTGAGGAGCGTAGCATAGGAAAATACTAGGAAGGCAATGCATTAGTGAATAACGCCGGTGGAAAATACAATTCATAGAATATTTGGGATTGTTGCTATATGCACCACAAATATATTGAATTGCTCAATTCATCTGTAAGCGAAGAGGTTTATGTACTCATTACTGTTGAATTTTTTCCTTTACAGGATGACAACGCATTAAATACTGGGTTCACGATTTTAGCCCTGAACTAAAAACTACCATCAACATTAAGTCCCTTGCTAAGCACGTACCAGTGATGTTATTGCTGGGTAAGCAATGGATGGTGACATACAAGATGGAATAGAGACGAAAGGGATGGGCTTAATAGAAGGAGTCGACCGTCGACCGTCGGCACTGTGCGGGAAGACATTGGCGCGGTCATGGGGCGTTGGTACGGCGGGCCTAGTGATGTATTTTCAAAGTTGTTGTAGTAATTGTTCGTTCAAGACTTGTGAAAGCAATAGATTTTAGACTTAATAAAACTTAAAAATAAAGAAAACTTAATTCAAAATTGATTTCAAGATTTAGAAATGGACAAAGGCTCCGGATTCCACTATTTCTTTAACTGATTGGTCGACAAAAATTATTTCAAGAATTATTATTAAGCCCTTTTCACATTAACTCACTAATATCTGTAAGGTTTCCAATTAAATTGTAATCCCTAAGAATGAATTATCAAAGAATTATTTCTAAGCATAAGACATCAAATTGATTCACAACTAAATAAGAAAACCATTTTAATCTTTTTGGTGATCCATGTGAATTAAATAAAATTAATAATTAAAGAAATTGTAAAAAGAAATTACCAATGAAGTATGAGTGAATAGTTTCCTCCATTGCCTCAGTCACCGGGTACTTGGCCTCTCATCATATTGGAAACGCGCTCAAAAGTTGATTTCATTGCTCAAAGTGTTTACAAATGATGAAAATGGGAGAAAATGATTAAAACCGGGTTTGTAACAATTATATTTGTTACAAACCGAACTGTTACAGAGAACGATAAATAATAACTGTCACTGTTAATGTAGCAACTACGACTGTTCCTTGTGCGTCTTATGTTCTTCGTGTTCTTCACAACAGCTGCAATGGCAGTTCTCTGCAACTCTGATTTTTTGGCTCTGTAATGTTCTGGACTCTCACGAATCACTTTGTAGCCCTTCTCTGATAGTCCAGCACTCTATATATACATGACAGGACCCCATAATCACTGTAATAACTCCGAAATAATTCCCAATAACTCCGCCAGACACTAGAAAATATTCTTTCCTTTTCCTTTTCTTGTACGCTTTTACAGCTGCAAACTCTCCTTTTTTATCTCTGTCACGCTCCAGAATGTTGCCCGAGCCAACAAACATGCACAGAACACGTTCAAACTCTCCAAAACTCATGCAAAACCGTGAAATAATTCTCTCATGTACGTGTTGCTCTGTTTACTTCTCTCGGATTATTCAGCCCAATTTAGATGAATCAAACAACTATACCAACTCTGTCTAAGCGTAACAGGCCCATAACAATTCATTGGAGTATATTGGAGTTTGTGTATTCAGATTGCCAAACGAAATATTGGGTGTGGTTATTAGACCCCCACTTTTTCAATTGGTATCAGATCAGGCAAACACTATAAACCTGATAAGTTTGTGTTTGACTGATCCTTAAAGTTTTTCCTTATGGGAAATTACTTTGAGAAACTTGTTCTGAGAATCTGTAACGCACGCCAGAAGTCCTTAAAGATTGTTCAAAGCTTATTATCTACTAGACCTCTGGTCTCCCTAGATAATCTATCTTCATCTAAGACATTGGAATTCATAGATGATGAAAAACAATCTAAAGGAAAAATAAAAAGTTCTTCTAAGAAAAATTGCTTAAGAAAACGGAGTCGAAGCTCAAAGGTATGGAATCTCACTAGATTGCTTCTTTATCTTTTTGAGGAATACTATCATGATGCATCTATTGACAAAGATCTATTTAAAGCTTTTTAAGGAGTTTTCAAATTCTTAGGAAAACTCAATTTGATTGAGGAATAGTGATGTAGTTTTACAAGTGATAAGTATAGGATTCGATACTCGGACTTTTCAAAGGATGGGTTTTAAGATTACTCAAAGAAAATACTAAGAAAACTAATTAAAATTGATTTTTGGGTTTAACAAGGAGATGGAGAACTAGGGCTGGGAATCCACTATTTTGATGTTGCAAATTCACTAATTGAGACTTCTACACAATACTCAAAATTACTCAAGGCAGTTTTGAACTCAATCTCATGCCTTGGAGGATAAAAAGGTTACAAGATCTATTTTTATGACTTTGTCATTAATCTTAGGCCAAATTCCCCTTCTCCTATAAAAAATCAATAGTCTAAAACTATTCAAAACAATTTAAATGAGGCTTGCAAGAAGAGAGAATTTTTAAGAAATTATTAGCACAAAAGGGGAGTAAATATGATAAAGAAAATAATTATTTAAATAAACTCATCAAGAAAATAGCTTCATCCCAACCCTAGAAAAGAAACTTAGCTAATCATGGATCGAAAAATGGAGAAATATTGAGTTTTCATTGTATTCAAAAAGTAATTTAAATAGCTTACAATGAGATCCAGTCGCTAAAGATGTTCAACCACTACACAGTTCAATAGTTCAGCAGCAAAAGACCTAATACAACTAAATGATAAACGATACAACACTTATGTGGTTCTAAAACGATAAGCTTCTGACAGGCGTTGTTCTTCGTGTTCTTGGTTGAGCAGCAGGAAGAATATTTGTATTTTCTCTATTCTCGATTCTAAGCCTCACTTTCTTCCCCAGACTCGCCGTCCCCCTTCTACAGCTTCAACACATCCTTTATATACTTGAAAGCACCACAAAATCTCCGCATTAACTCCAAAAATTGTCCATTTACTCCTGCATATACGTGAATATTTTCTTTCCGTTATTTTATCTTTCATGCCTTCTCAGCAATCCAATCAGGGAATAGTTACCTTGTTTATCTCCTTCACGCGTATGCTGGTAAGTTTGGGTCTCCAAACACGCGCAATACACAATCTTGTTCGAGTATAACCTAAATAGAGAAGATTCCCTAATGTGTTCACTTACTTTCCAAAAATACCCGAGTTTATCTTCACACGTCAAAGACTGAATCTTCATATTCTCAACTGCCCTTTTTTCTCATGATCGTGAATATATCTTCCTCTTTTCGAATTTACACACCTTACCAATCCTGTTTCATCTTAACAGGACCAAAACAACCCGAGACCACGAGCAAATCCAACAACATATCATCCAAATCATAGCCATGAAATATCGCCGGAAATAATCATGTTTTACTTCCAGTCGTCGATCTAGCCAATTTTGATCACAACAAAGACCCATACCAGGTCTATTTCGCTGAACTTAGTCCAAATAACTCAAATTCAGTGATTGAATCTCTTCAAAACACGACTAACAATCAAACCATAATTTTGCCGGTGACTGCAACAATATATCCCGATAATTCAGCCAATTCTAGACAATTTAAATACAATTACCATCTCTGTTAAGCTCAAGGGAGCAGACCCACAAAATTTCAGCCATTGAATCTCAGTAGAACTCCTCCAAATCACCAACTCTAATTATGCCTGCCTGAAGAACCAATTTCCCGCCAATTTCAGAAATTCAAAAGGTTGAAGATGACTGCCCCCTAACCAGCACTGGTGTCCCCTTAGCAATTTGGGGTACAAATAGCAATTTTTGGGGTGCGAATAGAAATTTGTGGGCTACAAAGAGTAATTTTGGGTTGTACATAGTAGAATTTTTGGGGTGCCTTTAGTAATTTCTCGAGCAACCATCGCCTCCAACAACAGTTGCACATGAAATGGCACTTTAGCCATTTTAAGCAACGTTTCTTCTCCTTTTTCTCCAAAGTACCTAAAACTCAAAATTAAACATAAGAAACATAATTTACAAGAAAACTTAGCAAAGAAAACATAAAAAATAGATAAATATCAAGGTGTCTAAAACACCTATCAAATTCCCCCACACTTAGACTTTGCTAGTCCTTGAGCAAATCAAACTAAACTAATTTTAAAAACATACAACTCCATCCCATTGAGGATATGGTCAAACTTAGCACGTATAACAAGCCTTTAAACCCCTAGGCGGCCCTAGTGGCCGAGTTATAGTCTCGGGAAGGTTTACCAGAGGTGTACCTACAAAACCTTTACTTCTAATTGGTCACAAGTATCCAAAGATCTATGATGACATACATATTCTCAACCTATCTCCAAGTAACTAGAATTCCAGAGAAATTAAATGTACCAGCTCTAAAGCTGAATAAAGAATATGGGAGACACATCCGCAACACTGCTAAATAAAGAGATATCAGCTACACAGCTAGATAAACATTGTAAGATGCATCCGCTTTACAGCTGGATAAGATTAGGAGAGAGATAAAGATGAGAGGGACATCTGCTACACAGCTGGAAAAATTACGTGTGATGAGTTGAACCAGTGCTAGAAAGATCTTGTGCCAGATGGAAAGCGGACTAACAAAGCAACCAATATGCATCTCTCTTCGACTCTCTCATAGTGCTCAGTAGAAACAATGTTTTCTTCGGCTTCAACTGTTGATGATAAACTCTCGAACCTCGTAGAACCTTGACAATTTAACTTTTTCTCCTTAATTTCTTACTTGAAACTTCCTTATAGATTTCTACTTCCCTATGGCCTTATTGAACAAAAAATAACTGATTAAAATGTAAGGATGATTTTTTTTTCTTTTTTTTTTTTGTAAAAAAAACAAAACAAAAATTTACATGGCCATGAGAGAAGGACTTTATAATTTGGATCTTCGCAACTTGTAATGTCTTGGTATCATGAACTTCAACAACTTACATCGTTTGATTTCCTTTGCTATTATAACTTCTTGTAACTAAGTCTTCAACTTTGATTTTTGAATTATTCTTTTTTAATGTTGCTTCTATTCCTTAAACGTCTTCAACTTTCTTCATAGATTTTTATTGTCGCTACGCTTGTTTATGATGATAAGTTTCTACTGAGAGAGTCGTAATCCAATAACTAAGACTATATTGTGAGGTTGCTTTGTCTTTATGGCATTTCTTTCTGGCCTAATTGCCTTTCCATCATGGATGGTTAGGTCCATCATGATTACCCTCTAAAAGAAACATGTTCTCTCCTGAATGTCAAAGATCTCAATGTCTTTTTCTCTAATGTCTCAGTAGAATGTTATCCCTAGCAATTCCAATTTCCATCTTTTCGGTGAGAAACAATATGTAAAATTAGCTAACCGGATACTATGTGACGCTATAAGTTTCTCCCTTACCCTCAAACTTAAACCTAACATTTTTCTCAATGTTTCAAATTAAAGTATAATACAAAAAATATAAGTAACACGAGGCATTAGTAAAGAGAGAAGTCAGAAAGATAGTACCTGGATGAAGCGTAGCAATCCTTCCATGGGGAGCAAGAGAAAAGAAAATAAAAACAAAAATAAAACCAATGTATAACAACAGCAAGGTCCTCCAGAAGGACCTTAATATCACCACGTATGGGTTTCGTCCCAATAAGCGTTAAGTTTAGTCTCTTTATCCAGACTTTGTTACCAGTTAAAATTAATCCTGGTAGACAGGATCCCTCAGCTCTGATTCTTCTATTGCATGACTGGGTAACTCCAAGAATGGTTTCAACTGTTTACCGTTAACCTTGAAAGTTTCTCCGTTCTTAGGATTTTCAAATTCAACTGCAGCATGAGGAAAAACAATTTTGACAAAGTATGGTCCGGTCCACCGAGACCTCAATTTACCAAGGAAAAGATGTAGACGAGAATTGTAAAGGAGAACTTTTTGACCTGGTTCAAATGTCTTTCGAATAATTGATTTATCATGAAATATTTTTGTTTTCTCCTTGTAAATTTTCTCAATCTGGTAAGAATCATTACGAATTTCTTCTAACTCATTGAGTTGCAGTCTACGGTGATCACCAACAGTAGATAGGTCAAAGTTTAGCCGTTTAATGGCCCAATAAGCTCGATGTTCTAATTATACAGGCAAGTGGAAGTCTTTACCGAAGAAAAGTCTATACGGAGACATCCCAAGTGGAGTCTTAAAAGCGGTTCGGTAAGCCCATAATGCTTCTACTAAGCGCAGAGACCAATCCTTTCGGGTAGGGTTTACGGTTTTCTCTAAAATTGTTTTATTTTCCTATTAGACAGTTCTACTTGGCCACAAGTTTATGGGTGGTAAGGTGTAGAGACCTTATGGGTAATGGAGTATTTCTTCATGAAAGACTCAAAAGACCGGTTGCAAAAATGGGAACCTCCATCACTACTAATTGATATTGGCATACCAAATCGAGAGAAAATATTGTCTCTAACAAACTTGATCACAACGTGGCGATCGTTTGTCTTGGTAGCTATTGCTTCAGCCCACATAGAAACATAGTCAACAACTAATAAGATTTAAAAGTTACCATAGGAATTGACGAAAGGGCCCATAAAATCTATACCCGACACATCAAATATTTCTATTATTAGTATTGGACTAAGTGGCATCATATTACGTAGGGTCAACTTCCCTAACTTTTGACATCTATCAAAACTTTTACAAAATAGGTGGAAGTCCTTAAACAAAGTTGGCCAATAAAGGACGGATTGCAAAACCTTTGCAGCTGTTTTATTAGAACTAAAGTGACCCCCACAAGCTCCGGAATGACAAAAAGTCAAAACACTGGAGATTTCTTTGTCAGGAATACAACGACGGATGATCTGGTCATGGAAGTACTTAAATAAGTATGAATCATCCCAGAAAAAGTATTTAACCTTAGAAAAGAACTTAACTTTATCCTGTTTAGACCAATGGTCAGGCATTTGACCAGTTACCAAATAATTAACAATGTCAGCAAACCAGGGTAACTCAGAGATGGAAAATAATTATTCGTCGGGGAACGCATCATGGATTGGTCTCTCATCATCTCTAGTCTCATCAAGTATACGGGATAAATGGTCAGCTACTACATTTTCAGACCCTTTTTATCACAAATATCTAGAGTAAATTATTGGAAAAATAATACCCATCTGATCGGCCTAGGTTTTCAGTCCTTCTTTGAAAGGAGATATTTGAGTGCGGCATGATCAGAATAGACTATGACCTTAGACCCTAGGAGATATGATCTAAATTTCTCCAAAGCAAAAACGATGGCTAACATTTCTTTCTATGTGGTGGTGTAGTTCAACTGGGCATCATTTAAGGTCCTACTAGCATAATAAATCACACTATGTGTTTTATCACGTCGTTGGCCAAGGACAACACCAACCGCATAATCGGACGCATCACACATGAGTTCAAATGGGAGGTTCCAATCGGGTGGTTGGATGATAGGGGCAGAAGTCAACAATGATTTTAGCTTCCCAAAAGCTTGAACACAGGCTTCATCAAATACAAAGGCAGTATCTTTAGCAAGTAGCTTCGACAAAGGTAAGGCAATCTTGCTAAAGTCTTTGATGAAACGACGATAAAATCTAGCATGGACAAAGAAAGATCTAACATCGGTTACATTTTTAGGTGGCCTTAATTTTGAAATTAGGTCAACCTTGGCTTTATCAACTTCTATTCCCTTAGAGGACACTAAATGTCCTAACACTATTCCAGATTTAACCATAGAATGGCACTTTTCCCAATTAAGGACTAAGTTCTTTTCTTTACAACGTTCTAGAAATAGTGTAAGGTGATGCAAGCATTCATCGAAAGAGGATCCAAAAACCGAAAAATTGTCCATGAAGACCTCGAGAAATCGCTCAACCATGTCCGAGAAGATACTTAGCATGCAACATTGGAATGTTGCGGGTGCATTACACAACCCAAAAGGCATACGCCTGTAAGCAAAAGTACCAAATGGACATGTGAAGGTTGTTTTCTCTTGGTCCTCCGGGGATATAGGGATTTGGTTATAACCAGAATATCCATCTAGGAAATAATCATGGTTGTGGCCAGCTAATATTTATAACATTTGGTCGATGAATGGTAAAGGAAAGTGGTCTTTCCTAGAGGCTGAGTTCAGCTTATGGTAGTCTATACAAACTCTCCACCCGGTAGTAACACGGCTATGAATCAATTCATTGTTCTCATTTGCAACCACTGTAATCCCTGACTTCCTTGGGACAACCTGTATAGGTCTGACCCATTTAGTATCAGATATGAGGTATATGATACCCGCATCTAACAATTTGAGCACCTCAGTGCGGACAACTTCTTTCATATTATGATTCAAGCGTCTCTGCACTTCTCTTGAGGTTTTGGCACCTTCTTCTAGGTAGATGTGGTGCATACAATCAACAAGACTAATTCCTTTCAAATCTTCTATGGTCCACCCTATTGCAGTCTTGTGCTCTCGGAGAACACTAACTAGTCTACTTTCTTGATCGGGCTCTAAGTCAGAGGCAATTATGACAGGAAGAGTATTTTCATTACCAAGAAATACATATTTCAGTGTATCTGGTAGAGGCTTTAATTCAAGGGTGGGTGCCTTAACTGATGATGGGAGGGGTTTATCCATGGTCGGTGGAAGAGTTTCTGGTTTAGGTTGCCATTTTCCATAATTCATTACTGCCGCGGAATCTAACAACGCATTAACTTCTTCAAAATGTTTATCCTCATCATAGTAGGCTCCAAAGTGGGCCGAGCACGCCTTTAAAGGATCGCTAACACTATTAATGGTAAAGGTATTCTCAACTAGAGAATCAATCATGCATATGGAATCATTGTGTTCAGGGTCCGGTGGGGCTTGTAACGCCTTGAAAACGTTCCCCGAGATTTTCTGATTCCCAAAGGAAAATTCTACTAGGCCAGTTTGACAATGTATGACTGCATTTATTGTAGCTAGAAACGGACGACCTAGGATGATTGGGATATTTATATCTTGACTAGAGACAGGTTAAGTGTCTAAAATCACAAATTCAACTAGATAGATAAAGTTTTCTACCTGAACCAAAATGTCTTCAATAATTCCACATGGGTTTTTGATTGACCTATCGGCTAACTATAGTGTTATCCTAGTTGGTTTCATCTCACCTAGTCCAAGTTGTTCATATACCGAGAATGGAAGATTCACACTAGCTCCAAGATCTAATAGAGCATTGTCTATCATTTGTTTACCTATGACACATGTGACATTAGGACAACCAGGATCTTTAAATTTGACTGGGTACTTTTGTGAGATTATGGAGCTAACTTGTTGAGTCAAAAATGTCTTTTTTATGGACACTCGTGTCTCTCTTGACGATGTACATCTCTTTTAAGAACTTGGCCATAACCGGTACATGTTTAATTGCATCTAACAAAGGCAGGTTGATCTTAACTTGCTTAAATATGTCTAGGATTTCAGCATATGTATTAGGCTTTTTCTTAGCGAGTCTCTGAGGAAATGGTGCAGGTGGTATGTACACTCTCTAAGGGGTAGCTTCCTCACTTGGACTCTTAGCATTCTCAGGCCCATTAGGGTCTTTAGACGAAGTTTGGTCAACTTCAGTCTCTTTTTCAGCTGGACTACTATCCTTAGGTGGTTCTACCGAGTTCTCTAGATTTTTACCATTCCTAAGGGTGATAACTGCTTTGACATGTTCGATGTGGTTAGAATTACCTGACCATAACCTGGTTAACTCCTTTTGGATTCGCATTCGGTTCGCTAGGAAATCTCCCGTTCTCCCTATCATTTAGCCTGCTTGAAAATTGACTTATCTGAGTCTCTAAGCTGCTAATTGCTCGGTCACTATTTTGTTGATACCGTTGACTCGTCAGGACAAAGTCATCAAGCTTCTGACTTAAATGGTTGATATTTTGTGTAGTCTGGGAATTGTTTAGGGAATTACCCTCAATTAAGAGTCTTATACTTTCCTCTAGAGATGACACCTTTTTATCAACTTGGATCGATTCTTGGACTTGAGATTGGTTCCTAGAAAAACCTGGTGGTGGGTTGCTAGATGGGATACCTTGATGGTTACCTTTAGACCACGAGAAATTCGGGTTATGTCTCCAACTAGGGTTATAGGTATTAGAGTATGGGTCAAACTTGGGTCGACCCTCATATTTAGAGTTCATACCACCATGTAGGACACTAACCTGGTCACAGGTAGTTTCATTAGGGTAAAACAAAGGACATTGAGGTCCAATATGACTTTGATCACCACAAATGGTACATGGATAGCATCTGGGATCACTGTTACAGCCTATAGTCTGGTTGGACCCTTGGTTCATCTCTAAGGCCTCTAGACGCCTAAGGATATCAGACCCATTATCAACTCTATTGACCCTATGGATAGGGTTCCTATTTATTTCGGGCTCCCTCATTGAATCCCATTGACGAGTCTTTTCAGCTAGCTCGATAAATTCGTCAAATACACATCTGGGTCTTGATGGGTAAATTCTCCACCACTAATTGTTTCTACCTGCATTCTGGTTTCACTATCTGGGCCCTCATATAAAATTTGGGCCATGTGGCCTTTCTTAAAGCCATGATGTGGGCATTGGTATAACAATTCATTAAACCTTTCTATGTACTCATGTAGGCTCTCACCTATTTTCTGCTTAAAGGTTTGGATAGACTGCCTAACAGCAGCAGTCTTGTGGTGTGGGTAGAACTTTTTAACAAAGGCCTCTACAAGGCCATCCCAGGTGGTGATTATTTTAGAGGGAATCAAATGGTACCACTGATTGGCTCTTTCTTCTAGGTAAAAATAAAACAAACGCAACCTAAGCACATCTTTGGTGACATTCGGATAATTCATTGTGTCACAAATCATATCGAAGTCTCTTATATGGGTATATGGGTTTTAATTCTCTATTCCCCTAAATTTTAGAAGCATGCTAAATGTCCCAGGTTTAATGTCAAACTTAACGGTAGTGGCCGGTAAAACAACTCTTGGGTCACGTACCACTCTAGATGGGTTCATCCTATCTCTAAGGGTTTTGGTCGGCGGGGCTTCATCATCACTAACCATGTCGACAAAAATAGAATTACCACCTAAATCTGTGTAACGGGTAGGACTCAAATTAAAAAAGTCTTTTTCAACAAGTCTATCTCCTACCCGTTTCCAATGTCGCATACACAAGCAAAAAATACTAGTGAAGCAAGAAAATCGTGCACATGCAAATGCAGGGTTTACTAAATTAGGTAAGCTTCGGTTACCTCAGCAAAATATACCTAAAGGTACGAGGCTGAAGCTTGTGGAATTTCGGCTGGTAAATCCCATAAGGACCAAGGCACGGGTTCAGCGTACTTTTCCACATGTTTCCTAAATTCGGTAATTCTGACGATGCAATATGGTGTGTGCAACGTGTATTTTTAAAAAAAAAAAAATTATAATGGAAATATATACAAAAGGAAATAAAATCAAAAAGAATAAATAAAAATTTGGGTTTTATAACTTACCTC